>NC_048418.1:4084310-4225884 GCF_013103735.1 Etheostoma cragini | reverse complement strand
CACATCAGTGGCCATCAGCTCTTCAGAATCATTGATAGAGGCTACTGTTGTCTCTCCTTGGGAGATGAAGGCGTAGTCGTAAGGGTTGTTGGTGATAAGCAACATTTCTGAGAAGGAAATTAAAAAAAATGTGCTATAAAATATATAACTGAATTAAGATTAAGTCATAACTCACTTATGATGGTGATTTGAAGTATTTTGTCAGATATATACCCAGAAGTTCAGGCTTTGCCTGAGACAGGATCTGGTAGAAAATGTGGTAGTCCCTCTCAGCTTTTAATTGATAGGTCACACGAGACTTTTCCAAAAGGTCTGTTTGAGAAAACAATTGTTATTCTTCTTCACTGATTACTTGTAATACATTTAAATGTGTTACATTAACCATGCTACTTACAAGTTTCAATATCAGCAGATGCCAGCTTCCCACGGTTATCAAAATGAATGCGTATAAATTTACCCTAAGAGAAAGCAAGCCAGTTATTTTAGTCCTGTTGATTCAATCACTTCAATGTAAAAATGACCAGTTGCAACCAAACAGACACTAACAAATCTAGAGGAGTTGTCATTCCTGATGGTCTTGGCATTCCCGAAGGCCTCCAAAGCAGGGTTAGCCTGGATGATTTGATCCTCCAGCGTACCCTGATTTTGTGAAATAAAGACACACCGTCAGGTTCAGTGCCAAATAAAATTGCAAAATGTGTTTAAGCAATTAGACATTATTTTAATTGAAGTGTGATTGTGCTTTACAACTGATCCTTGGTGAAATATTCAGAAGTATATTTTGTAGTACAGACTTTCTTTTCAGCAGCCTGATCTTTCTTCACATTCGGAGCAGCAGCGATGCTGGCAAAGTACTGAATGACACGCTTGGTGTTGACAGTCTTTCCAGCACCGGATTCTCCACTGAGTTGAAGAGAGACAGAAAGTTTTAGACCAAGACATATGACCCTTAACTACCTAAGGGATTTTTTGGGGCTGTGTGACTTACGTGATAAGGATTGACTGGTTTTCTCGGTCTGTCAGCAAGAGAGTATTATAGTATATAAAAAATAAAAAGATGTCAACATTGAATATTTAAAGAAAATGATGCTAAAATAGAATATTTACCTGACAGCATGTACTGGTAGGCATTGTCAGAGATGGAGAAGATATGAGGAGGAGCTTCAGACCTCTTCTTTCCTCTATAGGCAACAACCACCTCTTGGTTGTAGACTGGCAGCCACTTGTATGGGTTGACAGTCACACAGAAGAGCCCAGAGTAGGTCTGTTGTAGTAAGCCAAGGGCAATGGATAATAAATTGATAAGATATTGTTATCTTGTCATAATGATTACTAAACAGTGCTTTATCAATGGGTTGGAGAGGTTTTATGTTACGCTTTAATATCTTACATAGATCATCCATGCTGCATAACGCTCTTTGAGGTTAAACAGCACAGCAGGCTCATGGAGGAAGGTGAACATCGCCATGTCTTCAATTTTATCAAACTTTGGCGGGTTTTGAGGGTGTACGTCACACTCCTTCACTGTCACAGTCTGCAGAAAAAAATCATATATTTTATAGTCAGAATGACCAAAAATAACCAAATATGTGAGTCCGCTAAATTGAGTCTACCTTTCCAAACTCCGTTTCAGCGGTGACTTTGTCACCATCCCGACTGATGATGGAAGCTTTGACAAACTCAACCTCTGGGTCAGGAACAAAGCACTCCTTCTTTATGTCAAATATACGAGTCTGGGCTTCCAAACGCTCCTTGTCTGACTTTCTTAGAAAAGGAGCAGCCGGTCCAAACTCTCTCATGGCAGCGTCACCCATTTTCAACCTGTTACAAATTTTGCGATATTGTATTAAGATTAACATAAAGCAGCACTCAGAGTTATTATAGAATGTGTACAATAAGTCACATTTCATGCTATATATTATCTATTAGCATACTACATGTGCAATAAAGACAAGGTAGATAGTTTTATTTCTTTAGTATGCAAGTCACCTTGAGCTCTTAATCCTGTATAAATTTAATTACAACAGCTGTACACAAACAAAATTTACTTTTAAGTCCTCACTGAAGCTGAGTGTATTGCAGTCATGATTCAAGATTTTTACTGAATCTAAAGTGGCTTTTACTTTGGGCTGGTTGGAGTGTAACAGAACTAGGTTCAGTTAGGGTCTTGCCATCCAAACCAGATAACAAAGCAAAACATTCCACTTCACCTACCATACCATCATCATTGTTGACCACCAGCAAAGAACATGATGTAGATGTGGAGTGTATTCCAAAAACTTCACACCAAAATATTTTCTATTTAGGCTATCTTACCATACGACTGACATAAATGTTTTGCTTACCTTTGACTCTCAACCTTCAATCAAATAAAGCAACGAGCCCCGTAGCTGACAGCAGCACTCTCTCCATTAATAAAGGTTGTTTATCCACCAAATATGGGATGCATTTTTGGAGATTAGAGAGGTTACATATTAAAAACAAAGCGCTGTCCTAATTGGGCAGAATCTACTGCTGCTATTTGTTGCTTTCACCTTGTGACAAACAAGGCGAGGAAAATAATTGGTACATAGAAAGGGGAGGGGAAGAGGTGTGGATTAGGGACAGGCTTGATATCAAATCTCTTATTTTAATCAGATAAATCACAACAGGTCTTTTTATGTAATATCTTACTACCTACTAACTTCATTCAGTTATATATTTTGGCTGTGATTTCATAGTTTCAATATTTTGCTTATTTACAGTTTTTGTTGTTGTATTTAAAGTATTTTAAATTTAAACTTAAATGTTGAACCATTTAGCCTTTCTTCGGTTGTAAAGTAAAGTTTATTATTATGTTTGTTTCCAATTATGTTCAATTAAAACCTACTTGGTATTGCTATATGTAATGAACTGAAGGGTAATAACAACCCCTTTATAGTCTTATTGTATATTTAAATTTAGGGTTCAAACAATCCATTTAAATTCAAGTTTACATGTTAAGATAAACTGTACATTAAATCAACAGGATCACCATCCTTTGCCATGATTCTTCCTTTCCTCCTAAGAGCACCAGTCGATTCATTGTGAATGACTAAATATAATCTGTTCTTCAAACATTGTGCTTTGAGAACAGCTCTGGATTTATCATGTTTACATTCCTTATCAAAAGGTTAAAGTTCAGCTAAGGTCATTCATATGAAAATATCTTTCTGTAACCTCTCTTTAGACATGTGTCGCAGCTGTTGTAGAGTGAAAGCCAAGGTCAGGGACTAAAAATGATCACTAATGACAGCTAGTTCTGAACCCTTTGTCTCATGGTTTCATTATGGCATTGTTTCCTTTCCTTTGGCCTTGATGACAAAGATAACCCTGTGAAATTCTTGTCTGGATTTTTTCTCTCTGATTGAGAATGGCAGTCTGTGATCTTGTGATGGATGAGAGGTAACAGGTGCATGGTGATAAAAATATACCTCCGTTTATTTTAGCACAGAAATTAACTAAATTAACTTTTTTTATTTCTATTACATTAAAATATGTAATAGTTTGATGGTATGAATCCATCTATCTTAGTCTAAATTTAGTAAACATTATTCAAAACACATTTAAGTGAACACAGCTTTGTGAAAAACAACTAAATTTAGTTGCTTTGTCGCCGTTTGTCCACACTCACCATTTATCATCCCTTAGAAATTAAAGCCATGTGCATATTTTGTTTACTCTTGTAGAATGGCAATGATGAGTGCTGAGCAAAATTCCAATGGGTCGTGTTAGAGTTGATCAGAATTTGCTTTTACATTGTTGGACTCCTTCTCATTCTCAGCTGCTTTGTGTGCCCATCTTGGCTTTCATCACCTTCTCGCTGTTGGGACATAGAGTTGTAACCAGAATCCCCTAAGGTAATGCCCTTTGAAAGAACAAATGGTGTCACCTTTATTGTTGCTCTTGTCTGCCAATTAATCCTAAACATTTTTTTTTAAACACACCAAAGTCCTTGATGTGAAGTAGTTGACACAGATGAGCCTATGTCACAAGGTGGTCATGAGGTTAAGTTTTAAAGGGTCAGCAGAAGAATTATTAAAGCCATGGCTTACATAGTTCTGTTAGTGTTAGCATGTGGATGACAAAGAATAACACTATGCAATTTATTTCTTATTTTATAAGCTTGTTGACATGATCAAATCCCTTAGAAGGACGTTTGAGTTCAAGGTCAGCATGTCGTGCTGGACTGATATCCACTCCTGATAGCTGAAGAGCCTTAACATCAGCCCCTTTTTTGTGCTGTTGCAGGAGAATGAAGTACGAGGTAAGCCTGTCGTTGATTCAGCTGGAAGAATTTGTGTAAAAATTGCTGATTAAATTCAGTTTATTGTTTTTAGATACTACATTTCAATTTCACCCTTTTATGTGTTTACATTGTATTGTGTTTGTATATTATTAATATTTAATAATACATGTTTATAATTTTATTATTTTGTATGTATTGATTCTGTTTTACTATAGAAAACAATTTACTGTTTTACAACATGTTATATAATGCAGCTGGGCGATATGGTTTAAAATAACGATAACATTGTTAAAATGGATATGTTTTACAATATTGAGATATAATGATGCGATTATGTTCATTTAACTGATGTTGCACTGTTATGCCTTACATGAGATGAACCTCTTATGTGTAAAACCAAAACATTCATTTGTACAACAGAAATGTGTAGAACGATAACATTCAGTATATTACTATTATTGAAGTCTGCTGAAATATTTATCAACCATAATAGTAAATTATCACCCATGGAATTGACTAGAACAATGTCAGTGAATCATCATTTGGTGTTGTGTTCAAATCTCTCCTCAAATGTAACATTGTTATAATAATGTGTCTAATCTAATGCTATAATATGTTACTAAACACACAAGTGGAGATAATCTGTTACTTAGGTAACATTTACATTAACATAGGTTATATCCATGGTTAGGTGCCTAAATTGAAAGACTTTCTGAAAACAACATTTAAAATGCCAAAGGAAGTCTAATTTACCTACAAATAACTTGTGTGATGTAATTTCGAAACGATTCAAAACTGTTCTCTTCTGGTATGGAAAGAGGTTTTTGCTTCACATATCCACCCAGTTATATTAAATTATTAAACATTACATTCATGAAAAAAGTTGTTAACGTTGTTAACCAGGTAAACTAACCTTTGGTGTCCTGTAAACCTGATGTTTTACTGCCATGAAATTACTATTCATGTTTCCCCTGGATTTATTATGGACAATGGGGAAGACACCTCTGAAATGATATTTAGTCCATAGTGAGCTACTTTCCACTAAAAACATTTTCTTGAGAGCTTGCTTTTTTCTGTTTTCAATCTTTTAAAAGTTTTATTGCTATGATTAGGAGGGGACCTTTATTAGAGAAGAAGGGGGTTCTTCTGACGCTGATGCCGTGTTTATTAATGAATGTGCAGGCTACAAATCTGGGTATTGATTCTAATATTTTAACTTCATTTTATTATTCAGTTTATTTTCATCTTATTGAATAAACCCATTTTTGCACTATGCCTCACAATAATGCACTGCTGCAATTCTTTTAAATTTTTGATTTTATGTAGTCGATTTTATGTAGTCTCTAAAGTGATCTTGAAAGGGCTTCACAGATTATTTATTATTTAGTTAAATGTGGTTGGCATTTGAGATTAATAAAACTGATGTGTGTTAGTTAACCTCCACAACCCCACCAAGAGTTTTTTTTTATCTGGAGCAACTTCGGGTTGTGTCCGACACAGATAAGACACACAATGAGTTTACACCCTATGGAAGAAGTTCTGAGGTAGCATAAAAATGCTTATGTTGGTGTAATCAATCCTGGTGGTGAGTCTGTCCATCGGGAACGGTAGGTTCTGTTGTGTTTATTTAAAAGCTCAGACGCCTAGGCGCCAGTTGGTTAAGAGTGCATGTGGCAAAATACTTTCCGAGTTTTCTACTAAAGACCTATTAAAATCTCTACAACTGATATAGAAAAGGACAGAAAATATAAAAACAGCGGATGCAGCTGCAATGTTTATTAATGTACAGTATATGTATATTCAGGGTATGATGTAATAATTTTTAAATTTAGTTTTATTATTATCATTCAGATGGATTTATTTTATATCTAACTATGTTGTGGATTCTATGTACTGATTTTATATTTTCATCTTATTGTTTATCTCATTCCTTTTACTTAATTTTAGTATTATGAAGTGTTTTATTTTCCATCTCAATTTCCATTAAATTTTCCTTTTTATCTTAATAAAGCAGCGGGTGAAGCAGCTTTCAGTTTCTATGCTCCTCATATCTGGAACAAACTCCCAGAAACCTGCAGAGCCGCTGCTACTCTCAGTTCTTTTAAATCAAGGCTGAAGACCTTTCTTTTTGATGTTGCCTTTCTTTAAATGATGTTCTTTTAATGTTTAATTTCTTATGCTGCACTGTAACTTTTACTCTTGTTTTATGTGTCTTAATGTTTCTATTTTTAATTCACGTATTTTATCTGTTTTTATTTTTTAACTTTTAATTTTTTAACTGATTTTGTGTAAAGCACTTTGAATTGCCCTGTTGCTGAAATGTGCTATACAAATAAAGCTGCCTGGCCTTGCCTGGCCTTGCCTTGCCTTAATGTAAAGTACATTGTGCTGCTTTTTTTTTATGAAGTGTACTATACAAAATTTTATATGACAATTATATAGACTTAACTCATATACAAAAAAAAAGCCAATATTGTTCCAATATGTTGTCAAGCTGATATCCAGTATCATTGTAAGCCTATCTAGTCATAAAGACAAAACTGGAAGAGAATTTTGTACAATCTGACTAAGTAATGAAACTTTTAGGGATCATGGGTGTCAGTAAAAACAGTGAAAGTCAATGTGTTTGGCAGATTTTCATCTCTGCAACCATAATAAATCAGAACAGTTCAGAGCTTCAGCACAAGGTGGCAGGAGTGTGATAGTAACCCTCCTACATCTGGACCCTCTGCAGAAAGTAAACAAATTAGTTTTGTAATAGGCATTGATTAGCTGTAAACCTTTTCGTCTTTCTTTTGTACTTTTTAAATGTTCTTGTGCCCATTTAAATTTAACAACTATGTGATTGTTTTCATTGATGATAAAGTGAAATCTTTTACATACAATTTTTGTATGACAGGTCTCCCCGCCTCTCCAGGTAAATGTGGAAAATCCCACCTGATTGAAATAAATGAGGAATTGACACGTTCATTTGAATGCGCTTTTCTTTATTCTACAGTTTCTTCGACAACAAAGTATACTACAGCACAGAAGATCCCGGAGGTCTTAGGTCGTCGTCCGTGAGCTTCACTCCTCATCTAACCCTTTCTGAGATGAAGAATGATAAAACAGTAGACAAACAGAGATGGATTAGGGACAGAGGACCAACAAGACTCAACAAGTGTTATCAAAGGTAACTTGGCTAAAATCTTACAAGTTAGTCATTCTGACAGTAATGCTACATGAATAACGCTTATTTCACTGCCCACATTCCTTTACTGTAGTTATGTGGCTTGGACACAAATCATTAGATTAGATTACTTTGAACAATGTAGCACTTAATGTAGTATATGGAGAAAATGTTTTACAAATCATAAAAAGTTAAAGAGCCAAGCCCCCTTGAGTTTAGTCTCAGGCTATTTGGGTTTTTTTTATACTTAAACTACAATTCAAAGCCTATGTTCTTAGTCATTAATGCTTTTTAAGACATTTAAAACATTTAATTTTCAAACTGGGACTTTTTGTGGCATGTTGTTCCCCATCTCCTGCTACCTGCATTTTTTTCACCTTCATTTTTGAAGGCATGTTATTAACCTCAGGTTTTTATTTACAATGGCAGCCTGACAAGTGACAAAGCCACTTAAGGGAGGGGGAGAAGGGCTAGAAAATAAAATACGTTAGACATTCATACAGTTATTTATTGTAAACTCAATGTTATTATTTTAGAAAATAATATGTAATGCTCTCTGTGTGACAAAAAAATGCACTAACCTACTGAATTCCACTAATCCAATTTACCAAATCAATAAAAAAGTAAAAATAAAATTGATCTATACAAAGACTGGTCTGTCTTTTTCTTTTACTCCCATTACAAATGATAAGGGAATGAGGATGATTGATAGGTAGTGTGTAAAATTGTGAAGGCTGTAGGACAGCCTACAGTATAAAGTGTAGCTTCTTACCTTTGAGCCCACATCACGGCTCTTGGCACGCAGCTTGTTGACTTGAGATTCAGCAATATCGGCTCGCTCTTCAGCCTCATCCAACTCGTGCTGCAGTTTGCGGAACTTGCCCAGATGGGTATTGGCCTGCTCCTCCTACAGGATTCATCAAAAACACAGGCCACAATATTTCATTACTACAATAGGCAATGACCCTAGTTGACTTAAGGCCACACGATCTGATGAAAAGGTAATCACAGCTTAAACACTGGTTTGTAGTTTACCAACTAGGTCTAAAAGAAGTCAGAAGGGAGGCTGAGATGTTTCCTGGCTTGAATTCAAAACAGCTTGTTTTTTAGTAGTATTTTAGCATCTACAAAATCTAATAAAATGTATAATATAAGCATGCTATAAACTAACTATGAGTTAAAAAGTACTTTCAAGCCTCAATATAAAATAGTTTATTTAAAACAATAAAGAAACAGCGCATACATCTTGAGCACACAGCAAAAATTAAAGAGCTTTTCCAGTCCACACTTACAGCCTCCTCAGCAGCTCTCTTATAGGCTTTGACTTTCAGCTGCAGTTTGTCAACCAGGTCCTGCAGACGCACCATATTCTTGCGGTCTTCCTCAGTCTGTATAAATCAAGAAAATAGGCATTTTAATTTTGACAAAATTTGTCAAAGTAGGTGTGGTGTAGTGGAACAATATGTTGTGGACCCATCAATGAAGGCATATTTGTGAGCAAGCTAAAAAGATACCTTTTAATAGTTTATGTTGTATGGTTGATAATACGCTAATACACTTTTTTTGCGTTTTTTATAGGTTATGGAGATAGGCGGAAAAAAATAATAATTACCTGGTAAGTGAGCTCTTTGATGCGTCTCTCATATTTGCGGATTCCCTTCACTGCTTCACTGCTCTTCTTCTGCTCCGACTCCACCTCGTTCTCTAACTCTTTCACCTGAAAACATCAAATAATTAATTGGAAATTCACTGGTCCTCAAGGAGCCATGTTCAAAACAATAATCAATATATTTTAACATTTCACTCCAAGAGAGTTATCAGCCAACTATGCGGCTCTACAGAGCTTTGTAGACAATTTCAGGTACATGTTACAATGCTCTGATAAACCCACCGGCCCATAAACCCACCCACTCAAAGCTCAGATAAACCCATGTGCCCATTATCAAACAACAGAAAGACAAAGTAAGTGACTACCTGGTGAAGGAATTGAATTATAAAACAAACTATAAACACATTTATCTTATACACTACATCTTAATGAATATAAAATGAATGTTGGTCCCACAATTGCACTTGCAGAAGTGTTTGGTTTGTATATTGGTAAACTTCTCTTACCCTGGCTTCAAGCTTCTGCACCTGCTTCTTGCCTCCCTTCATGGCGATCTGTTCAGCTTCATCCAGACGGTGCTGCAGGTCTTTGATGGTTTGCTCCATGTTCTTCTTCATACGCTCCAGATGAGCACTGGTGTCTTGCTCTTTCTTCAGCTCCTCTGCCATCATGGCAGCATCTGTAATGGCCTTCTTGGCCTTCTCCTCAGCGTTTCGGCACTCCTGCACTGCTTCCTCCACTTCACTTTGAAGCTGGGAAGCATCAACCTCAAGTTTCTTCTTCTGGTTTATCAGGCTGGTGTTCTACATATTTTCAAGATGTGGGATTTGAGAAAATATTACTGCACTTAGAAATAGCAATGCTTTTGATTTATTTTTAATGTCCAAGAAAACCAGTCAGTCATCCATGGTTGTTGCAAAAAATTCTAAAGTCTCACCTGTGAGTGCAGTAGCTGCACCCTTTCACTAACGTCCAGCAGCTCTTGCTCAGCAAGTTTGCGACCTCTCTCAGTTTGCTCCAGAGCAGACCTGAGCTCCTCCAGTTCAGCCTGAAGCAGGTTGTTGCGCCTCTCAACAATAGCCATGTTCTCTTTAAGATCATCATTCGCCCGAACAGCCTCATCCAGCTGAATTTGGCAATCCTTCATGGTATGATACCAACCACATTGTTTAGAATCAGTTTAAATTTGAAACATCTTAAGGAAGTGAGCCTTTCATTTTCATTTTACCTTGAGATGTGCATGAACAGATTTAAGTTGTTTCTGGGCCTCAGCTGCTTGCCTGTTGGCCTGGCTTAGCTGGATCTCCATCTCATTGAGGTCTCCCTCCATCTTTTTCTTCAAACGGAGAGCCTCATTCCTGCTGCGACACTCAGCCTCAAGAGAGCTCTGCAGGGTGTCAATAGTCCTCTGAAGGTTCCTTTTGCACTGCTCCATCTCCTCATCTTTCTCAGCTAGTTTGCGTTCAATCTCAGCTTTAATTTGATTAAACTCTAGTTGGGCTCTTAGAATCTTACCCTCTTCATGCTCCAGGGAGGCCTGGTGGACAGGAGGGTACAGAGTTATACAAAACAGCTGACAGTTGTACTTTAAAGTTTTTTATTTCGAAGGCCTGTACCTCTGCTTCCTCAAGAGCAGACTGGATCTCACTTTTCTCCTGTTCCAGTTGTTTCCGTAATTTCTCTAGTTCATGGATACTCTTTCCACTCTCACCAAGTTGTTCAGTGAGGTCAGAAATCTCCTCTGTGGAATACCACGCAGTGTGATTTAGATGGATTCACAATTTCATCTATAAAATATGTCTACAGAAACTTAGACACAAACCCTGGCAGTACATCTTACCTTGTAAGTTCTTGTTCTCTCTCTTCATGGTCTCAAGATGATCCAGAGACTCTTCATAAGAGTTTTTCAGTTTAAAGAGATCAGTGCTCAGAGCCCTGGCCTCTTTCTGGGAACTCTCCAGCTCACACTGAGATTCTTCGTATTTCTGCTTCCACTCAGAGAGGACCTACAGTGGGAAGGAAGGTCAGCGGTAAGTGTATATGCTCCAGACGAATGGAGAAAGGACTACAGACTTGGGGAATTTGCCTCACATTAAACAATTTCTCCCATTACTAACAATAGCACTCCAAGGTGGAGAACATATAAAGCTCACACCAACTGTATGGGTGTTAAACAGACTAAATAGATAATATGAAATATAATACATGAAAACATTTGGACTGATGGAGAGTCATTCTGTACAGCTTGTGCATCTTTTACAGATGGCACATGTTTAAGTTTGGGGAATAATTGAAATACTGGTTAACATTTTTGCAATGTTTTAGCCCATTCATCTCAGTGTAGGCTAACAATGTATTTTTGATACTACCACTTGGGAACGCCAAAGTCAGACATTTACTGGGTTGAAAAACCCCTGTTTGACTTTCTTTGAGCAATGGACATGACCCATGGCTGCTTCAGAGAAGTTGCCCTAAAGTATCCTGTAGCTGTACTTGGCAGCTCTAAGCTGTAAATGTGTTCTCACAGGAAGGTGCGCTACTCGCATTAGCAGGTTTAATGTATTGCTGATACAAAGGTTCAGAGGCTACAATGCAAATTGATAATTTTGGTGCTCAAAAATTCTAAGTAGTACCTTGTCAAAGTTTCTCTGTTTCTTGTCCAGAGCAGCAGCAGCAGCATTAGACCTCTCCACATCCACCATGAGATCTTCGATCTCATTCTGCAGCCTGTGTTTGGTCTTCTCCAGAGATGAGCATTTAGCATTCACTGCTTCCACAGCCTCCTCAGCATCCTGTAGACGCTGAGCCAGCTTTTTCCTTTTGAAATTGATCATTCAAACCATTTAATGTTCCTGCAGTTGTTCTTGTTGGATAAATTATAATAAATTCAACTAATATGACTGGCTGCTCCGTCGTCTAACAGACAAACTTTTTGTTCGTCTTACATTTTAGTAGTAACATAACACAACCAAAAAGCTGATCTGCTAGACAAAGTAAAAATGTCTCTTTAGAAATAAGATATAAAATTGTGACTTTGGATGTCAAAATGTCTTACTTGGCCTCCTCCAGTTCCTCGGTTCTCTGGATAGCATCAGTTTCGTACTTGGTTCTCCACTGAGCCACCTCAGAGTTGGCCTTGGACATGTTGCGCTGCAATTCACCCTTGGCCTCCTGCTCCTCCTCATACTGCTCCCTGAGCAGGTCACAGTCATGTCGAGCAGACTGCACTGCATGGGCTAGGGCACTCTTTGCCTATCGAAACAAAGTTAAATGAATGAGTAACATTGTAATACAATTTAGTTAGAAATGACTGTCCAATTAAATGGACACTAAAGCTCTACATTACCTTGGTCTCCTCTTCCAGTTGTCGTTTTAAGTCTTCAATCTGTTGAGTGTAGGACATTTTTCCCCTTGTCAGTTGAGACACCAGGGAATCCTTATCTTCCAGCTGCCTAGTGAGCTCACCTTGTTTTGGCAAATGCAGATATTTGTATCACCAAAAAATTACCTTTTTAAAGAAATGTTGTCTGGTTTTCTCAGTAGTCATTTGAAAAATGTATACATGAGAATTGTCAGCTATCAAATACATCAAATAGATAGTTAAAATATACCATTTTCTGTTTGAAGTTTGGCTTTTTGCATATTGAAGTCATTGATGCAGCGTTGAGCCTCTTCAAATTTGGTCTTGTATTCATTCATCTGATCTTCCACGGTCCTGCATGTCTTCTCTAGATTTGTCTAGATTTAAGATAAACATTTAAATATTACCATTTAACCCGAAATACCCACATACATGTCAACAATAGCAAGAAACTGTTTGTCAGTTTAGCCAACCTTTGTCTTCACAATGTGTTCCATATTGGAGACCACATCATCCAGCTCCAGTCTGAGCTCGCTCTTCTCCTTCTCCAGTTTCTGCTTGACTCTCTGCAGGTTATCAATCTGCTCTCCCAAGTCAGCCACACTGTCAGCTTGTTTCTTCCTGAGTGTGGCAGCAGTGGCTTCATGCTGCAGAGTGGCCTCTTCAAGGTCTCTGCGAAGTTTCAGGAACTCGGCCTCCCTCTTCTTGTTCATTTCAATCTGGGCAGATGTTGCTCCACCAGCCTCCTCCAGCCTTTCACTGATCTCCTCCAGCTCTCTGGCCAAGTCTGCTCTCTGTTTTTCCACTTTGGCTCGGGCAGCTCGCTCTGCCTCAAGCTCTTCTTCCAGCTCCTCAATGCGGGCCTGTAAAAGCAGGGTTGTTTAGTCGCTACTTACTAGTGAGTGTTTCACCAATTTTAAATCTTTACACGTGAATTGTCCATTACCTGGAACTCCTTCAATTTCTTTTGAAGCTGAATTGTTACCGCCTGCTCATCTTCTATTCTATTGTTGAGCTGACTGACTTCAAAATCTTTCCTGTGGTGAAATAAAGTTGTTACAGTTAGAATAACTGGTCATCTGTTTTGCCTGTATTCTATGCAGTGTTTGTGTACTGTATGAGATACAGACATGCTTTACATACTGTAGAACAATGATTCTCTAAGTGGGGTCCATGACACTCTGCCAGGGTCTTTTACAAAAGGCTTCATAAATTAACAAATATTTTGAATTTTAAATCTATGATAGTTTATAGATAACTTTCTAATCTTACAAATCCAACTCTTTAATCTGCAAATATAATGCATAATACATGTCTAACATATTTTAAATAATTTTCCTTTGTGTTGTTCTTTCACATAACTAAGACTCTCAAAGTGTAAAAAAAATATGCTATGTCAAATTATTCCAAGGAACATTAGGGGGTTCCCCGTATATTCTCTATCTTTTGATGGGTCTTTGGCTGAAAAAAGATTAAGAACCTCTGCAGTAGAATAATGTGATTACTTTTTTAGATGCTCTTCAAGTTGCTGCTTGTCATTCTCCAGGTCCATTAGACTCTCCAGGGTTAATTTTAAGTCTCCCTCTAGTTTCCTCTTCGCTCTCTCAAGGTCCATCCGAATCTTCTTCTCTTGTTCCAGTGAACCTTCAAGCTGGGCAATATCAATACAGAAAGTCAAACCATTGTTCTCATTATGCAAGGAGCATATGATCTTACTAAACACTTTAAATTAAGGTTGTGACAATACGTTGTCGAATTCTCACATCATCCACTTGCTGCTCCAGCTTAGCCTTAGCCTTGGTCAGAGTGTTGACTTTGTCTTCTTCACTCTGCAGATCATCCAGTGTTTGCTGATGAGCTTCCTGTAAGGCTTTCTTTTCTTTGGTCAACTTAGCTATGATTTCATCCAGAGCAGCCATCTCTTCTACCAGGTTCTTCACCTGGGAAATCACAGATAAGTAATGAAAACATGTACTGGTTAGAAATGTGCTACTTGATCATTTACTTAATATTAAGAGAAATAGAAATAGCTGAGTCATTGTTATACCTTGTTCTCTGTGGCGTGCTTCTCCTTCTCCACTTTAGCCAGAGTTAACTCTAAGTCATCAATGTCTTTCTTCAGCTCAGAGCACTCATCCTCCA
Source organism: Etheostoma cragini (assembly GCF_013103735.1). NCBI lineage: Eukaryota > Metazoa > Chordata > Actinopteri > Perciformes > Percidae > Etheostoma > Etheostoma cragini. The sequence continues at coordinate 4,211,336 of NC_048418.1, read as the reverse complement.
GCTTCCTCTTCTTAGCAGTCAGTTCAGCATTCATCTCCTCCTCATCCTCCAGTCTTTCTGTCAACTCTTTGCCTTTTGCCTCCAGCTGAATCTTGTTTTTGATCAGCCCCTCACATCTTTCCTCAGCATCGGCAAGATTATCCTGCTCCTATATTGAAATGGTCAATAATTTGATAACTTTGTTAACGAAGGATAATTTTCTATATGAATTATTAATAAAAAATAGACTATATATATACATATATATACTGTATTGTTATATTGCCATTCTGAAATTGAATTATTAAGAATGCTGTTGTTAGACTTACAGCCTGGACATGGAGCTGCAGGTCATTCTTCTCTTGAAGAAGAGAAACCATTTTCTCCTCTAGTTCCTTTCTACGAGCTTCAGATTTTGCATAAGCCTCCTTCAGCTTGAGGAATTCTTCCTTCATGTTGGCCATCTCCTTTTCTGCTTCAGCAGATCTCAACAGAGGTTTGATCTTGAAAAACAGCTTCATCCAGGGCCAATTCTTCACCCCCATGAAGGCACGGATGTTCCACTGGATCACCAATAGTGCATCTCTGTCAAAGTTCAACCAAGGTTAGCACTACCACTGATACAAAATGAAATCGTTATCATTTACTTTGTTTTAATTCCTATTAAATTCCTGATTTTTCTTACCTCCTTTCAAAGATCTTCTGGAATTCCACTCTTGCCAGCAGACCTCTTGCTCTTGCCTGGATTCCAGTGATGATCAGTGACAAACGCTCATCCCTCATCTCTTCCAGTAGCCCAAGAAGACCAGCCTTGAAGAACACCTTAAGGAGCATGTAAATATCCGCTAGGTGTTACACATAAGTATTTGCACCCATTTGAAAGAATATACTGTATAACACATTGTTCCTCAAAAATTTAAAAAATGGATCTTAAGTGAACTTGCTTAATGCAACACATTTATGGATTTTGCTGATACAGGCCTATTTGGTTTGGTGTAACCAATAGCCTATGGTGGCAAATATAAGTTAAGATAAGATTTTAGTTCCAGTTAACTAGCACTATTCTACGGAGGCCCCCTGGGATCAGCTGAGAACAAAAAAACTAAATCTAACTAAAACTAAATTATGAATCTGTGCGCACGGTTTTATAAAGTTTAATAAAGTTGTGTCTCCAAACTTATGTTTTAACAGTAAGTACTGTAATAAAACTAGGAGGATACAAGTTATAATTAAGGTACGTTTGGAGACACAACAATTATTAAATTATTAGATATGTTTGTGTGGTGTTGTAGTTTATAGACGGTCCCTAAGCGCCGCTGGCCACTACTAAAGAACAGTGTTATTTCTCCAGGTTAGAGGACGGCTTGTTTTGATAAAAATTAGTTTGTAGCTCATTGTTAACCTTACTAAGAAAGGGGAGATGCGTAATTTGTGATTTGATATCATTTTGCTATAGAGTAATTGATCCCAGAAGTTTGAATTTGTGACCATCTTTCCTATTTTTTTCCTGTTTATAAAATTGCGCGCACAAATTATTATGAATCCGTGCACACAGATTATTAAACTGTGAAAGAAAAGTTGTTAATCCGTGCGCACGGTTTAGTTATTTTTTTCTCAGCTGACCCCAGGGGGGCTCTGTAATATTCAGATTGTTTACTGATTTAATGACTCTTCTAGACATTTCTTCTTCTACTAGGTTTTGCATTCCATCGTTGATTATAGACTAAAAATTTGGAACAGATGTGCTTTGGACTTTTCTCTTTTATGAATTACCTTAGTGTGTCCAAATTTGTATTGGTTGTGATCAATATCCAGAGACCCAAGAAGTTTCTCAGCTCCCTTTCTACTGTCAATAAACTGACCCTCAGGGATGGCAGCAGGATTCAGAATGCGATATCTAGAAAAGAAAAAAACAGTTTGGATAATAATATTTACTTAGTGTTGGCTGAATAAAGCCTTATGAAGCTTTGTGAACCATATTTACTTTCATTTCTGTGCCCAGTAGATGGTGCTTGTTCAACAAAGGGTTGAAGGCTCACTGAATTGCAATTTCTTGAGCCTTTTTCTTTAAACCAAGAACCCCATCTAGTGGGCTCAGAAAATAAATACAACTTTTTAAGTAGAATCATGAGACATCATTTGGCCATCACTAATATTTTCATTTTGGGAACTATTAAGTATATGATTAAATATTTGACAAATGAGATTATACCTCTGTTTGAAATCTCCATAGAGGATCCTGTTAGGGAAGCCCTTTCTGCAGATCCTGATGCCTTCCAGTACACCGTTACAGCGCAGCTGGTGCATCACCAGAGGGTTCTCCATGGCCCCAGGAGTTTTGGTCTCATTGGGGATGATGCAGCGAACAAAGTGAGGGTGAGTTGACCTCAGGTTAGTCATCAGCTTGTGCAGGTTCTCCTGAGGAGGTAATAAAACTCTATGTTTAACACTCAGTTGAGGTGATTATTGTGAGGCGTATCTCTGTTACCAATGTGAAAATAGGCAGTCATTGTTTTGCATATAGATTAGCCATTCAAAAATATTTATGTTTTACTAACCCTGTGCAAGGCAGACACTGTTTGGAAGGATGAACCCTTCTTCTTGCTGCCTCCTCCTTTGCCGCCCTTTCCACCTTCAGCTAATAAACCAGTGTACAACTCAGTTAGATTGCCCTAACAGACACAGGCATAAACTATTCAATCTTGCAGTTGTGTGAGGCTTTTCATAAAATATTGACATTCTCAGTGGAGGTTAATACAGTACATTCAGTTTATTCCTACCTGCTTCTGATCCAGCATAATTTGCAAAGAGAACAGATAGCAGCTTGAGATTAGACTTCTGGTAGAGTCCTACAACGGTCTCATTCAGAGGATCCTTGTTCTTCACCAGCCAGTTGTTAATATTATAATCAACAGTTCCAGCATAGTGAACCAGGGAGAAATGGGCCTCTGGTCTCCCTTTGATAACTCTGGGCTTCTGGAAGTTGGCAGATTTCCCCAGATGATTGTCGTAGAGCTTAGTTTTAAAGGTGGTATCAGAGGCTTTGGGGAACATGCACTCCTCTTCTAGGATGGACATGATACCCATGGGCTGAAGGGACAAAAATAGGAGTTGTTTTAAAAGAATAGGTTTTTTAAGCTTTTTAATTCATGAACAGGTAATAGTCCAGCATCTCACCTTTTCAATCAGGTCAATGCAGGCTTGCAAATCCATACCAAAATCTATAAAAGTCCATTCAATGCCCTCTTTCTTGTATTCTTCCTGCTCCAGCACAAACATGTGGTGGTTGAAAAACTGTTGCAGTTTTTCATTGGTGAAGTTGATGCACAGCTGCTCAAAGGTGTTGAACTGAAATGTAAAGTGACAAAACTATAGTCAATTTTATACTCATATCTTCATTACCTGTATTAGGATGAAAACGATCAAGTTGAATAAATTAATGTTCCTGTACAATATAGATTAAATAAACATAAATATATGAAGCTCACATCAAAGATCTCAAATCCAGCAATGTCCAGTACACCAATAAAATACTGGCGTGGCTGCCTGGTGTCGAGGGATTGGTTGATCCTCACCACCATCCACAGAAACATCTTCTCATACACAGATTTAGCCAGTGCACCAACAGCGTAGTACACCTAAAGAAAATCCAACCTTTAAAGTTACATTAAATAACCCTTATTGTGCACTCAGTTTTGCGTTCTGCATTTATTGTTCTTTAAGGGACATCTCCCAATAAATTTAGCTCTTAAGTTTCATTTTTACCTGCTGGACATTTTGTCCCTTGGTGACCCATTCATTTCCTACTTTGACTCTTGGGTGACAGAGACCTTTGATGAGGTCCGCAGAGTTCAGGCCCATCAGATAAGCAACTTTGTCAGCAACTGTTGAGAAATGTTGGTATTAATTCATCAAGGTTTTTGCTGCTTTTCAAGGTCTTTATGATTCTTTCATTCCTGATTCCTTTAGCACCGTTGGCTGTATTTTTTTTTCATAACATCTCTCACCTTCAGTGCCATCAGCCTCTGCCTGCTCTTCACGCTGCTTGTTCTTGAATTTCATATTTCCATGATGCATGATGGCTCCAGTCATCTTGTAAATGCCATTCTTCTCTTCTTGAGTGAAGCCCAGCACATCAAAGGCATCCTGAATGAGAAGAGGGGTATTATTTTTGATGTCTGATGTCTATGACTTTCTGCATTGTATCACAGTTTGCAGTAGAGTGACGGGAGAGATCCGGGCGACAAAGCTGTACTTTTAAAAGTAATATTTTAAACGGGGGACTAACATATGGGAAGCTAAAGCAACTCCTCCTGGCTCCTAATAGTTGTTGGAGATCCTAGGCCATGTCTGAATGACCATTGTTTGTGAACAAAGCGGTATTGATCATCTTGACAGCAACCCCACAGAGGTTAAGTAGCTGGGTTTCCATGACGTTCAGTCAGAGCTGATGAAGTTCCTCAGATGAGAGATGAAACGTCTTCCGAGCACCTTCTACCAATTCCGGTTTCCCCTGATTTCAGCTCTCCCCTGGATGACTGAGAACCTTCACAGACAGTGTGCTAGTGATGGTCAAATAAAGCCTTGTGAACCTGCAAACCATGTTTTCCTTTTACTGAGGCCACTAGATGGCACTCTCTGTTCAACAAAGGTAATGAAATGCCATTCCTTGAGCCTTTTTTTCTTTAAACCAAGAGTACCATCTAGTTGGCTAAGAAAACGGTTCACAAAGCTTCACATGGCTTTAGTTTGCCATTAATACATTATGGTACATCCCTACTCACATCTGTGGCTATTAGCTCTTCAGAATCATTGATGGAGGCTACTGTTGTCTCTCCTTGGGAGATGAAGGCGTAGTCATAGGGGTTGTTGGTGATAAGCAACATTTCTGAAAAGTAATACAGAATTGTTAAATGTTGTATGCTAGGGATATAGCAATATTACAACTACTAGTTACTTTCCCAAAGTATAGTTGTTTTCATTTACCAAGCAGCTCAGGTTTCCTCTGAGACAGGATCTGATAGAAGATGTGGTAATCTCTCTCAGCTTTAAGCTGAAAAGTGACACGGGACTTTTCCAGCAGATCTGGAAAGGAATTAGCATTAAGTAACTGCGAAGGTGATTATTGTTTACACTGGACAAACATATTGAAAGTTTAGAGACAAGACTGCTTACATGTCTCAATATCAGCTGACGCCAGCTTTCCACTGGCTGCAAAGTGAATTCGGATGAATTTGCCCTAAAATGTATGACAAAAGAAAAATTAAAAAATAGAAAAGGCACGGAGGTTTATATTCATTTGATTCACATGACAGAAACTTACAAATCTGGAGGAGTTGTCATTCCTTATGGTTTTGGCATTACCAAAGGCCTCTAAAGCTGGGTTAGCCTGAATGATTTGATCCTCCAGGGTACCCTTGAGGGATTTGATAAATTGGTCAATATTTGTTTCTACAATGCTGACAAATATGATGCACTGTGCCAATAAAGGTAAAAAGGTAAACCTTTTTCTCAGAGCCTGCGTCCTTCTTCCCGCCTGCAGCTGCGATGCTGGCAAAGTACTGGATGACTCTCTTGGTGTTGACTGTTTTCCCAGCACCAGATTCTCCACTGAATACAAAAATCAGATTGTTTTCATAAATAGACAAATGGGCAACACTCAACTTGTCATGTTTTTCATTAATCAACAAAAATGCATGTAAGTAACAATCTGTAAATACTCATACACCTTTTCAGTGGAATACATGGAATTTTCTCTGGCATATAACATAAAAAATATCCTGAAGAATACATGCAGAGTGTTGTTTAGTTATTTAGTTTCTTGTCATCAAATCCATATCTATATCATAATGTAAATGTTTTTATTCAGGTATTCTCATCCACTGCAGCATTTACATCTGTTCACTGATAACATACCACTTAAAAAAGAGCAAATTACTGAGATTTAGAGGCCCTTTTCTGCAAAAAAACTCACAAATATATTCAATTATTATTATTATTATAGTCAATGGATGGCTACTGAATTGCCACTTAATAATTCTCATAGCATTATATAATTCTCTATTGCAGGATAACATAGTCATCAAAACATAACTTACGTAATGAGAATTGACTGATTTTCTCTGTCTGGGAAAGAGAAGAAAGGATCACTTAAGGATTCTGGGATTGCTTAGCATTTTTACACTGTCTGTGAACATATGATAACTGAAGGTTAATTACCAGTAAGCATGTACTGGTAGGCATTGTCAGAGATGGAGAAGATATGAGGAGGAGCTTCAGTCCTCTTCTTTCCTCTATAGGCAACAACCACCTCTTGGTTGTAGACTGGCAGCCACTTGTAGGGGTTGACAGTCACACAGAAGAGCCCAGAGTAGGTCTGTAAGAATTATAAAGTGAAAGCAGATGCTTTTAAGATACAATCACAGTAGCCATTGATTTATGAATGTAACACAATCTAAGCTGTTAACTTACATAGATCATCCATGCTGCATAACGCTCTTTGAGGTTAAACAGCACAGCGGGCTCATGGAGGAAAGTGAACATTGCCATGTCTTCAATTTTATCAAACTTTGGCGGGTTCTGAGGGTGTACGTCACACTCGTTCACTGTGACAATCTGAAAATTGAGATATTGAGAATGCTCTTATTTATCCTGTTGAATCTTAACTTTGGTTTACTAAATGTATTTTGTGTTTCAGGGAGCATCATGCCTCTGTGCAGAAGAGTCTCTGGTTTCTACTGTTTCTTTGATTTGTATGACTAAAGGACAAATCCACCTGAATCATCACTCAATTTACCACTGTGTCTTAGTTAGGAAACTAGCTGCATCCATCACTGACCTTCCCTTTTGCAGTCTGAGCAGTGACTTTGTCCCCCTCACGGCTGGTAATGGAAGCCTTCACATACTCTTCATCAGTATCAGGAACAAAGCACTCCTTCTTCATGTCAAAGGCACGGGTCTGGGCCTCCAGACGCTCCCTGTCTGACTTTCTCAGGTACGGAGCTGCTGCCCCAAAGTCTTTCATGGCAGCGTCACCCATTTTTCACCTTGTCTACAGAAGAAGTAATCTTGATATAAATACAGCTGGTATGCATTTATCTAAAGGCAACTCCAGGATAAAAAGAATGCCTATGCCAATATAGAGTTATGTTTAATATTTTTTAATCCTAATGTCATGCAATTCACTGTTTTTAAATCAAACCCATTTTTTGTTTTCAGATGATCTTACCTTACCAATCCCTACTGCAAAGACAGAGGTGTGATGGTCCTAGGAAATAAATAAAGGAAGCTGATGAGGCTAGTCTGCAGTCTACATCGACACAGGTAATGCTTTAGAGTCAAAAGTGTAGTGTGTGATGTGTAAGCCATTGTTCCTGGACCTTACCTTGAGATAGAATGATGACCTATTGGGGGTTTCACCATGAGTTCTCTTTATAAACAAATCCTCTCTACCAAATATGGAGGAGCATTTAGGCTCCAGGAATGTTATTGTGTCTGCGTTTGGTTGGGGGTTAATAAAAGGGAGGGGTTAATGAGTGGAGGAGAGCAATATAGAAATCAGCAGGTCAGAATCTTATCAGTGATGGGGTCCCCTGACAAAGCCATATTAGGAGCTCCATGTACTGCAATGAATAATCATAGGTATCCTCAAGCAGCCAGGGGACCACAACTCAATCTTTAAATAGACCAGGGAGGAATTCCTTTCTAATCATCCTTTAAGTCTGCTTCTGTTACAGGAACAATACATGCTGTACTGACCAGAAGCATCCTCACTTTAGACTGGCAACACTCATACTGGTAATAAACTGTTTAAATATATTTAAATGGTACATGATTTATACAGGTAGGGTGATATTGAAATAGATGGCAACATTCCCAACTTCAGGTTGTCAAAAACTTTCCATTTTTATTTTTATTTAAAGTTTTTATTTGTTAAATCTTGTGTTTTCGGATTTAGGCAAGTCAATCATATGTGATCACTGATGAAGTAGCTATCAGAGGGCAAATGCCAATTGTACCAGTATTAACAAATATGAAAGATAAAATCCTTAAAATATGTTTCTATACAATTCCATAATAAGTCAATTAAAATGTCTAAAAAAACAACTTGACCTGTTATATGTTGTATGAGTTATGTACTACTAACATTATCCAAAAGCTTTCCAACAATGATCAAACCCGGAGGAATCTGTGATTCTATCCTATCTCTTACATTTGGTCGCCTGTGAATGATGCCTTATAACCATTATACCTTGTAGTTGCTCTGACTTCCAGAGGAAACAAAGACAACAAGAAAGTTTAAAAACATAACGGTTAAATAAAAATGAAAGCAAGTAGAAGACAACAAGAAATTAATTATTAAAAAGTGGAAATGCATTTTGCTAAAATCTAGTGTGAAAATGTCTTAAAGCCACACAATGCAACTTTTCCCGCTTCGGTCGCCCCACAGGTCGGAAGCAGAATTTTCCCATTGTGAATGCAGAAGTGCTGTTCACCCTGTTACTAGTTGAACCACTGAAACGACTTTGGAAACATTATTTTAAGGTACAAAAAGTTACATAGTGTTGCTTTAAATTGACTACGTTATGTGTTTCTGTTTTGTTACTTTGTTGTTGTTACTTTCAGTTTGTGTTGATTCTAGCGGCCGCTTTTGACAGAAGTGGTACTGTATTTATCACACCTGCTGTCAAAAAGGTCTTTTCTATACGGTGCTGCATTGCCCACTGTAGATTGCTTAGTTAATGTTATCGGGGAGTTATATAAGTGGGTTTTAAATAATTTACAATCCTGTAATTGTTGACTTCACTTGTTGCTTCACTTGCTGTTTCACTTCCCCTTTTATCTTTTAGTTCTTCTTTGTTTCATTTCCTTATTTTCTGTGATGATCCTACCTCAGTATCAGCCATAACTACAGCAGATAACTTCTAAAATATCATATAAAATACAATTAGGCTCACATAAAGACATCTCCTCCTACCTTTTACCTGGCTAAAAACCTGGATACACTTAAACAGGCTTTTCCGGTGTTACAAAGAAATCAAAATCTGACCCAGGTAAGATGCCTTACCAAAAACTATATCAAAATATCCTTCTTTTCACTTTTAGTCTTGTTAGTCTCATGCTGTTACAGGTTAGTTAAGACCATCAAAATGTGAGAGCTTCAGAAACATTAATAAGTCACTTCAAGTTATAAATTCTATATCTGTTTTATTTATCATAATTTCGAAATAATTGAGAAATCATCACATTACATTCTAACTTTATATTTTTGCATTTAAAGTTTTAAATAATAAAGGAGTTGGAGAATGAGAAAGAAATAAGTACACATCAATGTATGTATCAATGCATTGTGGAACAGAAGCAAAAAACAAAAGCACAATTCAGATTCTTTGCACCATTTACAATAATGCAGAGAATTTCATAATTGTAAACTATTGGTATTGTGTAAACACAAAGCAAGGCGCGGAATATATCTGGAGATGTGTTACAGGGAAGAATGTCATGGATGGGTCTTCATTACCCAGAAGGCTTAAGTGAAATCCAAGTGAGTCCCTTGTAACACATTGTGTTTATTTATCATAGAATGGACTTTGCTGTAACATAAACAGCCATCAGATACCAAATGGTTCAGTCTACAGAACATTTGTCTCTGAGATTAACCAGGCGGCAAGTGCGAGGCACATATACAGAGGGCTGCCACAGGTGACATGCTTGAGATTCACTGAAAGACAGTAATGACACGCGATAGAGGGCTATGTCAGTATGATATGCTCCAATACAATGCCAAGGTCACTGTGGAAGCCTTCTCCCATTATTAGTCAGAAGCCAGTGAAAGCTGGCCCCTCAGTTACAGTCCCTTAGGGACAAAGATAACTGTGTGAAATTCCTGTTTAGCAGACTGCAATGATCGAGGAGAACAGCCACAAAGGCTTTCTGGATCCCGCCTTTGCCTGCATCTAGGATCAGTTGTAGCAGATGATGGCCTTACACTGGGTTCTGTCTCACATAAATACACTGGGAGTGACAGTCATATTCCACAGCACATAAACTTTGAATATTACGTTTAAAATGCCACCCCTATGTGGACCCTGCCGAGCTGCTTCATAGAATGTTTTAATTCTAGTCGTAATTTTTTACATCTTTGAAATCCACTGTTTAAAAGTTTGTTTATACACCAACCAACTGCTCACCCTTAAGTGCTGTTCATCAAGAGGATTTTATACTCCAAAACATATTTTGATTTACATTTTACAATATAACCCACTATTTTAATAACACATAATCAATGTATAATCAACAACATACAGTGTCATTTTCTATAGCAACTAAAATGCACAGCCAGTCACTAGCACCAGTAATAATTACAGCCCCTTCAGAGGTTAAGAGATAAAAGGAGGGTCAACAGCTGCTGACAAGTGCTGAGATTATTTCTGATAGTTTCCCGGGCCTGTTACTGACAGCTGGCGTCAGGGTGCCAAATGGAGGTGGGAGATGCCATGCCCCTGCTAAAGAAGTGAAGATAACACTGACTTTACAGGTCAAACTTCTTTTCATTAAAGGAAACATGATTCAAATTCTTTGTTTATGTCAAAAGAAATAAACAATGTCACTGCATATATTTTATTAATTACAAACTGGGGAAGGATATTTAGATGGAGCAATTTTGCTACATGTCTCAGGGTTTTGGCTACCTACTCATTACATCAGCAACTCTCTAAGGCAGGTTTTTACTGGGAAGCTTTTTTCTAATTTTTTTTGACTTCATCACTACTTACAGGTGTGTTCTTTTCCTCTGCTTTTACTGTAAAGCACTTGAAGTGTTATATAAATAGAGTGTATTATTATTTTTTAGTTACCAAATTGTTTATACATTATGTCAGTTTATGGAAATTAAATCACATTAACATTTAGTAAAACTGTGTTTTAGTTTTTTCTTTTAATTTATGCAATTAACAACTAAATATGTATTTAGCTAAATATGATACTGTGATTATGATCATAATCATGACAAATTTTTATAAATAAGGGATTTTATGCTTTATGCTATGTTGCTGCTGTTGCTGGAGGAGCCAATGACTGAGAAATCAGAGGAACTTCCCCTGGAGAGACTTCAGCGTGTAAAATATTTTATGAACTGGCTTTAAACTGAGTCACCATTGTGTAAGGCCAGTTGGGGGCAGTAGTATATTATTGTTTGTATAAAAACATTATCACAGTGTCAAAGATAATTGCTTTTAACTCTTTAGATTAGACCTTAAGCATCATGTACCATATTAAAGATGGTCTAAATATAGAGGCAGTGAATTGTTCCATCTTTGGTCAGTATTCTTATTCGTTCAAACATGGGCTCAGATGTCCTGTTAATCATGCTGATAATCCTCAACACATACTGTCTGTATGTGGTGCAACTTTTAAAACATGAGTGTGAATGTGCTCTAATTAGCTAATGGATACCTGCTTGTCCACTCAGGGAGTGAGGGACATGACATGTAATAAGAGAAGAGACAGGACCACTTGAATTTCACACAATGGGAGTCTATGGCCCCCTATTCCTCTCTCCTCCTGCCCCAAATCATTACGTAGTCTCCAACAGCAGCAACAAAGACTGAGACTTGGCACCATTAGTAAGGCAAAGCTCTAGACAAACATGTAAGGATAGTTCTCTTAGTACAGGTTATAAAAGAACATTAATAATTATAATTTGTAGTTTTCTCTTGATGTATTTCAGTATATGAACTAGATATTTCATTTATTGATTCATTGAAATCTATCCTAGCTCTATGGAGGAACAGGCAGGCTTGGACAGTTATTTACTGAGCAGCTGCTAGTGATTATGCATGGTATTATGTTAGGCCTGAGTATGAGCATTGGTTTATTGTTGGCATTGTGGCCGAGGCTCGTGGGCTTTTTTCAACTCTATTTTAAGAAAAGGGGATTTGTTTTATCTCTCTCTATTTTAGCATGCACCCCACCTCAACTTCCCACTTTTAGGCCCTCTGCCACCCCAATTCATCGGTTCCCTTGAGGTTTCCTGATTCGGCCTCTGCTCTTCCTGATTCCTTAGACCACTAAACACTGACGCTTGGCTTACATCATAATTTACCTTGAAGCATTTGAATCAATCTAACTCCACTTATCCTAATGACATTGACAGTCCTCTTTAGTTTACAAAAATCGATGTTGGCATTTTATATTGTTGAAATACTTTATTATATATAATATTTGTAATTTGCAATGTAACTTCTTTGGCGCTACTGACCAGTCAGTACTTAGGTTACAATGAATACAGTATTTTCTAAACAGTGTTCCATGAACCCACTTATTTCTTTTACATCATTTCTTTATTGAAAGAATACAATGTTGGGCAACAGGTTGTTGAGATTTTATTAAGCACTACAGGTTGTGAATAGTTATAGTTACTAAACGAGGCGATCTAAACGCATAAAATTACAAGAAAAAAGTTGTAATATTTCAAGAATAAACTAAGAAAAGAATAGGTTGGTTTTAATTAATAAATTGATTGGATTACATCTGAATGCTTTAACATTACCTGAGAGTACATATGCTACTGTAGCCTACTGTAGTTTCAATATTTTGATTTTATTCTAATTTAATTACAACTTTATTCTCACAATCTCAGATTTTGTTTCCCCTCCTATTGGACCTAATACTCTGTCGTAGATCTAAGGTAAAAGGATTTCTTCAGGCTCCGAAGCTTCACTCCTCATCAAAGCCTTTCTGTTACAGCCGTTGAGGTTGGAAAGAAAGAAAAAGAGAAAAAGCTGTTAGTTCTTAAGATTAGTATTGCTTCAGTGCCACAAAGCAATGCATTCATTTATATAAACCAAACATTTATTTTGAACACTTATTTGTACTAATACTTGTTAAATGCAGTTAACAGAGGGCAGCATGTGTAAGGCTCAGATGATATGCATGCTTCAAACCTTGGAGCCAGCATCACGGCTCTTCGCCCGCAGCTTGTTGACCTGAGACTCAGCGATGTCAGCTCTCTCTTCAGCTTCTTCCATCTCGTGCTGAAGTTTGCGGAACTTGCCAAGATGAACATTAGCCTGTTCCTCCTGTTCAGGATAAATAAAACGATACATAGATACACATTGACGAGGGCAGAAGCCAAATAAAGACCTTACTTAACACATTTCCACACTTACAGCCTCCTCGGCAGCTCTCTTGTAGGCTTTCACTTTCAGCTGCAGCTTATCTACCAGATCTTGGAGTCGGGCAATATTCTTGCGATCCTCCTCAGTCTGAGAAAATAAGACACAAGGTTAAAAAGTCAATTTCCTTTAAAAGGTCTTTAACCAAACATGCAGATTAATGAAGGCTACAAACCTGATAGGTAAGTTCTTTGATACGGCGCTCATATTTACGGACGCCCTTCACAGCTTCAATGCTTTTTTTCTGCTCTATTTCCACCTCATTTTCCAGTTCCCTCACCTGGACAAGGACAATATTCTTTAGATAACAATACCAATAACTTAATTCAATATATAACATATAATATATAATATATATATAATATATAATAACTTAATTCAACATAACTGCTAAGAAACAAACAGACATCACAAACTGGAAAGAATTACTCACCCTGGCCTCTAGCTTCTGCACCTGCTTCTTGCCTCCCTTCATGGCGATCTGTTCAGCTTCATCCAGACGGTGCTGCAGGTCTTTGATGGTTTGCTCCATGTTCTTCTTCATACGCTCCAGATGAGCGCTGGTGTCCTGCTCTTTCTTCAGCTCCTCTGCCATCATGGCAGCATCTGTAATGGCCTTCTTGGCCTTCTCCTCAGTGTTTCTGCACTCCTGCACAGCATCTTCTACTTCTGTCTGAAGTTGGACTGTATCAGCCTCCAGCTTCTTCTTGTGATTCATCAGGCTGGTGTTCTTTATAGTAAAGGTAATTCTGTTATACAATGTACTAGAGAGGAACCTGTAAAATACATTTTTTTAAAGCTTAAAAGTCTAGCAACTGCCATACCTGTGAGTGCAGGAGCTGCACCCTTTCACTAACGTCCAGCAGCTCTTGCTCAGCAAGTTTGCGACCTCTCTCAGTTTGCTCCAGAGCAGACCTGAGCTCCTCCACTTCGGCCTGAAGAAGGGTGTTGCGTCTCTCAACTATGGCATTGTTTTCTTTCAGATCATCATTGTATCGAAGAGAGTCATCTAGCTGGAGCTGAGCATCCTGAAAAAAGGTTCAAAGCCTCTGGTTACTAAGATACCATAGTAATGATGCCAGCAAAAATGAGAGGCATGTTCCCTTTTTTACCTTGAGATGTGCATGAACAGATTTGAGGTGTTTCTGGGCCTCAGCTGCTTGCCTGTTGGCCTGGCTTAGCTGGATCTCCATCTCATTGAGGTCTCCCTCCATCTTTTTCTTCAAACGGAGAGCCTCATTCCTGCTGCGACACTCAGCCTCAAGAGAGCTCTGCAGGGTGTCTATCATCCTCTGCAAGTTCCTCTTGCACTGCTCCATTTCCTCATCTTTCTCAGCTAGTTTACGCTCCATGTCTGCTTTCATTTGGTTGAACTCAAGCTGGGCTCTTAGTATCTTACCCTCCTCATGCTCAAGAGTACCCTAAGATCAGTGGTAGAAGAAGTATTCAGATTCTCTACTTAAGTAAAAGTTCAAATACCACACTGTAAAAGCACTCTGTTACAAAAATAAATCCTTCATTAATAATGTTAATTAAGGGCTAAGTATGTAAGTATCATCCGGAAAATATACTTAAAGTATTAAACGTAAAAGTATTCAATGCAGGAAAACCCTCTAATTTTAGAAACTGGATTGATGAAAATTATAAAACTGTGTTAATTAAGCTAATAACTTCAGCTGGACTTGTAGGCCATTATATTGGTAGGTAGTTTAAGTTATAATAGAACATTGTATTTTTATAAACTACAGTACATGGATGCAAAAAATCTTAATTTGTAAAGTAAAGCTGTAGTGGAGTAAGAAGTACAACATTTCTAGAAGTAGAAGTAGAAAGTGGCTGTTGTAAACTATACATACTCTACTGATGATTTGAGCTTTTAGTCTTACCTCTGCTTCCTCAAGGGCAGACTGAATCTCACTCTTTTCTTGCTCTATCTGCTTACGGACTTTTTCCAACTCATGAACAGTTTTTCCTCCCTCACCAAGTTGCTCAGTGAGGTCAGAAATCTCCTCTGTGAATGAAAGTAATTGTACTTAATGTGGCACCTGCAATGTGAATTGATTGTTTGGGCACATTAAGTAGTATATTACCCTGAAGATTCTTGTTCTCTCTCTTCATGGTCTCCAGTTGGTCTAGACATTCTTCATAGGAGTTTTTTAATTTGAAGAGCTCAGTGCTCAGTGACCTGGCTTCCTTCTGAGAGCTCTCCAACTCACACTGACACTCCTCATATTTCTGTTTCCACTCAGACAGGACCTAGACATTGAGATACAAATTTTACAATTTTAAGTTCAAATCACCACATCAAGCGTTCTACAGTTTTGGCAAAGGTGATCATTTAAGGAGACTCCATTTGCAATGTAACAATATTTTGAAACCCCAGTTTTTTGAAGATTATAAAATACTTATATACTTTGTCAAAGTTTCTTTGCTTCTTGTCCAGAGCAGCAGCAGCAGAATTAGACCTCTCCACATCCACCATTAGATCTTCAATCTCATTCTGCAGCCTGTGTTTGGTCTTCTCCAGAGACGAGCATTTAGCATTCACTGCTTCCACAGCCTCCTCAGCATCCTGCAGACGCTGAGCCAGCTTCTTTCTAAAAAACAAAACAAGTTCTAAATTAAGGCAGTTGAGATGTGAAATGACATGCAGCAAAGGAGCCCTGCTTTATTCAAAGTGGAGACATAAAACAAATATATAAAACATTGTATTTTGGGGCAAGCTGTCTGAGCCTCCTTCAGCTTTCCAAATAGACATGATTTTTACATGAATAATTTCACATCTACGGCTGCCATATTCATATAGGCACATCGGTTTGTTGAGGCTGACTTTCACTGCGGTTTGTTGCCTTTAAAGGAAACTCAAAAGTGTTGCGCAATGGCTGATTATCCCATGGACTATCATGAAGATGAACGCTAGTCATTTCACTTTTTATTCAAACTATTCTGCCTCAGTGTCAGCATTTCCATTCTCAATCCCATTGCCTTTTACGTACATCCGTGACCCTCTTATGAGGAATAGAACTTTAGTTTGAAAGCGTGAGGGCCTTTGGATGCCAGACTTCAAAATCAAGATGTGTCCACAGATTAGAGAGGCCCAAGCTGTATACAGTAAATACATCAAATTGGAGGCTGTGTTTCACTACTCCAAATAACAAAGGCCAGCCAGCAATTACTGTAACACTGGTATCTTGTCATATGATTTAGATCCCTATGCAAATTGTAGGAGGCTCACGCAGCTTGCCCTGATATACATTGTTTTGCATGAGTCCTTATTTCTCCAAATCTCTAAAATGGAGGTGGAAATTGGAAAGTTAGTATGACCCATAGAATCACAATTGCCATGTTTATGAGAAACGTGTCAGTTTGAGGTATATATTAGAATTTTCTCTGCTTTTGTTATTGGCCTGATTTGTCCACTTATTTCTTTTCAGTGGCTAGAGCTGACAGAGGAGAAAGCAGTTAATTTTCACATTCACAACATCATACAAACACATATGAACCTAACATATTTTGAAGAATACAAGTAAAATCGATTTGTGTGGTAGGGCACCTTTAAAGGGAATCTTTAAATCTTGTGTCTAAGGGACTATTGGAGATATAACAGTTTTGCTGTGAAACAGGCTGCAATGTAATTGCGCAGGGGAATTGTCACCGTCAGTTTACATCCACAAAATGTGCTTGTTTTTGCCACTGACAGGCTTAGATAAGTGTCTGACAACATAATTTAAAGATGATAAAGTCTGGTTCTGAAATTTAGCGAGAGGTGACTTGTTGCCTGAAGACAACGTTGAAAAACGTTAACGAGAGAGTGCCAGGGAGAATTTGTTGTGTTGGAGTACAGAAAGCATACCATGTGTTTTAAGGTGTTGTTTGAAAGATTTTCAATGAAATCAATGGTTGTGTTTACGAATTGTGGCAAGAAAATTGCAAGCAACACTGTACGCAGCTTTCATAGACCACCTTTGTTGGATATGGACTGAAGTTGTGGGTAGTTGTGCTAAACTTGATCCTAACACAACGGTCCATACATCCGGTCTGAAGTGACTATTTTGACTGGGATAACTACTGCCAACCATAAAGGAGAAAATACATTTCCCTAAAGAAAAATGCTGTTCCAAGAGCAGAGAGCTGCAGGAGGAACAAAGGGAACGTTAGTAGCTAAAGTTACCGTGTTGACCTAGCATCAGTACACATAAAAGCATGTCAGGATAACGGCGACTGACGCCGATTTCCATAGTGTAGTCAAACGCTTATAATGACAATCTGAGCATCAGTAGCAAAACATCACTTTAAGTTGATGTACATTGACGGTGACCAATGCCCCATATGTTTTCTTTGGAGCCCAGTTTGCAGGGCTCTTGCTTAAGAGTGGACGATTTAAACAATTCTTGTTCCTTGTCGCTTAGACACAAACACATGGGAAAATAGTTTACAGGGTGAAAAAAAACAAAGTTCCTCTTGAAGTTTACTTTTCTTGAAGGCTTTATCTTACATAATATTTTGGATTTATGTCCTTGCATGTACTAGACTCACTTGGCCTCCTCCAGTTCCTCAGTTCTCTGGATGGCATCAGTTTCGTACTTGGTTCTCCACTGAGCCACCTCAGAGTTGGCCTTGGACATGTTGCGTTGCAATTCAGCCTTGGCCTCCTGCTCCTCCTCATACTGCTCCCTGAGCAGGTCACAGTCATGTCGAGCAGACTGCACTGCATGGGCTAATGCATTCTTGGCCTGGATAAATATTGGTAATGTGGGTATTTCTCTTGGACATACATAGAGATAAATTATACATTTTGGCATTTTCATACCTTTATTTCCTCCTCTAGTTGTCTTTTTAGATCTTCAAGTTGTTGATTGTAGGAATTCTTTCCTCTGGTCAGCTGAGAAATAAGAGATTCTTTCTCCTCCAGCTGTCTTGAAAAGTCATCTAGAGAGGTTAAATAAGTTTTAGAATTGCATTGTTCCACATTAAACACATTTATTATTTCAAGTTCAAAGAGTACCACTGACCATTCTCCGCTTGAAGCTTGGCTTTTTGGGTCGTGTAGTCACTAATGGATCTTTGATATTCATCACACCTAGTCCTGTATTCATTCATTTGATCCTCCAAAGTTCTGCAGGTCTTTTCCAAGTTAATCTTATATAGGAAATATACCATACAGTTCACAGGCAACATTAGTCATCTCTAGACATGTATTCAATGCTTTGCTGATTAGAGGGATAGAAGTCTTAATGTTAAATCTAGCTTGTCTTGTCCACCTATAATACTAATACTACCTTCTAATAAGAACAACAAATTTAAGGTGGAGGTGTTCATGTTGACAGTCATCATTTAGTTAACTACCAGGTTGTCAGTTCCACCAGTGTGAAAAATTACCTGAGCAACTTGATGCACACATACCTTAGACTTAGCTACGTGTTCCATATTGGAGACCACATCATCCAGCTCCAGTCTGAGCTCGCTCTTCTCCTTCTCCAGTTTCTGCTTGACTCTCTGCAGGTTATCAATCTGCTCTCCCAAGTCAGCCACACTGTCAGCTTGTTTCTTCCTGAGTGTGGCAGCAGTGGCTTCATGCTGCAGAGTGGCCTCTTCAAGGTCTCTGCGAAGTTTCAGGAACTCAGCCTCCCTCTTCTTGTTCATTTCAATCTGGGCAGATGTTGCTCCACCAGCCTCCTCCAGCCTTTCACTGATCTCCTCCAGCTCTCTGGCCAAGTCTGCTCTCTGTTTTTCCACTTTGGCTCGGGCAGCTCGCTCTGCCTCAAGCTCCTCTTCAAGCTCCTCTACACGAGCCTAGTAGAACAACATGTTTAAATGCGGCAATACTTTGGGAAAATGTTATTTTATGTAATTCATTCACAGTTACTAATTCACATTTGTACCTGCAGCTCTTTTATCTTCTTCTGGAGTTGAATGGTTATGGCTTGTTCATCTTCAATTTTGCTGTTTAGCTGGCTGACCTCAAAGTCTTTTCTGCAAAATTTTGTTTGATTAGTGTTAGCCAAAATGAAACTACATTCACTATATTAAATGACCATACTGAATGAACAATGTCATGATGAATTTGTACTTTTTCAGGCGCTCCTCCAGCTGTTGCTTGTCATTTTCTAAATCCATTACAGTCTCCTGGGTCAACTTTAAGTCTCCCTCCAGCTTTCTCTTAGATCTTTCAAGGTCCATTCGAATCTTCTTCTCTTGCTCAAGAGATCCTTCAAGCTTAATGCAAATACATTTGATTACAATATTTGTGAATCATTTTATTTGTAATACTTACAATATCATCTAAATAGTACAGTTTTGATATGGATTCTTACATCATCTACTTGCTGCTCCAGCTTAGTCTTGGCCTTGGTCAGAGTGTTGACTTTGTCTTCTTCACTCTGTAGATCATCCAGTGTTTGCTGATGAGCTTCTTGTAAGGCTTTCTTTTCTTTGGTCAACTTAGCAATGATATCATCCAGAGCAGCCATCTCTTCAGCCAGGTTCTTCACCTGTGAACCAAGAAAGGATGAGTTACTGGATGCCTTGTTAAGTTGCTGATCTGAAACACATTAAGGTTAATTTAGATGTCATACTGTACCTTGTTCTCTGTGGCGTGCTTCTCTTTCTCTACTTTAGCCAGAGTTAACTCTAAGTCATCAATGTCTTTCTTAAGCTCAGAGCACTCATCCTCCAGCTTCCTCTTCTTAGCAGTCAGTTCAGCATTCATCTCCTCCTCATCCTCCAGTCTTTCTGTCAGCTCTTTGGCTTTTGCCTCCAGCTGAATCTTGTTTTTAATCAACCCCTCACATCTTTCTTCAGCATCACCAAGATTATCTTGCTCCTGCCAAACATTCAATCTCATTAGCACATACCTTAATGACATATTCAAAGGAAAATGTCAGTATAGTGGCATTCTCACCGCTTGAACTTGAAGTTGCAGGTCATTTTTCTCCTGAAGAAGAGAAACCATTTTCTCCTCTAGTTCTTTTCTTCGTGCTTCAGATTTTGCATAAGCCTCTTTCAGCTTCAGGAATTCTTCCTTCATGTTGGCCATCTCCTTTTCTGCCTCAGCAGATCTCAATAACGGTTTGATCTTGAAGAACAGCTTCATCCAGGGCCAATTCTTCACCCCCATAAACGAACGGACATTCCATTGGATCACTAATAATGCTTCTCTGCGTTCCACCATCTTCTGATATTCAACACGTGACAAAAGACCACGGGATCTGGCTTGAATACCAGTGATGATTTTGGAGAGACGCTCATCTCTCATCTCCTCAAGCAGACCCAGCAAACCAGCCTTGAAGAACACCTAACAACACAATGGGTATTTACCTTTTGGCCTTTATCTTCTTCATCTCTTACTGGAATATTTCAATTATCTCAATATGAGAACAACTTTAGATGATACCTTGGTATGTCCAAACTTGTACTGATTGTGATCAATATCCAGAGAACCCAGAAGTTTCTCAGCTCCCTTCCTGCTGTCCATGAACTGACCCTCAGGGATGGCAGCAGGATTCAGGATGCGATATCTGGAAAACAAAAAACCAAAAGTATTTTGGAGAATAATATTTAACTTCTGCTTTAAATTATAAAGTATTTGACTTATCGGATAATACCTCTGTTTGAAATCTCCATAAAGGATCCTGTTGGGGAAGCCCTTTCTGCAGATCCTGATGCCTTCCAGCACACCATTACAGCGCAGCTGGTGCATGACCAGAGGGTTCTCCATGGCCCCAGGAGTTTTGGTCTCATTGGGGATGATGCAGCGAACAAAGTGAGGGTGAGTCGACCTCAAGTTGGTCATCAGCTTGTTCAGGTTTTCCTTTTAATATGAGGAACCATACATTTATAAATACTGGCTTTTATAGCATCAATATTATGCAAAATACCACAATGTCATACACAATACCCTATGAAGAGCGGACACAGTCTGAAATGATGATCCCTTCTTCTTCTTCTCTTTTTTGACTTCATCACCCAAAGCTGGTAAAAAAAAAATAATGCTTATAGCTAGAACAAAATTAAATATAGAATTTCCAATCAAGATAATCATGTTAGGGTACCTGCTTCTGCTCCAGCGTAATTTGCAAAGAGGACAGATAACACCTTGAGATTAGACTTCTGGTAGAGTCCTACAACGGTCTCATTCAGAGGATCCTTGTTCTTCACCAGCCAGTTGTTGATATTATAATCAACAGTTCCAGCATAATGCATCAGGGCGAAATGGGCCTCTGGTTTCCCTTTAACAACTCTGGGCTTCTGGAAGTTGGCAGATTTCCCCAGATGATTGTCGTAGAGCTTAGTTTTAAAGGTGGTATCAGAGGCTTTGGGGAACATGCACTCCTCTTCAAGGATGGACATGATACCCATGGGCTGTAGGGACAAAAATAGGAGTTGTTCAAAAACTAATCATAATATTATATAGGCTAAACATAGTGTAGTCGCTCACCTTTTCAATTAGGTCAATGCAGGCCTGCAAATCCATACCAAAATCTATGAAAGTCCATTCAATGCCCTCTTTCTTGTACTCTTCCTGCTCTAGCACAAACATGTGGTGGTTGAAAAACTGTTGCAGTTTTTCATTGGTGAAGTTGATGCACAGCTGCTCAAAGGTGTTGAACTGCAAAGAGAAAATATGTAGGATTTTCTATCTATGTTGTTGAAAGAGGGCAGGTTAATTGTGAACTAGTAAGATCATTTACATCAAAGATCTCAAATCCAGCAATGTCCAGGACACCAATGAAGTATTGGCGAGGCTGCTTGGTCTCTAGTGACTGGTTGATTCTTATCACCATCCACAGGAACATCTTTTCATAAACCGCCTTGGATAGAGCTCCAATTGCATAGTTCACCTGGAAAAATTACCAAGGCATAGAAATTAATGCAGTTTTTTTTTCATGCAAGCTTTTTAGCCTCTGCAGATGTTGCCATATACTGACAAAAACAGAATGTATTCCTTCATTGGTTATAGAACCTTTGTGTATAAGGTTTAAGTTGACTTTGTTTGTACTTCTTACTTGAGCAACACTTTGTCCCTTGGTGACCCACTCATTCCCTACTTTTACTCTTGGGTGACAGAGACCCTTGATGAGGTCTGCCGAGTTCAGGCCCATCAGATATGCAACTTTGTCAGCATCTGTATAAGGAAAGTGAATTCTGTAAGGCCATTGTCAATCTTTGTTTGTTCTGGGCCATCATGACAAACAGAGCTTCTCTCACCTTCAGTGCCATCAGCCTCTGCCTGCTCTTCACGCTGCTTGGTCTTGAACTTCATGTTGCCATGATGCATGATGGCACCAGTCAGCTTGTACACAGAGTTTTTTTCCTCTTGAGTGAAGCCCAACACATCAAAGGCACTCTGTGGAGAAACACATGATAACTCCTCAAGATTTGTGCAAGTAATATAGTTTTGAGCTAAATTCTAAATTTGGGACTCAAAAAATTCTAAAACCTTAAAAGCTACTATAATTTCTATTCTGTACTCCGTGGAGAAACTGTCCAATAAGAAATGAACAACTTCATCATGGGTAGTCTGACTTCAGAATGCCATTGTCCAGTCTGAGCATAAATTGTGTGATCAGCGCAACACACAGAGAGCTTAATTAAAGGTCAGAAACTACTTAATACTTTTTCTAGAGTTGTAAAATCCTGTCTCTGAGTATTATAAACAGCTAAGAAGCTTCTGATAAATATTTGAACACATTAATCTGTTACTCCATCTGGACTTCTTAGATTACATTTCATTGTCTCACCGGTACCTTAACCAACATAGCCCTCTGCATTGTTTGAACACTGTCTTGTTTTTGGAATGAAACCTGTGCAACTCATTTAGTCATAATGATTAGAGTTTAACATAATAATAGTAAAATGAGAGCCTGACATCTGTTGCCATCAATTCCTCTGCATCATCAATAGAGGCCACTTGGGTTTCCCCTTGAGAGATGAAGGCATAGTCGTAGGGATTGTTTGTAATCAACAGCATCTCTGGAGGATAGAGAGAGTGTCAAAGTCAGACAGATGGACACACAAGTGCCAAAACAAGCCAATGACAACCATGGTTTTAATTTTTTCACTTTTTCTTTTCATGGTGGCCAACTACCACTGAGGCACAAATGAATCATAGCCGTGTACTAACCCAGGAGTTCAGGCTTCTTATTGGAGAGAATCTGGTAAAAAATGTGGTAATCTCTTTCAGCCTTGAGCTGGAAAGTCACACGAGACTTCTCCAGAAGGTCTAAAAAAGTGAAATATACAAGAAAGAAAAAATGTCATGTAAAATCAACTCTAACCTATGTTGTAAAACATAAATAAAATAATATTAACAGTATTACTGTATGTTAGAAAAGGGTGTTTAATCTTACATGTTTCAATGTCAGCAGAGGCCAACTTTCCCCTGGCATCAAAATGAATCCGGATGAATTTACCCTAAAAATGTATTGTAGTTTATAGTTTGCATTTTTAAAGAAACCTTGATATCTGCTGCTGCCACTGTTTACATGGAAACAAACTAATATAATTCACTATTTAGTCACACAAAAATTACACACTCACAAATCTAGAGGAGTTGTCATTCCTGATGGTCTTGGCATTCCCAAAGGCCTCTAAAGCAGGGTTAGCCTGGATGATTTGATCCTCCAGCGTACCCTGTCAAAAGGGAACATTATATATGCTCAATCTGTAATAAATGTTTAAAGGTACACAGAAGGACTTTAGCAGCCTCTGGTGGCATTTTTTGAAACCAATCAAGCAATTAAGCAAGTGTATTCCAATTTAGTTAAAGGGGGTAAGAGTTGATAGATAGATGACAACTTCCACAACTCACACATTTGACAGAGCTTATTAGTTACCTTGTCCTTGGCATTGGGGTCTTTCTTTACACCGCTAGCTGCAATACTTGCAAAATACTGGATGACTCGCTTTGTGTTGACAGTCTTTCCTGCACCAGATTCTCCACTGCAATTAAAAGTCAATGATCAATACTTACGGTAGCATAATGTAGGATAAGATTTTATTTTAGAGTATTTAGTGTCATATATATATGCTTCTCGAGAATAAGTCATTACATACGTGATCAAAATGGACTGGTTTTCCCGGTCTACAAAATCAAATTTGCAGAGAGTACAGTTTTGTGAGTCAAGATTCAGAATAGTTACAGTAGACTTAAGAAAATGTATCTAAATTTAGTAGGTTTTACCTGACAGCATGTACTGGTAGGCATTGTCAGAGATGGAGAAGATATGAGGAGGAGCTTCAGCCCTCTTCTTTCCTCTATAGGCAACAACCACCTCTTGGTTGTAGACCGGCAGCCACTTGTAGGGGTTGACAGTCACACAGAAGAGCCCAGAGTAGGTCTGTGAAACACAGAAAAATAAAACTGTGTTCACAGCAACCATTTGTAATTTAAAAGTTGATGTTTTTCTATATTGATAATTTCAGGTTTTTGACACACTATTTTGACTTTTTAGTCCATTATTTTGTTTATGTTAAAGATTTAGAACTAATGCCAATATTTATTTAAGAATAGGAGCAAAATTAACCATGACCTCATCTTCTACACATGTAAACATACTGTTCTATCACATTCAGCAAACTTTGAGAGGTGTACAGTAGAGTTTATTGACAAATCTTTTTCATGTGACTGTAGACTACTTACATAGATCATCCATGCTGCATAACGCTCTTTGAGGTTAAATAGCACAGCTGGTTCATGGAGGAAGGTCAACATTGCCATGTCCTCGATCTTGTCAAACTTTGGAGGATTCTGTTGCAGAACCTGGGACTCTTTGACCACCACAGTCTACGGAAAATAATTCAGTTTTCCTGATTAATATGTAATAGTCACATTATCAAGGATTCAAATCCGACCCGAGGCCCTTTGCTGCATGTCATCCCTCCTTCCTCTCCCTCATTTCCTGGCTCTCTTCAGTTGTTATAAAAAAGGGAAAACAAAAAATATCTTATAAGTAAGTAAGCCAAACATTCAGACAATTTCTGTTGTTGATTTTGTCAACATGCATGCATGTGATACCCTCTTATACAGCTTGTGTAACATTACAAAGCATGCTACACATGATGGCAGCAGTGCCTCGTTTGACCACACTTTACTTGAGACACTTTAATGGGAGTGATACACAGGGTCCTCATAGAATTTATATTTACGCTCATTCAAGGATAGATGCTTTGAATCACACATTGAGTTACTCTCACATTATCACTTGCTCCCAGAAAAGGACTCTCACATAGACACTCTCATCTAATGTGTTTCCCTTGCTGCTTTAACTGATACTGGTGATTGGAGTCACCCAGTTAGGATGGATTTAGTTTTTGTTCTGGGACAGATTGGTTTTAAGTGAACTGAAGAATTAAGTGGAGCAGTCTCTGGATTTGACAGTGCTTAACTTTTGGCATTCTAGGTAGATCTTAGTTTCTGAGGTGAAGCACTTTGGTTACCTGCTTGTTATTGTAAAGTGCTATACATAATATAAATAAATATACATAAATGTTGATTGTTTTCTTAAGGCAAAACATTTATTTTATGGCAAGTATTTCCCTTTTCATTGTGAATGAATTCTCTTATAACTGTGTATGTATAACTCTGTCTATCTTTTACTTCTGGTTACCCCAAGATTATTGCAATTCTAGCAATGTGCATACACTTATTTTACACATGTTGACTTGTCAAAGTTAGCAGTTGGGTTGATAGAAATTTTATTAGGTCAAATTTACTATAGCCCAAAATCACAAATCACAAATTTGCCTCAGAAAGGTTAGGGTTGTACAGCGGAATACCCTCTGTCCTTTGACCCTACCATCAGACAAGGAAAAACTCCCCAAAAAAACTTTAACAAGGAAAAGCAGAAAGAAACCTTTAGGAAGAGCAACTGAGGATGGATCCCTCTCCCCTGACGGACAGCCATGCAATAGAGTGGTGTGCACAGAACAGACCAGCATAATGAAAGTAAAGTATAAACAATCCATATGACACAATTATACATAGAATAGAAAGTGAGAGGAGAGAGAGAGGGTTGAGAGAGAGACCAAAATACTCTGCAACCCAACCTAATAATAATAAGGATGATGAGAATAATAGTAATAATAATAATGTATAATAGCAACTATGATAAGATAACCGCATGAGTTAATGATGTAAACTAAATGTCTGAATGGTAAAATGACACTAACCTTCCCATTCTGTGTCTCTACAGTGACCTTGTCTCCATCTCGGCTGCTGATAGTTGCCTTCACAAACTCTTCGACTGGATCCGGGACAAAGCATTCCTTCTTTATGTCGAAGAGACGTGTGGAGGCCTCCATACGCTCTTTGTCCGACTTCCTCAGGTACGGAGCAGCCGGCCCAAACACAGACATTTCTGCATCTCCCATGGCTGCACTAATGTACACACAGTTAGTAGAGGTGATTAAGGTTTCACTCTGTCTGTATCTCATACTTCACCTTGTTATCCTTTACTTTACTTTTCAACTGTGGTTTCAAGGAAAATCAAAACGTTTGTCTTTTATGTCAATCTTTAACTCTATAATATGACTTGCTTAAGAAAGGAGAATTTACCGGTGGGTTCAGCTCCGATGACAGGTGAGCTCAGACGTCAGAGTATACCAGTGACCTAAAGGGAGCAGAGAAAACTATAAGTAAGACATTGTGAGGATATTGTAAAATGTTTGAATTATAGTTACTTAATTACATTAGTATTTGAAAAATTAATAGGTATCTGTTTTTTCTTAATAGTATTTTGGATCATTAGTTCAACCTAGTTCAAACGTTTAAAGGTATATTTGACAAAAAACACTTTGTGGCACACACCTTGTTCAGCATGTCACTCTTGTGTTAGCTATGCTTTACATAAAAAAAGTGTACATTCCTAACACATAGTTA
Organism: Etheostoma cragini; assembly: GCF_013103735.1. Taxonomy (NCBI): domain Eukaryota; kingdom Metazoa; phylum Chordata; class Actinopteri; order Perciformes; family Percidae; genus Etheostoma; species Etheostoma cragini. The sequence continues at coordinate 4,184,303 of NC_048418.1, read as the reverse complement.
AATTGATTTACCTTTAGTTTTGACAGCAGAAAAATACAGTATACAAACAGCAATAATTCGAAATACAATCAGTTGTGCAGACTTACAGAGGCCAGGTGGAGAGGAACAGCTGCTAGACCTGTAGGGAAGGCAGGGATCAAATATATAACCCCTGTTAACCCTGCCTTACAAGGCCAAGGTTCCCACCCTGACCCACTCACGCACACACACATATCTCAACAGGTATACTACTTCACACATACCCCTTTACCCTCACACACACACACATTGTGGTTATCGCCATCACTGTCATCACTTATGATAAGGCTTTCATGATGTCTGGCTGCTTCAACTGCTCACATCCGAATAATGGGATTTTTTTAGGAACAGTGCCAGGAACTTTCTCTTGCATAACTCGCATGTCACTTACCAAAGCACAGCCTTTTATCTCTAATTCTACCACAGTTGTTTTCTGTCATCTCAGTGAGGACTGGTGGTGGACACAAACCAGATTCTATTTTTTGTCTCTAAGGGGGAGCAAAAAGGGGTAGAAGTATAACAACAAAACTATGAATTTCTACCTATAGGTCAAAAATGTAAAAATAAAATGACCAAAATTGCCTATTTCTTTTATATCAAATTCTCGTGTATTTTTTTTATTTATTTAATAATCTGTTTCTGGACACAAATAATCAAAGTATGTGGTATGTTTTGGTATGTCTTCAACTGTGACCAGTGGGTTCTGGGAAATCTATTTTTGCTGTACAAAACAAATCTGAAACAGCAGAAAATCTTAAATAGGTGCCCGTGAATAGGAACAGTAGGAGAAACTGCTTCTATCTACTAAGTCTGTCTTGAAAACAAGATAGTTCATCTCAAGGGGTTCATATCAACAAAAGATTTAAACAATTTTGACTCTTTTAACAAATTAAAATAACTATTAATAAATGCAAAGGGTTGTGCAGAATCTTTTGGGAGATTTTGTTTTTTACTATTAACAAATGTTGTGGATAGTACCTAGTAGCCGGTACTTTTTTGGTACCAGCTGGTCGATGTTGTGAGACAGCTGAGCTGATATTAGAAGGTGGAGTTAAAACACTGCAGACCTTTAATCGGTCAGAGAGAATAGTCACTAGCACGACACGGGACATGCTGCACAAACCGCCATTTTTGAATAAGCAACAGTCTATAGTGACCGCAATGTTTTTAAATGGCAGCCTGCAAAACTAAGCTGTACATTACAAGGATCCAGCGAATGTCGCGTTAATGACGTTACTTCAAATTCATGTGGCTCAGCTGGACGAATCCTAATTTGATATGTTGTAGCTTTAATGATTTCTTTTCAAGTGTGATCATAAATCCCTTTAAAACATTGTACAATTTAAATACTGCCATGTTTTTCAAAGATTTTAGAAAAGTTGTTTAAAAAGAAATTCTGTAACACTTAAACACACAATGTTCACTCTGATCATCATTATGGTTTCCATAAAAAACATCCAATTTATATGGCACTTTTAGAACTTACTGTAATATGTATATTTTTAGATTTTTCAAAGACATTTGACATGGTTTACTATGTCAAATTTTGCATGCTATTTTGTCTTTAGTTTATAGCGACCGCAATTTAAAAAAACTGTTAATCCGCAAAACTAAGCAATCAACAGGTACAGACATTGCAGTGGTTTGCAAAAGCTCAATGCATCCCGTTGGTTATGGCAGCCGCAACTCTGCACGGACTGTTTGATTGGCTGCTGGTTCAAAGAAGATCTGTTATCATAGAAAAACAAAGAGTTAATTTGCAGCATACTCTTTAAAAGCAGCATTTTTAATCTTTCCACTTTGGCAGGGTATCAAGCCATTCAAGTCAAAAGCCTAAACATCCACTTTTCACTCAACTTTTGACTAAATACAATATGCATCATGAAGTTGCATATGCATAATCTTTAATGGGTGATGTGAATTCACTGTTTTTGTCCAAATAATTTACACTAAATGAAAGAAAGAGGTCCTGTTCAGTGTGGACACTCCTGTGCTCCCGGGAAAAAACAAATTAAATCTAAAGAACAGTGGCAGGCAGAGGGATTACAATTATTGCTGCTTCTTTTTAACTGAACATTGTTGCAAGTATTATATATTAAACCAACTTGTGTTAGTTAAAATAAAAGTAAAGTCCCAGTCCATTCCTAGACTACGAGTTCTCTATCTATAGAAAGTTGCATTTGTCATTGTTCTCTCATCATTTTGGTATTAAGCATGTGTGCAGTTTATTAATCCTCTGAGTGGGATGGATATTAATAAACCTTTTGTTTGATCCAATTGCCCGACCCCACTGCCTTCCGCTGTATGACAAACCGCACAAAGTGTGTTTGAGCCTGTTTACTGTCCACACTATCAGTGGCCTTTTCAACCTGATAGCAGCAGGGGAGATAAGAGCTCACTTTAACTAGAACTGAATTGAACCATGCTCAGAAGTAGCAGTCATGGAGACAAAATAAGACCATGGCTAGACAAAGAGCTTGAAGTGTTATTTCTGTTTATAGTCTCAGTCATGAATTAGCCGGTCTATTTCAGACATTAAATGTTTTACAACGTTATGATACTGAATATTTGTAAATGTTAATATTGTTAAAATATTACAGCGTATAGTTAAAGCGGTGTCCCCCGGGAACCACTGGTTTGCTATGCCAATCATCCTAGGATGAACTTATTTTATTTTGCAAGGGGTATAACTGTGATGTATATGAGTGACCCGATACTTTTAAGCACAGACTTTGTAAGTGCAGTAAGTAGCCTAACTACGTAATTAAAACTGAATCATGTCAATAAAAAAACATTCAGACATATTTTTGTCTTTTGTTAGGAATGAACAAAATGCCTACAGCATGTCGATCCATGGCCATCTTTTTTGGCTCTCTGCCTTGGAACATTTTCAGCAGCAGGACCGGGAAGAGCAGATCACGCAGTCAGCTGCTTGTATTTTCAGTCAGTGCAGGATTAGAGGTGTGATCCTACAGCTGACAGCCACTCTAGATTCCTGCGCGCCACACAGACACCAGGCCCTTTAATGGATCTGTACTGGGAGGAGCAGCACAGGGAGGGGTGAGTACTGTATGTGGTACTACCTTTTCCTTCAATAACTGATACCATAAATACAGTTAAAAGTGACACAATAGTTTGATGCAACTAAAAAGATGCAATTTACACCTAAAATTTGCATCTAAAATATTATGAAATGAAATGATTAATCAAGTGCTGTGGTGATTTTAGGGTCTACAAGACCGAGACAGCAGAGAAAGGGAGCTGAAATGGATGGACTTTATCAAACAGATGAAAATTAAAAGATTTTTAACCATTACATTGATTTGGATGCCAGCTGGGCCAACTACGCCAAACATTGTTCTTTTCAAGTGTTTAACTACTGGTTACAAGATGTATTCTACTTAAATGAAAAATCCGTTCTGTGAAGTAAGTTGTGTAAGTTTCATACTCAACCACAATTGGCTTCCAAAATAAATAATAATAAAACTACTTGTGACAAAGTCCTGCAACTTTCAAAGTGAAACTGATCTGACTGAGCCACCTCCCTTTTGTGTTGGAGTATATTGTAATGTCCCAGTGGATCCACGTAGCGGCAGTATGCTTTCAAATAGGATTCACAAGGAAGAAACTCATATGCCTTTCATTTCCTGTTTAGACTGAATGCACTGTGATCTGAAGTCACTGAGTGGATTTATAGATGTATTACTTCCGATGCGCCTGAGCATAATCCTTACATAATCAGCGACAAAACTCAAGCCTTAGTTTATTGAACAGTATCTTGTATCACCATCTTTCTTTCTACTTGGGTTTTCTATCACATTTTGAAAAGTTGTAATATGTGTGTATCATTAACAGCAGGTACAGATTGTATCCATGTGTCATGTGTCTTGGTGATAATGTGTTTTATATGGAACATCTTTCTACTTCCTATAGATGTCAGCAACAGAAAAGTAACTGCAGTAGGCGGTGCAACCGTTTATTAGTTTGACAGTATTCCTCTAAGAGGTGCTGTTGCACTAAAGTTTTGTCAGTATTAGACCCACCTTATTTAATCATTGTGTTTAGTCCTCATATCAAATCCCACTGGATGACATGTACTGCATTGTGACAGCAAACTAATGTAGGGAAGCCTACACAACATCACTGTACCTCCCACTGGGAGGTCAGATTCAGAAGAGAAAGGTCCGTAGATGTTCTTCTCCATGATGATGTAAGAGTCACTCTGCTCACCATGCCAACCTGTAGCCTTGTGCTACATCTGCATTACTATGCTGTCACTTTTAAACCATGTTGTGGGACAAAAAACATCTCCACACAAGATTTTTAGCTCCATGAGCAGAACTAATCTCCATCCATATTTACACAGTCTGCCAGTGCATATCACAAAACCATTTGGCTACTCTAGGCGTGTAGGTGTAAACAGGAAGCAGATTTTCAGATGTTACTCTGCAGTTGAAAATCATGGATGTAGAAGTTGGAAATACAGAAAAAAAAAGTAAGACTAGGGATTTATTTGCTTGGACCAACGACGAGGTGGAACTGTTGCTGAAAGGTATGTTAGCCTACCAAACCAAGTACGACTGACTGATGTTTGTGCCCGTCCAGACTACAAAGCAAGTTTTCAAACTTACGCGGTGGCAGCAGTGTTTCCAAATGCCTCCTTTCTTAGGGGCTCGGAAACACAGCAGTAGTGTGGAAGTGATGTGTAACAGTAGCAAAAGTTAGGTTGTTTTTAAAATCAATATGTATTAGTGTAGATGTAGGCTTACAAGCTTTGTGTTGTACCAGATCTAAATAGTGGGAGACTGGGAGTCACCCACTTCATAAAAGCATTTGTGGTGACTGACAGCAGGTGCTGGATTGAAATACAAGTTTTGAATGTTTTTAGACCTTTGCCAGACTTACATGTCACTTGTCTTGTCTCACTTGAGGTTCTGAAGCATGTGAGTGATCTATCAGACCCACTTAAGTTTGAGCAGTTGGCCATGACTTGTAGAGGTTGCAACACGTATACTCTCAATGATTCTGCCTTTGAATCAACATGTCCCTGACACTGTATAACAAAATCTGAAGATGATTACCTTCACATTAGTAAGATCTATTGCAGGGCTGCTGTATTAGGTTACACTGCCTTACAGAAGTGTTTCTATTTGTCTGTGTGAACATTGTTATTTATAGTTTTTGTATGTGAAGTCTGACCGCAGACAGAGTGAGTCAGTGTGGACAAATATACAGACAGACCTCTTAAACATCTGATGATCACTTATAGCAGTACAAGAACATTCATTCGAAGCCCATTGTGAGTAAGAAGTGTTGTTTCATGTAATATAATCACCATTCCAAAAAAAAAAAAAAAAGGCTAGTAGATCTGGAAGTAATCCAACTTGTTAAACTAATTGATTGTTAATTATGGATTGGATCAAAAAATAAGCTCTTTTGTGCCCTCCAACAAACAAAAAACAATGTCCTCTGAGGTGATGTAATAAATGGCTAGTGGATCGAATGCTGTCTGTAACTTAGACTGTTCAGCCGTTCTGCGCACAGTTGAAAAGAGAGGAGGGAGACATTTAACACTTCAAAACCTGGTCAAACTTTATTTCTGGTGCAACGGCAGGTTCAAAACAAACTGACAGATGGACAGGTCAGACATTTCAGTAACAAAGTACAGCAAAGGACATAAGTTTAAAAAAATAAAGGAAAACCAAATGAGAGGTACCTGCCTCATCTTGAATTACACTCATGTTGATCTATGTCTTAGTAAGCCTGGTCCTACCGGAGTATCGTACATTTCATTTGTACAGAGAGTATGACCACTCTCCATTGACACGTGAGCTGGAAAATCAAACTTTTCGCGAACCCTGAGGGGAAGAGGCTCAAAACATCATGGCCACCAACAAAACTCATCGTGAACCAGTTTCTTATTTCTCTGAGCCCACTAAAGGGGCTCTTTCTTCAAAGAGTTGAATGAAGACAGTGAATTCCTTTAACATTTTACTTTGAACAGAGAACGTCATCTAGTGAGCTCAGAAAATAAAGACAGCGGTTCACAAAGCTTCATTTGGCCATCATTAGAGAAAAGCCAAGAATATACTGTGTTCTAGTTCTTTGTAATGTATACTACTTTAGTATGTCTGTTTGTGGTTTGGACTGCTAATGTATTTAATAATACACACGGAGGCAAGGCTGCGGGACAAGCACGTCTTTGCTTGCACTTTGACATCTCACACAGGAACAGTAATCACACACACAACAACAGTAGCAACATGGGCAGTGCAACATAGTTGCACACCGAGTGCTCGATCTAATATACCACATACCTCTTTTCCAAGATTGGGAAGTGGTCCACAAAACAAGCTACCTAAACTTTAGCCATTAACTCAGGTGTAGCAACATTAAACATGCCTCCTTTTAACATGCATATTTCAATAATTAATAAAGCACGTTTTCATTGAAACAATGGCTTTCAATAATTCACTACAAACCACTTTGCTGTTCTGCATTCTGTTGTATTAAGCATATAAACATTTTGAACATACTGTACATAAAACATTTCATTACCCCCCTTCCTTTCAACTGTAATTGTGTATACATTATTTTTTGTCTTGTCAAACACAGATTATGTACTGTAGGGAAAAGAAAATTGAGAGGAAGTACTTAACACAATAAAACCACAGCAAAAAATGTAAATTACAAAAGATAATGCAACAACAAAACAAACCGGATACATGTGGCAAATTCCTATTTTGATTGCAGAAATTAAGGATGGATCACAAATTTTGCATGCTATCTTCTTGCCAGTGGATTTGAAAATATTGTTTGAAAAGAATTGAACCTGTGAGCAGGGCTGGATTACCAAAAAGTGTTCATTGTTCCTCCCAGGGCCACTGAGCAGGGTATCCAGCCATGCCTGTCACACACAGTAAACTGGAATGAATACGTGATTCCACACACAAAAAAAACTTTGATTATGTCTTAGAGCCAAAATAAACAGCAGCTGCAACTCTTCACTATATTTGAGGAAAAGTTAGACATTGTTAGAAAAGACACTGCTAGCAGCTGGTTAGCTTAGTTTAGCACAAAACCAGAGGACACATCAGGCCTGTCTCTGAACAGAGGACAGTTATCTGCCTAGCACCTTGGAAGAATCAACAGGTTTATATCTTCCATATAATGTTTTTAATCTGAACAAAAACCAAGTGTTAAAATTACAAGTTGCATTTTCTATATGGGCGACTATGTGCCGAAGCAACTTTGGTAGACTTGCCCTTTAATGAAAGTGGGAGAGGTGGGAGAGGGCTGAGAGAGAGGACAGTAAATGTAGACCAGGTCCCTGATTGACAGAGACAGACTGCTGCAACAGCTGAGTCTCAGCCCAGATACAGTACAAAGGTTATTGCTATTAATACACTTGAACACACACATAATTTGACTCAATGCATCTAATAATACATCATTGATAAATAATTTTCTGTAACTAATAACTTTTCTGCAACACGGCTTCTGTTAGCACTGCTCAGCTTACTCTCAGCCTCTGACTCTAGTGGCAATCAGGACTACTACATTAGTCAAAAACCTTGTGATATCCATATTAGCACCAAGGTACCCATGCCATTGGTTCAACCTCTATGTACCCTTTAGTCATCTCAGTAGGAGCAAGGTGACACCTTCAAGACCCAGGAGGCCTATGAAAGGCGAGAACATACTCTGTGTGTTGGAGAGGGTGGGTTTGAGTGACAGAGAAGAGCAGAGAAGCCACAGTTAGTTCCAAAAGGGGATTTATTCTCAACCCTCAACCATTGGGTGTCTCTCAAGGTAGTGCAGAGGTGGCCATAGCTGAGTGAAATACGGTGGAGGCAATTTCATTTCTGCAGAAGGGATCCAGAGGTGTCCTGTGACAATCACTGCACAACAAACACGGGAAAACAGGAAGGAGACACATGGGAAAAACTGCTTTATACAAGGTCAGGGAAGACTGAAGCTCAACTCACCTCTCTGCAGTTGTAAGAAAAACCAGCAAAGCAACAGTCATGTCTGGTTGCATTGTTTAGCTATAGCTAAACTACTGTGCACTGAAGCTACTAGCAGATACATTACACTGAGTTAAAAGAAGGAGTGCCTACTGGATTGAAGAATTTCATGGTTGGATTTCACAGTGTGAACATTTGCAGTCTGTGGAAGGCTAGGGGCCAGCTGTCATCCCATTTATGTTGCGCAGGAGACTCTATGCATGGATGCCGAACACTAGCAGCTAACACCAGTGGACTTCAACTATTTTTACTACACAGCCAGCATCTTTGAATTTCGGGATCTGGATTAGTCTTCCATTAATGCACAGATGGACCCACTCTGAAGCTTAAAAAGAAATATATATAGTTTGCAAAGATTTATTGATTCCATCCAGACTTTGGACTACTTAAGATGCTAATTTGTTCCGATATGCAACAGAGGTAATCCACAGCCTCTATAAGTGTGTTAAGTTCATTCTAGACAGAATTACACCTGATCCCATTAAACATTGCATGCTAACTGGTCTGAGGTGGATATTCTACACAAACACGTTGTGGCATTCAGAGCCAACAGCAGTCTATTTTATAGAGAAATATTAAGTCTGGTCAGAGATTTGGTTCAGGGTCCAGATGTTCCTCAACACAGTGCTGGTGGTCCTGACGGACCTGGCGGCCCGGTTCCTGGGTAACGCTGTGTTCCGGCAGCACTTCCACCTGTTGCTTTCAGCTATGGTGATGTTCGGCCCTGCACTGAGCCTCTGGGTCTCCCAGCACAGCATCTTTGCCAAGAGAAGCCACTTCCTGTACAGGTGAGTCTGCTTCCTGTTTACTTTCTACTCAGTTGTGTTCTTACATCAGACATTGTTGTGCCACTGAGTTACTGGCAATGCAGCAGGCCTGCACACTGTTAAAAATAAATACTTCTGGCACTTTGAAGTGTATATCACCGTTTTGATCTCTTCCTTCCAAATCCTATTCAGGCTTCTTTCACCTGGAAATGCTACTTTTTTGACACACTGTCAGAATCACAAATACTTTATCGATCCCCGAGGGGAAATTCTGTGTTACAATTGCAAGAAGTACATAAATATCAGAGTAGAAATATAAATAAAAGAAATATAAGGTGTGTGGATATGTACGGTATTTACATAGTTAAAGGAATTTTATGAAACAGTATTTACATAATTAAGGAATTGTAATGGTGAACAGTTATAATAAATAAATGGCAGCAGAATATTGCACATTTTAATTTAAGCCGGTGTTCTTGCACAAAACAGATAATATTGTATTATTCTATGAATGTTTTCAATATACTATACTATGACTTTTTTGATATACTATTTGTGACTTTTTTCAACATAATTCACCTACTTTTGTTATCCTTTTTTTGGCTTATGATGCTTTTTTTCACTTTTTTGACATACTATACTATAATACAACTTTTTATCATGTTTTGCCTTACAATAATATGACCATTTTACCACTTTTTTTTTTTTTTTTTTTACATACTATGACTTCTTTGTCACTTTTATTGACATGCTATAGTATGACTTTTTAATCACTTTTTTAAACTTATTATATAGGCTATTATGATTTCCGTAGTATGACTTTTTTCATTTTTTTAACTGACTTATTTTATCGCTTTAGTTACTATTACTTCTGTAATTTTTTTAATTACTTTTTTTGACATACTATACTGTGACTTTCTCTTCTTTTTTTCTAAATACTATACTATGACTTTTTTCAACATGCTTTACTGTGACTTTACTTATTACTTTTTTTTTTAACTTGCAGTATCACTTTTTTCTACATACTACACTATGACTTTTTATAATTTCTTTCAGCATACTATACTATGACTGTTTTATCAGTTTTTATATGCTTTACTATAATAAAAAAAACTTTTAATTAATTAAAAAACTTGACTTTTTTCCGACATACTATACTATATAAAAGACAAATATGCTATAAGACCAGCCTCTTATGTGATAATAAAGGACAAATATGCTCAAAACATAAATTTGTGTTTCTGGTTAGTTGGCTTAGTGAGATAAGCGTATGATTGGAAGATACATGATTAACTATTCAAATCTTCTAGGGTGCAATTAAATGCAAGACCTATTTTACAAGAATGAAGAATATGAATAGAAGTAGATAAATGTTTTGTTCCTGCCTCATTCTATCCCAATCTGTTGTTTTTGAGTGATAAATGCTTTTTTGACATATTATACATTGAGAGTTCCTATCTTGTTTCAGGAAGTTTTGAGGGCCAATTAACTAAGTGAAAGAGACAAATTTGTTTTGTCTTTTATCTTTTATAATTTATAAGTAACTCTCTCGTGTCAGAAAGCTTTGAGTGATAAGAGAAGGATTGGAAAACAGAAGGTTGGGTGTTTAGAACTGTGTTTCACGAGGTCTAGTACACTGATAGTAAGAGATGAATATGCCAAATACTCAATACACAAAACGTTTGTGTGAGGTCAGACAGCTGAGAATGATTAGAAGAAATAAATGCACTTTTCGACATACTATACTACAATTCTTTTCCCACTTTTTTTGACATGCTAGGATATGACTTTTTATCACTTTTATCTACATACTATTCTATGACTTTTATTCAACATACTATACTATGACTTTTTATCACTTTTATCTACATACTTTACTATGACTTTTATTCAACATACTATACTATGACTTTTTATCACTTTTATCTACATACTCCCAATCTGTGGTTTTTGACTGATAAATGCACTTTTTGACATATTATACTATGAGAGTTCAAATCTTGTTTCAGGAAGTTTTGAGGGCCAATATACTAAGTGAAAGAGAAAAGTTTGCCAAATTCATGAGCCAATTTATAAGTGTTCAGAACTCTTTGTTTCACTAAGCTAAGAGAAAAAAGACAAATATGTTGAAAACATAACTATTGTGTGAGGTCGGATAGCTGAGAATAATTAGAGGGAATAAATGCACTTTTTGACATTCTATACTGCAACTCTTTTCCCACGTTCTTTGACATGCAATGATATGACTTTTTATCACTTTTTGACATGTTATACTATACTATGACTTATTTTGACATGCTATACTATGACTATTTTCACGTTTTGACATACTATACAATAACTTTTTACCTTTTTTTTAACATGCTATACTATGACTTTGTTTTAACCTTTTTTGACATGCTATACTATGACTTTGTTTTATTACTTTTATTGACATATTATACTATGACTTTTTATCACTTTTTTGACATGTTATACTATAATGTTATGTTATACTGACTATTTTCCATTTTTTACTTACTATAGAATATCTTATCACTTTTTTTCAACATACTAGACTATAACTTCTTTTACAAAAACTTAAACTTTGTGTCAGTCAGATTGTTTAGGGTGATAAGTTTATGATTGGAAGACTAACTTGTTATCACTTTTTTTGACATACTATACTATGACTTTATTATCACTTTTATTGACATATTATACTATGACTTTTCATCCCTTTTTTGACATGTTATACTATACTATGATTTATTTTGACATGCTACATAATGTTTATTTTCCATTTTTTACTTACAATAGAATTACCTCTTATCACTTTTTTCAACATACTATACTATAACTTCTTTTACAAAAACTTTTTTGTGTCAGTCAGATTGTTTAGGTTGATAAGTTTATGATTGGAAGACTATAACTTTTATTACTTTTCCGACATACTATGCTATGACTTTTTATCACTTTTTTCGACATGCTATGCTATGACTTTTTTACGAAAACTTAAACTTTGTGTCAGGTCAGATAGCTCAGGTTGTTAAGTTTCTGATTGGAAGACTATAACGTTTTTCGACATGCTATACTATGACTTTTTTGACTTTTTTATTGTCGTACTATATTATTACTTTTTATGATTCTTTGTTGACCTACTATACTTTAAAACTGGGAGAGAGGGGGAAGGATGTGCAGCAAAGGTGTAGAAAGAACTCAGCCTCTAGACTATACTATAACTTATTTTGACATGCTATACTATGACTATTTTCCCATTTTGACATACTATACAATAACTTTATATCAGTTTTTTTGACATACTATACTATGACTTTATTATCCCTTTTTTCGACATATTATACTATGACTTTTCATCACTTTTTTGACATGTTATACTATACTATGATTTATTTTGACATGCTACATAATGACTATTTTCCATTTTTTATTTACTATAGAATAAACTTATCACTTTTTTTCAACATACTATACTATAACTTCTTTTACGAAAACTTAAACTTTGTGTCAGTCAGATTGTTTAGGTTGATAAGTTTATGATTGGAAGACTATAACTTTGTTTCTCAGTTTTTATTGACATGCTATACTATGACTATTTTCCCGTTTTGACATACTATACAATAACTTTTTACCATTTTTTTTTACATGCTATACTATGACTTTTTTTTTTACCTTTTATCGACATATTATACTATGACTTTTAATCACTTTTTTGACATGTTATACTATACTATGATTTATTTTGACATGCTACAAAATGTTTATTTTCCATTTTTTACTTACTATAGAATAAACTCTTATCACTTTTTTCAACATACTGTACTATGAATTTATTATCACTTTAATTGACATATTATACGATGACTTTTTATCACTTTTTTGACATACTATACTATGACTTTATTATCACTTTTATTGACATATACTATGACTTTTTATCACTTTTTTCGACATGCTATACTTTAAAACTGGGAGAGAGGGGGAAGGATGTGCATCAAAGGTGTAGAAAGAACTCAGCCTCTAGACTATACTATGACTTATTTCGACATGCTATACTATGACTATTTTCCCGTTTTGACATACTATACAATAACTTGATATAATTTTTTAACATACTATACTATGACTTTTCATCACTTTTTTGACATACAATACTATGACTTTATCACTTTTATCGACAAATTATACTATGACTATGACTTTGACATTTTTACGCCTCAATATGTTATTTGTACAAATAAATCAAACATCATTACACACATGAGACTATGGTGGAAGACAACTGGTCTCCATCCAAGAAGCACTATTCTGCTTCCTTCTCCAGCATCATTCCAAAGGCTTTTGTGTTGTCTATACTTAAGAATTAAAACATTTCAAGAATTATGTTTCCATTTCCATTTTCCGCAAGAGGCTTTACAATCTGCACAGCATAAGGACACTTATTCTTATTTGGATAAGAAAAGCAGCTATAGATGTCAAAAATCACAGTTTGGACAATCAATCAGGATGACTAAATCTATTAGCTCTCCTGATCTAAACATGAAATCTGCCGTGGTAGCAGTGTCAAATATATGGAATGCTGAGTAGAAGCCACCGAAAGCGAACATAACATTTGATGTGGAAGTGGTGTCCAGATGTTTAACTACTACTGCTACACTTTATTACACTTCATTTTCAACACGCCAAAATCTAATTTATCTAACATCCCTTCCTGCATCCTCCAAGCCCTCACTTAACTAAAACTGTTCACATCTCTCCTTTCATTCTTTCAGGATTTTCTTGCGCTCTGGTTGGGGCTGGACCTGCATCTTTGTTGGCTCCTTTGTCTTCCTCCTCTCCTTCTCCATCCGCCGCTCCCTCTCTCTCTCCGTCCGTCACCTCTCCCGGCTCGGGGTGGCTGGTGGATTGTGGCTTGGTTTCTGTAAACTCCTGGACCTTCTGGAGAACACCACCGGAAGCTGCTACGAACCTTTACTCAGCAGCCCAGAGGTCCCCAATGGGCAGCCTATGCTAGTGTTGCGAGAAGGGGAGAGTAAATCTGAGTGCCTCAAAGCTGGGATGCTGTGGAGGGGGTATGAAGTTTCAGAAGATGTCTTCCTCCTCTGTCTCTGCTGCCTGCTGTTGGCTGAGGAAACAGCCGTGTTTGGCCCTTATCTGAGTCTGGGTGGGATCTCAGGTGCCCCTTTGAGGATCCTCTTCCTCTTCTGTGTTCTCCTGCTCTGGCTCTGGATCTTTCTGCTGCTCTGTCTCTTAGCTTACTTCCCTCAGTTCCCCACTCAGCTGCTAGGGGGCGCTCTGGGGTGTCTGAGCTGGAGGGGACTGTACCAGGGCTGGTATCGCCTGGGGCCCAGCTGGTACTGCCCCGGGAGGCCTGGACTAGGACTGCTCAACACCAAGACCAGCAGTGCTGAAGAAGAGGACGCACACCTGAGTCATGAACACTGCAACTAACTGAAAAACCGACCGATTTTAACACTGACGCAAAGATTATTTTAATCTTAAACTCTAGGTGGTTGTTTGGAGAAGACTTAGATGACATGTCTATTGTGTTTTTTTTAACAGTAAACCAAGAAATCTTGTTGGAAAAACACATGTACAAAGTGGGCTTTAAAATATTTATCTGTACATCTCTATATGGTCACACATGCTTTTTTTTCTAATGTACACCAATGCATCAAACACAAGCTGTATGTATCCAAAGGCTTGTTTCCTGCAACTTCACAACAGGGAGTCACAGAAAATGACAGGAGCGTCACCACAAGACAAATATTCACAATAGACAGTTAAAAATGTAAGTACAGGCTGAAAATGGAGAAACCAAAACTGTACTGAACCACAGCTTATTTTGCAATGGCAGAAAAAAAGAACCTAGTAGAAATCTTTCGATGGATACGTGACATGCTAATTATCAGCTAAATCAATATTTAAAAAAACTTGCTTGTGTAATGAAAGACTCAACTCTGTAAAGCCTGTTAACAGATGGACTATTAGTACGTTTTAAAGACATCCTCCATGTGTTTCTCTATCAGGATCTTATGTTGCATGAGTAAAACATTTTATAAAAACAATCTGAAATTACCTGAACAGAGGAGGACGCCCTGCAGTGCCATGAACTACTACAACTACTATTTCTAGTCATAGTTCCATTATCTTAACGGCCATCATTGCCACTGGTCATTACACCCCCAACCGGCCCCGTCAGACACCGCCTACAAAGAACTGTCTGAAGAAGAAAAAAACGTTTTCCCCACCACTGGGGTGTCTCCCTAAAAGGAAGTTTTTCCTCAATACTCTCACACCAAATGCTTGCTCCTGGCGGAATTACAGGAATTACTGGGTCTTTGTAAATCAGAGGGTGTGGTCTAGACCTACTCTATCTGTAAAGTGTCTTGGGTTAACTCGTTATTGGATTAAAACACATTGGTTCAGTTTGTTTACACTTTCTCTTTTATTCAGACACACTGCTGTCCCGTCTTGTTCTTGAATCATAGCTTGGAGAGAATCTAAAAACACATCTCTGTACTTTAGTCTTCACTTCCCTGTAAAGAAAGAAGACAGAAGACACCATTTTCCTCCTAAATTAGTTTTACTGATAAAACATCTCCACAAAGAAAATATATACAAAGCATCATGAACAAAACAGAATGAATGCCGCATTGACATTTGATACAGAAAATCCGCTGTCGACTTCACAAAACCATAAAGGTTTCACAGCGGTCAAAAGCATTTGGCGGTTGTACCTTTCATTATAATCCACACAGACATCAAGCGTCTCGTCTGGAAAACAGTAATCAATTACATGTGTGATTGATTACTGTTGGCTAATCCCAACGTCATCTTTCCATACTGTTACGATCCATCATCAAAAAATTAAAACGAAAGAATATGTCTACCGACAAAAAAACTGATATCCTGTATATACAAAATAATTCTAATGACCAACAGACTAAGAGGAGGTACATGACAAATGACAATTAAGGCATAGTTTAATCTTTTGTCTTCAGAAGACAATCTCTTCTTTCCATCCGTAAAATGTCAGGGCCACATCCAATGAGTGAAGTTACCTTTTGCTGGTGTCGCAAACATGGATCGACAAAAAGAAACAACCAATGGAGTTTGTTCTTCCGTGAGATTATATGGTGAAATACTGACACGCGACATTCGGTTCCTAATGCTACAGCTACTGTGTGCCAGTCACCAGCAGAGAAGACTTCTTCTGCACTTCATCCTAAAGCTTTTAGCTCTGGTTTATTGAAGAGTTCATTCAAAACAGTATGCACTAAACAGTAACACCACTGATTATTGAACAACTTCTTGGATATTACCAACATGGTAAACATTAAAATCAAGTGAATGTGTGTGTGTACTTTGAGTATTTGAAGAGAAACATGTACTGTATGTACTTTTAGCCTTCAGTCAGGCTTATGTTAGTACTGAGATAGGGAACTGAACTGGCCGTTTTAAGGTGGTGTTCAATCATGGTAGATTAAGGGAAGTAAAAAAAAATAAAAATAATAATAATAAAATCATGAAAAAGGAAATATTTAAGGTTTGCTGAGGGACCAGAAGGAGATTCATCAGGAGAAGGAGGGGATGGGGGAGTTCACAGAGTCCAGGGGTTCCCAGTGACAGTTCATCATGGCGTCGTAGAGCTCCTCGCTGCGCTGCATAAAATCTTTGTTCCACTGCTCCACGTCACATTCAGATATGGGCTCTGTAAAATACCCCCGAGAAATGATTTACACATTTATAGCACATGCCCATTCTCAGTATATGCTCCTCTGTGCATGCAAACGAAGGCTACAGGCCACAGGCTAAAGTCAAAGCAATAACCCCGCCAACACTGCAGAACAATTGACACCTCATTGGCTGATGAGATAGTGCTGAAGTTGTGGTTTAATCAGGACGTATCTGAGAGGCCTTTACTGCTACTGTCTAAAGACAAGACCTCATTTCAACTGTTGACCGCTTAGTACCATTAGATATGTAATAAACATAACCAGTTTTGGTAAATTCAGAAATGTCTTAATTTCACTTAAAGGTCGTCTAAACATAAAGCATCTAAATTGACAACACGTAATGTGTCTACTAAAGCAGTGTTTCTCAAATGGGGGTAAGTGTACCCCTAGGGGTACTTTGAAGTACTGCAAGGGGTACATTTTTTTTATGTTAATTAAAAATTCCAGTCATACATAATTCTTAAAATATACATTATAATAATGAATGCATGTAGGGATGCTGAGCATATGAAATGTAGCATTTGAGTGTTCTTTAGTTACAATCTTGTTTAATACCAAATGTTGGTTCTGGCCAGCGTGGTACTGGAATGAATACACATTTCAAAAGGAGGTACATTATTGATAAAGTTTGAGGACCACTGTACTAAAGAGCTGACAGTATATTGTGATTCTAGTGGAACACACAAAAAAGAGCAGTTTTTAAATGATAAAAATGGGCCTTTACCTTCTGAATTATCCTCCTCATTATCCCCAGCCTCCTCGTGGCCCTGCTGGGAAACACATGAAACATTTGGAATTCTTTCTGAGACACTGTCTGTGAACATTTATCACACGAAATAAAAACACTGCTAATGATGCTCCAAGACCAACAAGACAATGTATCTAAGCAAAGAAATACACAAAGGTTGTAGTAAACACTGACTTTTAGTAGTAACAATTGTTTTACATTCATTGTTAGTTTTTGGTGAGTAGAAATAACTGAATTACATCTTATACTATCTGTCCTCTCTGCATATTTGCAGGAGGAGAGGGGGAGGGGTTTTATTTTGATCTTGTTTAATTTATT
Organism: Etheostoma cragini; assembly: GCF_013103735.1. Taxonomy (NCBI): domain Eukaryota; kingdom Metazoa; phylum Chordata; class Actinopteri; order Perciformes; family Percidae; genus Etheostoma; species Etheostoma cragini. The sequence goes on along the minus strand of NC_048418.1, from coordinate 4,166,686 downwards.
AAGAGTGTAAAATATTGTAAATAAGAAACATAAATGTTCTAAGTAAATAGGATAAAAAGGTTTGGAATTACAGAGGGAAAATACCAACAAAAAAAACAGTGCCGTTGGGTATCAGAACCAAATTTCAGGTACTGGTACCAATAATATTGTGAAAGGAACCCAACCCTAGTTTTCAGGTAACCACGCGAGTCTCCAGGAACAGCTGCGCCCGACAGAGAAACAATCCAGCACATATCTCCCAGAACACCACGAAATGTTCAGGACAGAGGGAGGCTAGGAACTAAATAACCGTCTATGTCTCTAACTTTCCGTACGCACTTCTTACAAATCTCAACCAATTCCTTTAAGCATGGTGTCAAAGCAATTCCCTCACCTCCACAGCTCCGGACACGTCAGTGGACATGGGCGGTACCCCCATTGGAGGTGGTGGCATCATGTGACCGGGTGGGGGGTACCCATAGGGCGCATAGTTGTAGTTGTAGCCGGTGTTGTAGCCGGTGTTGTAGCCGGTGTTGTAGCCGGTGTTGTAGCCGCTGTACTGGTCGTATGCGCCCCACTGAGCGTAGTAGCCCCCCTGACCCCCGCTTCCCTGGTTGCTGTAGTAACTGGACTGGGATTGGTTGTAGTTGCTATGGTAATTCTGGCCCTGGCCCCCGTGGTAGTTGCTCATCTTCTGGCTGCAACAGAAGGAATACAACAAAGTTGCATTGACATTTGAATAAGTTCAGTTCTCTGATTCAAGATCAAATCCAAAGATAACGGAGGTGCAGCACGTCTGCACGTATACGGAGACAACCGGAGGTCTAGGCAGCCGAGGAAGAGGAGAGAGAGGACGTGATCCCTTGCTGTTGTTGCCATTCTCAGCCTTCTGATAACTAACGTGGGCTTGAGCTTCTCGTTATACTGCAGCATTGACGCCATATTTACATGGTACGTGTAAATGAACACCTTTCTGAAAACTGACAGCTGTGCACGATGTTATTTTTGAAACCAGAGAGGTTGAAATGTCCATTTATGAAAACAGCCGCCCACGTGTAAACATAGTCCTGAACAGCAATCAAAGAATCATGGCACTGCAACAGTTCCTATGATAATCTCGGTGTCACTTGTTTTTACGATGAGGTGAATCTTGGAAGAAGAGCTTTCCTTGTCAGTGTCTCACCTCTTTGCCACAGCGACGCTGAGTCTGAGCGGCTTCCCCCCCAGCATGGTTCCCTGGCACTCCTCGATCGCCTTGTTCTGCTCGCCCTCCTCCCCAAACTTGACAAAGCCGTAACCTCTGCAGGTGAAACAACAGTTACACCCCCTCTCCACACCAACACACACTCCATACGTGGCATTATAGCCACTTATAATGAGAAACAGAATATAATGGGTATTATTATGGTAGAACTGAAACTTGTTGTTTTACTTTTAACATGAGGTAGCATCACTTGAATTGTGAGTTGCTCTTGCTTAGCCTATATGGGGAAAACAATAGTTTTAGCATAAGACGGCAAGTAAACATTTCTTCACCCTTTTTTTCGAAAATAGATGAAGATGCACTGGTGGTCAACGTCCATAGCATAAAATGACACCACAAAAACCAGAAAACATTTGTTCTATTATTGTAGATTTCTTACACTAATATTAAAACCATAATTGTATACAACACACCAAGGAAAGGTCAAACTGAATCCGTCTAATATTTGTGGAGCTGCGTCTGTTCCACCTCTATGCGCCGACGTACCTGGAGTATCCATACTGGTCGGTGACTACTTTGGCCCCCTTGCAGGAAGGGTACTTCTTGAAAACTTGGTGCAGTTGGAAGTCGTCCACCTCAGAGGCCAAGTCGCCCACAAACACCGAGTACTCCGGACTGAGAGAAGCAAAAAAAACAAACAAAGGTTTACATGTTCTTACTCTTTATACAACAATACCACTGTCAATCATTAAAAAGAGATTGCTGGATTTGTGGAAATATTTGACTGGGTTTGCTAGTCTTTCTTATGACTGCAGAAAATTGCTTAATTTCTTTAATAGTAAAACTAACATTAAAAGCGTGCAGTTTTGTACCATCAAATTAACGTGCAGCAGTTCGTGGCATTTTTTTCAATTTTGAGAAGAACTGCTACTCGAGCCCACTGAAATCCATCGGCTCAGCAGACCTTTAAACTGGGAGCAGAGACATGACTGAGACGTAGAGGATTTGTCTGAGAATAATCCTCCTGTTTTCTCAAAACATGTCCTATGCGTTTCATTTCCTGTTGTTCTAAACATGTAGCTAAAATGTTAACTTTCAAAACTTATATGAGCAAAAACTAAATGACGTCATCGTCATAATTTCTATGAAAATATTTTGTTACTACTTTTTTATTTTTTATTGTAGGGGATAGGAAATATGTCTTTGAGCATTGCCAATGACTACCGTTTATATTGCCCTGAATCCAATTATGGTGGAATCCCACCGTAACAACGCGGTGTTAAGAGAATACTCCACCCGTTTAGCATTGCTCTCCGATAACATTGTCGGACTCGTTGAAAATAAAGATCAGAAGAGAGACAATGTTATTGTTTCTGTTTTCCATCTTCCTCTGCAGATCTCTTAATGGTCCATTATTTTAAGAGGTTTTGAAATGTATTTATTGCTATCATATTATTATTATTATGATGTATATAAATTTCCTTGAGTGCCTTCTTAGGTTCTATAGACTGAAATAGATAACAGATCATAGGTTAAAGTTACAAGAACAGCGGATTTGTTTACACTAATAAAAGGGGGGAGCATCTCTTAACTTCCACTGAGACTCAAACAGTAACATGCAAAGGTTCGTGTGCATCGTATCTTACCCCGCCTCTGGCCGTTTGCCGTAGGTAGCATAGTTTAGCTTGAACTTCCGAGGCTGCACAGGGAGAGAGAGAACACATACACTAAGCCTGGCTCAAACACCAAAGACGTGTAGTATAGCACTGATATTGCTGAAAAAATAAAGAGTGGAGTTATTATGGTTGTTATTTAGGTTTACATACCTCCACCACCCAGACCAGCCTTTAGCCCATTCCTCAGTTAGTTCCTACCAGAGACTCTATTCACGAGCTTCAAACAAAGTACATTCATGTACAAGCAGCCTGTCAGCCACCTTCTGCAGCAGGTACGGGCCGGTGGACAGGGGAGCCCAGTAGCTTGGCCCGCTCACAGGGGCCAACAGCACTTCTAATTCAGTAGCAAGCAGCTAAAGCTCACAACTTCACACACCACTTGAGACTTAGAACATTTTCAAGCAGGCATGACTTTTTTTACTGGTTTTACATCTCTAGACCCTTAAGAAGGCTTTTAGTGCGGCCGATTTAGATTAAAGTTTCCCATTGTGTAATATCTGTTTAGCATTGGTCTGTAAACGTTTTACTTATAAATGACTGAGTTACTGTTGTAACAAGGGAGGACCAAGACTAGTGGAGCTTCACTATCCACAGTCAAATCAACAATAAATACTGCTCGATAACATGAGTGTAGTACTGGGGGGAAAAGGAAGGCAGTATTAAATTGTCAAAAGTATATGTATATTTGTGGAGAAACAATAATTATACATGTGTGTGTATGTATATATATATATATATATATTTATATATATATATAAGTATTTTGAAATTACACCATAGGACTGACCGGGTTTGAGCCAGGAACCAGTTTTCCGTTCAGTCTTTGGACACACCGGTCAACACTTGCTTCGTCTGCCAGCTCCACAAAGCAGTATCCAGCTGAACCCCTGTATGTGAGGACAGACATGTTAGGGACGGAGAGAGAAACCATCTCCTATAAAGTCAATCTCACCGCAAAACAGAAGCCAAACTAATGATTTGGCAATCAACCCTGCTGTTACATTTTGGTTGAGAGTGCTGGGATAGGCTTAAAACCACACCTGGTGTAACCACTGGCAGGGTTCATAGTTCCTAGTGGAGGTGACTGAACCCATAAGAGACAGCTTTTGACTTCTATTTAACATTTGTCTATGGCAAATCTTCTCAGCACATTACAATTATTGTAACAGCTGTCTTCAAAGCTTTACCACAGGGGCCGGTGTGTGGCATACGGGGATCTGTATATCCTACCCCGTTATCCTGTGAGTGATGATCTTGACTCCAAACGGCGATTCTCCCATGGCGCTAAATGCCTGCTTGATGAAGGTCTCATCCATGTATGGGTCCAACTAAACACACATGAAAAGAAAGAAGTAGTGATCAAGTACATATGAGTAGCGTTAAAACTGTAGAAAGTAAAAGATTATGACAAAACCAGCCTGGTTTAAGGTCCTTTCTAACGATGATTAATGCTATACAATCAGCTATCAAGTATTTTAGCAAAAATGCTTGAAACAAAACACAGCTCATTATTTTTTTAGAATATTACACACAAATGATAATGAGCCTTTTCCATCATTTACATTTTAAATTGTTACAAGGTGTAACTAATACATTACATTATAGTACCTTAATGAGTATCAATACACACTGCACGTGTACTGCAGGGAATATTTGGGAGCATTTTGTGATACTATATTACGATGTATTTATTTAAGATTTCGATAGACCCATTTATCCCCCATCGAACAATGATCCCGCTCAGTAGAACCTTTCGATAGAGAACACGTATCGAGAGAACACATAACATAAAAAATGTCAGTGCGCCCTTATTAAGGTAAATAAACTCCAACATATGGCAATGTTGAGTTGAGATAGTTCATTTAATCGCTAGTGCACCTGCATTAGGACCCGCACACGCGTTAGTTAAGTGTAACGATCATTAGCTCGTCTAACCGTAACGTTGACTTTATAAAACACGGTCCGAGGGTCTCGGTTCTTATAGTTTACGCTAGCCTCAAGGTGAAAAGCTTAGCGGGCACGTACGGAGTGTTTCTGTGAGTAATTTCACCACCATGTACTAGTGGTATTAATACAAAAAAGTGCTTTATCAACGAAATACCGAAGAACAGAGTTTAGCCTTTACGACAGGGGTCACAGTAACCGAGCTTGCAACCACCGTTGTTACGTTATGTAAGCTAGCTCGCTAAGCTAACGTCGGCACGCTTCAAGAAACAGGCTTCAAACATACATCACCCATCCACAGGCTCGTCTGTCTGTTAAACATCTTGAATTTGGAACAGAGATGAAACTGTAATGGGATCCGTTGGTGTTTAATGGGGGTGCAAAAACAGAGAAAATTACAACGTTAAAAATTCCCCGCACATTCACTGTGAACACATCAGTATGTGGTTCCGCTTCCTTTTTCAACGAGCTGTGACACTTCCGGTTTTCGAGTTCTGCCTTCCCGCCGGTTTCTTTCACTGTCTTTGGTTCCGCCATAGACTGTAGTTATATTAAAAATAATATTTAATTAATTAATGGTCTATGGGTTTACCTTTTCTTTCACTGTCGTGGGTCCCCCATAGACTGTAGTTATATTAAAAATAATATTTAATTAAAAATAATATTTAATTAATTAACGGTCTATGGGTTCCCCCTTTCTTTCACTGTCTTTGGTTCCGCCATAGTCTGTAGTTATATTAAAAATAATATTTAATTAATTAACAGGCTATGGGTTCCCCCTTTCTTTCACTGTCTATGGTTTCTCCCTTAGTCCCACTTTGTCCCACAGCAACATTAAAAGAGTTTAGTTCATTACTATTATTATTATTATTTTATTAATGTATTGTAGTAAGTTTTCGTTTCATTATAATCTTCAGATTTATCTTAAATAATTGAACATGCACGTGTATTTTAAGTTTTGTTAAAGAGGGGTGGAGGTGGGGGGGGGGTCACATTTGTGCATTTAAAAATCTACTTGAAATTAATGCATTAGTTACTTTCTGAAGTAATTTTCTGAAGTAACTTTTATAATTTGTAACTGAGTATCTAATTTAGTTACTTTGCACACATTGCACTGGATGAGACTGCTATTAAAGCAGGATTTGTAAAGATTGTAAGTAAAGTATGTGGACTGATTTTATCATACTACTCATGAGATTTGTTTGCCTAATTTCACATGTTTCCTCAACATTGAAATTTAATTTTTTTTTCAAAAAATGAATAAACCGGTGCCCCCCTGCAGAGGAACCTCTCAGACAGCTTTCTAGATGAAATTTAACTACATCCAAAGTATGTTTTCTTATGCGGAGGAATTTGACTCTATCGCTGGAGATTTAATTTCAACCTGTAGGAGAATAACACCAGAAGGATTAATTGAACTGACCGTTTAAAACAGGTCCCACCGAGATTTGAACTCGGATCGCTGGATACAGGGTCCAGAGTGCTAACCATTACACCATGGAACCGATATAGCACGAATGATGTTGCGTTCACATACAGTTTCTGTAAGGTGGGAAATATTAAAACTATGCCATTGTTTTGGTTTTAAAAGACAACTGTGAAAGTCATTAATGAGACACACTTACTATGCAAAGATAAAGATGGGTAACTACCCCAGTGCACTAGATGAGACAGCTAATTAAACAGACTAAACAGAACTGAAGTACCACAACTTTCCTGGATTTCTTTCACATCTACTGCAGTCAGAATCACCGTGTTAACTCGGAAGCAATCAGAGGACATGGGTAGGCACTTGTAATGACATTGTGAACATTTTGAAAACATCATTTTCTTCTGTAACAGTTAATTTTCCAGATTAATTGGCCCTTCAAAACAGGTCCCACCGAGATTTGAACTCGGATCGCTGGATTCAGAGTCCAGAGTGCTAACCATTACACCATGGAACCGGTAAGTCAATTCCGGTGTTGCGTTCACAGACTGTTGCTGTAGTGTGGGAAATTCTAAAAGTATGCCGTTTGTTTTGGTTTTAAAAGACAATTGTGAAACTGATTATTGAGGCACACTAACTTTGCAAAGATAAACATGGGTAACCACCACAGTGCACTAGATGAGACAGCTAATTAAACAGGATTTATAAAGATTGATTTTTTTTGTTAAAAAAATATTATTATTATTAAATTATTAAATAGAACGATTATTTAGCGATATCAATCTAGAATTAAACGTTTACTGACTCACTTTAACAAAACGCATTTGACAACTCCACATTATGTGCAAGTTCGTAATATCTCTTACAGTATGTACATGTGAAAAAGGAGTCAAACAGATAGAGAAAACTATAGAGAAATTGACATCAAAGTAATGAAATAAAATGCACAACGATGTTGACATGAATTGAGAATTTTAAAATTTATAAAATCACAGGGTTGGCAAAAAAAAAATACTTTTACTGTGAAAACACTTGTTAAGAAGACATATCAAAACAGCTATTTCAGTAAAGATCTCCATAGGCCAGTAAGCCTCTCATTAATGTTTTTATTTCGCAAATAGGCTGATTAATATTAGCCAATAATAAGTTGGTTTCATGTGAACATTCTTAAAGATGTCTGGGTTAAAAGCACAAGTTTATGACTGCATAGAGACGTTGACATTTTTCTTCAAATGATATTGAAAGTACGTTTTCTTCGGTGACGATTAATTTAATTGGCCCTTCAAAACAGGTCCCACCGAGATTTGAACTCGGATCGCTGGATTCAGAGTCCAGAGTGCTAACCATTACACCATGGAACCGACACAGTGCGTAAGCAGTTGCCTTCACAGACGGTTGGTCATAATAACACAAATACAACTATACAAATATTGTTTAAAATGAGGTTGCGTATTAAACTGGGCCTAAAATAAGCTGTAGGGCGACCAAAAGCCTTTTTACATACCTTGTTAGTACAAGGAATACCAAACCATTAAAATAACTATTGGACATTATTAAGAGAATTGACTTTAGAATTCTTTGCTAATGAGATTAATTACCCTACCTTGATATTTTTCCTCTCCAGATAAAGCACGTACAAAGTACATTTTCTCATGTGGAGGAAATGAGATTTGACTTTGTTGTTTTAATTGTCAACTGTAATGGTAACAAGGATAGGATTCACTTAATTGGCCCTTCAAAACAGGTCCCACCGAGATTTGAACTCGGATCGCTGGATTCAGAGTCCAGAGTGCTAACCATTACACCATGGAACCGATATAGCACGTACGATGTTGCGTTCACATTCCTTTGTTGTAGGGTGGGAAACCCGCAACAATGCTGTTGTTGAAACTGATAGTTGAGGAACAATAACTCTGCAAAGGTAAACATTGGTAACCACCACAATGCAGTGCATGAGACTGATAATAAGACACTATAACTGTGTAATTTAGTTAGTAAAAACGTATAACTCATAACAGTTCACACACAGATTTCAAACAGGCTTTTAAATTACCGCCACGGCTCACAGCAACAGGGGACGCTGTAGCCATAGAAACCGTAACAGGCTTTGCAAAGAAGTGTGTGCAAAATGACATCGATACAGAAAGAAATCTTTAAATGTGTGTTGTCCGGTGACTTAGAGTGTATTAAGGAGCATCTTGAACGCGAGGGTGTCACAGAGGAGTCGCAGAAGATAGATTTGTGCGGGATAAAGGACGATTTTGGGAGAAATGCTCTGCATAACGCCTGCATGTTGGGGGGGAGCGCCATCGCCCGAGAGCTGGTCAGACACGGAGCCCAGGTCAACGAGCAGACTGCCAGAGGTGAGTGGACAACACACTGTTGTTGGCTTAAAAGTAACTAAAAGGTAGTTAAAAGTAACTACCCATCTGGCGGTGGCTAACAACTTAGTGTGTTGTTAGCCAGTAGGCCTAGCTAAATAAACTAAACTACATACATGCAAAACTGCTTCATTGAGTCCACCTTAACATAAAATAAGGATTATAAATTACACTGCTTGAACTACTTTTTATTTTTTATTTGCCAATGTTCAATAAAGTGAGTCTGACATTACAGACACAGGGCATATGAATGCAACATATTCTTGACTTGCTACATTTTGTACTGCATTTTCTTCTATATTCTATTCTACTCAATAAACAAATTACAGTTAGTCCTTTTTTTTCTGAGCTGACCCACAAAACACTGTCAAACTAGGAGGCATTTTAGTTCACCTGAAATGATTGAGGTGTGAGCCGTCTGTGCGTATGGTCTCCGTTTGATGCTCTTGGTCCCGGGGCCACAGGTTATTCCTCGCTGCATCTGGCTGCTGGGTGGGGCCACCTGGAGACAGTGAGGACTCTGCTTGAACTGGGAGCTGACACACAGGCCGAGACCTTCTTAGGGTACAGACCTGTAGACCTGGCCAGAAATTATTCCAGAACAGACTGTGCTGAATGTCTCACCTTGGCCGGTAGGTGTTATTATCTTTGGCAACATTTTTATTTGTTAAAATGTTATAATTCTTACCCTGAGTGTATGTTTATCTCTGTGCAGAAGCTAAACAGGACTTGGTGTCATATTTAACCTTTGTTAAAGACCTCATCTCTGACCCAGAGAGTAAACTTACAAAGGAGGAAAAGGTAACATTTATTTACATCAGGATTCAAGTATATTTATGAATGTAGCCCTTTTACATGATTATTATTTCTGTGTATGAATAAAACCTTGGGTGTAGTTTAGCAGAGTGAGGGGACGTGTCTGCATTAGATATGAAACATCTATGGTGTCCTCGCCCTGCACGTTTTCACCCTGACATTTTAGAAATTGTCACTGAGAAGACGTACAGTACATTGTACATTTTTTCTCAGCTTTTCTAAGCATACTCCATATTCCTACACAACATGCATCAAGCTTTTATTTGCCATGCTCAAGGTATTTTCTACAAAATATTCAAGACACAGTTAATATTAGTCTACAAAATTCTTATTTGCAAGAGTATAAATGTACAGCTCCCCAAATGTGAGTCACTTTGGAAAATAGCATCTGCAAAATGAATGTTATCTAACAGGTAAGTGCATACAGTTACTGTGCATGTGTCACACTTTCCATAAATGGCTAGTTGATATGTCATTGGAACGAATAGTTCTCAGATTAAGACATATTAAGACAGATGAGGATACATTTACTTCCATAAGAAGAATGATATAAGTAAAAAATAGCTAAATTGCTTTTCTACCATTTAATAGTTGTTTCCCTCATCAGCTCATGTGCTTTTCTTCACTATGTGTTTCTCCTGTCTCTTGTGTAAATCTCTGCACAGAACATCTGTACGCGGAAATGCTCTGCCAAGTCAGACTGGATTCAGAGTGTCAAAAACTCAACAGTCTCTGATTTCATAGCCCACAGGAAAGACATAGAGGACACTCTTCAACCTCTTCTCTGCAAACTGTCAGCTCAGCGTAAGTATTAGTAATATTTTTGTAATATTTTTGTGTAATATTTGGAAATGCGTTTAATTTGTCCATAAATCCTGCCCCAGAGGCTGGAGTTTCTGGTGAAAGGAGATAGCTGTTAATGTTTACTACTGCAGTAAGCTGCCACTGGACATACACAAAACAATGTTTTAGATCCTATCTTTCCTTAATGTCTTATTCCATGTCAGTATGGTATATTAAGTGTTAATAGCAGGTTTTAATGTCTGTTTCAGGACCATTTGATCTGTTTGCAGCAGCTACTTTGCCTGTCCAAACAACAGGAAAAATCTAAAGCAGAGGAAGATCTTTGGAGAGTTAGGTTTGCAGGAAATGTCAGAAAAAAGTAAACGTTTTCTATGTATAAGTGAGAATGTGTTGTGTTTAATGAGCGTATTTGGTGTAGAGACGCTTAGAGTCCAAAACTAATTTCCCTTCGGAGACGATAAAGTATATCTTATCTTATGATCATTTGAAAATGGAAATTATATTTAACGAAATGGGTGAACTGTTATTCAGACCTAAACCTTAGTGAAATTACAGTATGTGTGCCTGTTTTCATGAGGTTTTTGTCAACTTTCTATTTCAATTTCATGCTCCAGCAACATCATTTAAACCTTGTGAAGTCACTTCAACTGCCTGCTGCAATAAAACCATAAGAGAGATAGCCTAATTCCATCATGCACACTGATGTTTTATTGGAAATTTACAGCAGAAAAAGGATGAGAGGCACTCACAGAGCAGATGCTCAACAGCCTGGTTATCAGACCAACTGACAGACACAGGCAGTTTAGACCCTCACTCCACACCAAACAGCCATATAACAGCATGGTATGTGGCAGGATAGCCTTTAGCATATTGATCAGCTCTCACATTGTTATCTACCACCTCTCTATGTAACATGATTATCTGTGAGAAGTTAGGGTAAAGTGTTCACTTCCAAACTGAAGGGAACGTTTGACAGACTTTGCATGTGTCTGTGGTTAGAGGCAGATAAAGTGGTCAGTGAAACCACACAACTGGGTTTGTGCCATTCCTGTTGTACACCATTCAATGGAAGACATTGTTGATACAGTATTGAAAACTTTCTATGTCAGTTGATTAAAAACTTCTGCAATTCATTTTCTTTTATCACTCCTTATTTGTGTCAAATGTTTTGAACTATCAGAATAAAAATGAAATCCCTGGGCTGAAATAAATTAAGATTACTCTTGCTTGAGAGGAAGGGACAGGATCTAAAAAAGGCTCTTAAAGGGTCGCTTTTTAGTAAGTACCAAATACCCTGAAAAAAAAAGAAAATGGACAATATCACCTTCAGGAATTTCAAATTCCAAAAGCATGCAAGCTTTGTGGACATTATAAACATGTTTTTTAACCGCTGATAAAATGTTGGGCTACTTAAGGAATCAACAGGATTTCTAGCAATTCACACAGCATGCAAAAATAGATATGGTAAGACTGTCAGGTCACTTAATAATTCACTAGTGATGGCCAAATAAAGCCTTATGATGCTTCATGAACCATTTTCTTATTTTTTAAGCCAACTACGTAGACAGCACGCTCTGTTCAACAAAGGGTTAAAAGCACACTTTGCCACTCCTGAGCCTTTTTCTATAAACCAAAGATTGAGGGCCATGTAGGGAGCTCGGAAAATAAATAAATTGGTTAGAATCACTACAGTTCACACTCTCAATGTGGTGAAAATAATTGGTTTGGTTTTTGTTGTCACTGTATTGAAATTGACCAAAAACACAATAATCTCTTTAGCTAAAGCCACTGACATGAGCTGGTAACTTACAGTGGCGGCCATGTTGGCTCTATTGCGTTGCTAAAAGCTAGAAGCAGTTCTCAGGTGTGTAGAGCAGAAGGTGTGGTGCCCTTTGTCCAATCTGACCATTATCTGTAGTTGTGCCTCCCCGTCTATGCCTCTTAGATACACATCTAAGGATTAGAAGAGTACTCCATTAATCGATGAAGACTAACCTGAGATTTCATTCCTTCCTGTTGCCAACTCTACCCACAATGCAACTGGACCAAAAACATATTGTAGAGTTGGGTGTTATGCTAGTAGCGGCTAATGTAGCCTCTAGCATAATAAGGCTGTTGACCTCATGTCTTTCTAACTCCACACCCACAGATATCTTTCTTTCTTATTGCAGTCATCAGACCCAACTGAGAATGACTTATGTGAATCATTTGAGGCAACGTATCAGATTTCACACAGCTCCCTCTGGAGCTACAAAACAAAAGGCTTTATTCAACTTTATCCATATATGCAGTCATACTCCTGTACCTGTTAACACATTATCAGTCCATATTATGTTGGAGTGCCCCTTCAATCATTACCTCACTGAACTACTTCTTTCTCCCAGTACACACAGAACAGAATCCAGGAGTAGAACAGTGTACAGCATCGATATGTCCATCTTAACAAAACAATAGTAACCATTTGATTTCCATGTTACTGTAATGCCATTTAAATTGCTATTGGAGCATTAACCTTGCATATTAACCATCGTCACGACAGAAACAGCTACACAAATCTTGCTGATTGCTGCGGCTTACACTGCCCCCCTAGGACAATGTGGTCTTGTGCCAATAAAAGGCACTCAAACCCTAAAACTGACATTTAACACATGAAGGCCCAACCTCCTGCAGCAGCTCCGGCTTTGAGAGTGAAAGTTGTTCTCTCTGAGCCGAGCCGCGCCATTTTAATGTCATCATCACACCACCCAGAGTAGGCTTTAAGCTGCCGACAGCTTCTCATAGTCAGCAAAACATGTTGAATGAACATTTAACTCTTAACACATGTATCTATACAAGGTTATCAATTACACAAAGGCTGCTGAGACAAACTAAATGGTAAACAGGTCACTTTTTTGTTGTTGTTGCTGATGGTTGTTTTTTCACCATGTAACAAGGTTCCACAGCAAAAAGACAAGTCCAACTTCATGCCAGCGTTTGTTGGCAACACACGTCTACATATTGGCTGTTTGACTGTCAGTTAAAACAGACTGCAACACTTAATGTGGGACAGCTCAGAAAGACCTACAGTAGTCTGCATAAATAGGAGTTGATTGAGCATTTAACATTTTCAGTAGGGTGAGAAGTGTTAGGGTGAAGGTTAATCAAAATACAAAACCATGCACTTAGTAGCAGGAATGGTTTGCAAGGAAATTTACAGATCCAGGTCACGTTAGACTTGTTTTCATAAACTTCCATTTAGTTCTTGGTGATAAAACGCCACTGAAACACAAATCCTTATCATGTGCAACGCTGATGTGGCAGTCCGGAAGGAGACTGTACATATATACTTGTTTTTGTACTGCGTATGTCCATTCTTTGTCCTGTTATGCCAATCCTCTGCTCTTAATTCATTGAGAGCGTCAACAGTCCAACCTACACTGTTTGTACTGGAGAGGCGATGATGTGTGAAGAATGTGGGATTTCAGTTCAGTCCAATTCATTCCATGAATTTATAGGATGCTGAGGAAGGTGAAGACCTCCACAAATGTTTTAAGTTCTTCTGCTTAGGGTTAAGGTTCATTAAACCCTTTTCCATCACTGCCCTTGCTCTCACTGCCAGCGAAACATTGCTACCATTGCTCTTGGTAGACTAGGTAGCTTCCGTTAGTGCACACACACACACACGCACACACGCACACACACACGTGCTCAAAAACTTGCATACCCTTGAAGAATTGGTTGTATATATATATATATATATATATTTTGAGCAGGCAAAACAAAAGTCTTATCTGTTATGGGCTTCACACTGAACTGTAGGTCCTAACACAATGGCACAATCCTAAACAAAACATGGCAAAGAAAGAAACTTAACCAACCACTGTTCAAAAGTCTACATACCCTTAGTTCTTAATACTGTGTATTGCCACCTTTAGCATCAATGACAGCGTGCAGTTTTTTGTAATGGTTGTCTATGAGACCCTGAATTCTCGCAGGTGGTATAGCTACCCATTCATCTAGGCAAAATGCCTACAGTTCATGCAAAGTCTTTGGTCATCTTGCATGAACTGCACGTTTGAGATCTCCCCAGAGTGGCTCGATGACATTAAGGTCAGGAGACTGTGATGGCCGCTCCAGAACCTTCTCCGTTTACTGCTGTAAATACTGGAGGGTCAACTTGGCCTTGTGCCCGGGCTCATTGTCATGCTGAAAAGTCCAAAATGTACCATGCACAGCTTCCGTGCAGTTAGTAGGTGTGGGAAATAACCTTTAATTGCCATTTTTACCTGTGTGTGTCACTTTGTGTGCCCGTAACAAGGCCAAACATTATGTAAACCATAATGTAAGGCCATTAAGGTTATTTCTGTTGTAAATATTGTTTAAAAAGCAGCCAAAGAACTATGTAAAAATATGTCTTCATATGATCACTGTGCTTAAATCAAAGACAGTTATTTTGCATGATGGGTCATATTTTCAAAATTTATGCCAAAATGTATGCCAGGGTATGCAAACTTGGGAGCACAACTGTATATAACAGGAGATCAAGGGAACATCAATCACAGCATGCTCACACCCAAACCTGAGAATAGATTTAATCATCCCAAAATCTGTCTCACACATAAGATGAGGAAATAGACAACTTTTCCCTCCAAATGTCCCCTTTTTGTTGTTTTTTTGTCTCCAAGATAGTTAAGTAAAATTGGTAAAATCTGATTCCATCTGGGCAGTGCCATGATTTGGGATTAGCAGTGCCTTCTAGCTGAGTTGACACCACTTAGATGCATAGTGAATTCATTTAGTATGATGAAGCTGGTGAACAGATGGTTTGTTGATGAAATGTAACTTCATTGGTTGTTTATGCCAGGATTGAAGTTGGGACTTAATATGATAAAAGACAATCAATGTCAGTCAAGCCATAGGTTCTGTTGTAATGTTCAGCATTGTGCTCCTTAGTCAAATATCTCACAATTAGTCATTAGAGAGTTGTACCCTGTAGGTGAAGGGACTCTGATGTCCAATGTTCACTCTGAGCATGTGTGTGTGTATATGCATGTGGAAAAGAATGTGTACCGTTTCTACTAGCTGAAAGTATGTATGCATGTGCAAGAGTGTGCGTTCAGAGCCACTATATCAGCCATTGCATTTTCCAGTGGTAGCCATGTTGGTTTTACCGTCCTGCTCGGTGGCCCATGCCATTAACGCGGACTCCCATCGATGATGAGATCACATGGGCCTGTTTATGTTTACAGACCACTGTTAGGTAAAGGAAAGGGCAACCACATGTTAACCTTGCCAAAACCTGACCAAAATACCAATGGCTCTGTGTTTGTGTCCATCAGTGCTTTTCAGGGTCCCAGTTTGGTAGTTTCTCCAGTAAGGCCTTATGGTCCACACCAACACTGGCCACCAGTCCTCCTTTGTTGACTGGTGTTCCACTGTAGTCAATGTCCTCTCCCTTTAGCGTTGTCATGTGGCCTCCTACAATCATGAAGATTACATGTCATTTGTACAGTGCACTTCCCCATTAAACATCCATTTCAGAGATGATAATGACACATTAATTAAACATAAAAGTAGAATTGATATCCTGCTGCATCTTTTCATATTTGTGTGGATGATGGGTAAAATGCCTTATTTTTCACTGTAACATACATGCCGCACAATCGAAGATCTTTTTCTTTCTGTAGTTGTAGTTTTGGTCACTTGACAAGATATTTCTGTATTTGTGCATTCTCTGTGTTCTTCTCACTGGTTTGAAGTAGGCGAGACTCAGCTGGAACAATGTGATGTCATGTACTTCTATGCACAAATCAGGCGCATGTTCAAACTCAAAACGATGTGCACTGCTTTGCAACGGATTCCTAGTTGAACGACATGTTACCCTGGAACGTTGTGAAACGCTTTGAGTGATGTTTTCTCTTGTATGGTGGGTGCGTCTCTCTTTTATTGACTGTGTCACAGGTGATTTCCAATCAGCAGAAACGTGTCTGTAAGCTTAAAATGCACCCGTTTCAGTTTTTATTTTAAGTGTTGCCATAGGATTCAACAAAATTTGAATCAGAATGTACCTAAAATGCAGCAAAGTAAAAAATGTGTGTCCAACAAAAAGAGTTCTTGGGATTTAATTAACACGAAAATCTGACCAGAGCTTGAAAGCGAAGAGAAAATCAAAAAGGGAGAACAGTCATTGTTACATTACCCAGTGCTTTCAGTAGTGCTGCACCAGCACAGATGTCCCATTTCTTGATAAAGGTGACATGGATGTAAACGTCTGCCTGGTCCATAGAACCTGGTTCACTTGAAGGCATCTCCAAAAGTGACAGGACCTTGTATCCTGAGAGAGCGAGAGAGACAGAGAGAGCAAGAGAGAGAGAGAGAGAGAGAGAGAGAGAGAGAGAGAGAGAGAGAATGCGAACATGGTCAATACGACTTGTTATCACACTAGTGCTATAGTATTGCTCATGGTAAGATTATATCTTGAAAAAACCTCTTTACTGCCTGCTACAGAGAGAATGCTGCCGCTGGCAAACGCCTATCTCCTTCACAGGAGTGTAGCAGTACCCTTTGGTGTGAAAATTCTAATTAATGGGCCGTAATTTGCTTGCTCCCCACATGGGTTGTTTTTACTTGATGCATGCATATTGAAGATACAACCTATAAACGTTCTCTGCACATGCAATACTTGAATGGAATACATAAAAGTAAAGAAATTCTCACCTGCTCCACCTGCTTCTATGATTGTTGTGCTGTTTTCAAAAGCCTCCTGAACATAACTTTTAACTGTACCAGAGTGGGAACGTGATACAATGACCTTTGGAGGGCTGACAGTGTAGGACAGCCGGGGACGCATATTTGACCCCTGACCTACAAATGCCCAGGCTGGGGAAGCGACGGAAGGGAGAAAGAGAGACAAAGGGAATAGAGATTTAGAGAGGGGGAAGAAGTTCAAAACATCTTCTTTTGTTGACCAACTTTCTTGCTATCAAAGCTCTGGAATGCAAGTTTTGTGCCAGAACTCCTCTATGCCAAGATAATGAAACAAGGGAAACATGGATCTCATGGTTTCAACAACAAAAAAACAAAAACAAACTTAGAATGTCTTCTCATGAGGTTTTAGAAAAGGCAAAACTCATGGACTAACTTGAAGTTACGCGAAAGTCACAAAAAGTGAAAAATTAAATTTTTTTTCTATAAAAAATTCTCATTGTAATGCAAACAGGCACAATTAAAAGTTTAAACATGTGAAGGTTCACATTGTGGAGGCATCCTGTTTAAAACACACAAGTTGTGGAGGCACACACACTTACCAGTGAACCCAGTAAATGGCTGGTGTATGACCCCAATGACTGGTTTACCATCCACAGCCACACATACCATCGTGGTCACATACTTCACTAGATTCTCTATGGAGAGAGAGAGAGAGAGAGAGAGAGAGAGAGAGAGAGAGAGAGAGAGAGAGAGAGAGAGAGAGAGAGAGAGAGAGAGAGAGAGAGAAGCGAGGAGAGAGAGATTGGCAGATAAAGAGAGAAAGCAGAGTTAAGAAGAGGGATTGAGACAGACAGGAGAGACAGCCAGAGGATAGAGGGAGAGATTACAAGATATGGACGGGAACAGGTTGTCTCTAACATTCAGAAATCCTAACTTTCCATCTGACCTTATTGTTCTTATATATAATAAATAATATTATATTATGTTATATTATATTTAAGTGTGGATGTACTCTCAGTGGCTGACAGAGTAAACAGCAAGCTCTAAAAAGGGCCACACAGTTTCAGTCAACTTTATGTAGCTAGTGGTGGAACAAACACACCCAAGACAAACAAGTGCGCCCGTAAACATCATATATTCATTGAAGCTTTTCCTTCTTTTTTTACCCTAACCTGATCACTTCACAATGTGAAGAAACATATTATCTAATCTAAAATCTCAATCTAATTCTAGCAAAGAAACTGCTTGCTATTTAAGAGGAGGAGCACAAGACATACCTCACTGACAAGATATATTTTTGCAGAATATTGTCATGGAAATTAATATAGCTTAACTTGAGATATGTGCACACCTGTGTATTCCTGTGTAGCATCTAGAGGATCGATCCACACAGTGATGCTCTCAGCAGGAACGTACTTGCCCCGCTCTATTTTGTCTTGTATGTCGGTTGGAATATCCCGACTCCAACCTGCAGCCTTATCCACTGTGTTGTCATGTTCCTCACTGTTCACCTGAACACACACACAAACACAAGTATAAGTCATGTGCCTTATTCTTATTATTAAACTTCAAACAGTATGTGAAAGCATCTCAAAGAGAAGCTTCACGCTCTTTCCTGTCTTACTCAAATCTGATTAAAGCAAAGACAAGCATGACAAGACCACGGCAGGTATCTAACTAACATGTACCAGTAGTCTTTTAAATTACTTGACTTTCCACTAGGAATGGGCAATATTTAAATATTATATCGATATTGTGATATAAGACATATATATATATATATATATATCGTCTTAGATTTTGGATATTGTAATATGGCATTAGTGGTGTCTCTTCCTGGTTTTAAAGGCTCTATCACAGTAAAGTCATTTTCTGAACTTATCAGACCGTCCTAACTGGTCTATTACCGGTATTTGCCTTTTGTCACTTAGTCATCATATCCACGTAACTGATGAATATTTTTCAAAAATCTCATTGTGTAAATATTTTGTGAAAGGACCAATAGTCAACCCTTCAATATTGTTGCAACATCGCTAGAAGGTATTTGGTCATAACATATTGTGATATTTGATTTTCTCCCAGCTCTACTTTTCGCAGCATGCAAATGTTGAGTGAGCAACACAGTGTGGGGAATGGAAGACACTAGAGTTCTACAGGGATCTGGACTCACAGTGACTTCGGGGAAGGTGTTGCTTATAAGGTTAAACATCTTTCTATGCGACTGCAGGTCACCCATAGTCAGAAGCTCATTGGCTCCCTCCTTTGTCTTGCCTTTTGACTTTTCCTTCAGGCTATTTTCTTCACGCACCTTCTTCACCTAGGGAGGGAAACAAAAACAACACAAATGATTATACGGTCCAGATGTACCTAAACATACGACATGGCTACTGTTGGTTAATTAAATATCTCCAATTCAAACCCTGAGAAAAAAAGCAAGCCAATAATTGGGAAGTACAAGATAATGGATATGGGTTCAAAGTCTTTATTATAAAAGTCTACTTAACAGTAGTGGAAAATAACTTGTTTTACCTCTGTGCCACCGAGCACTGCAGCCTCTACTGAGACAGCCAGCAGGTCCCTCAGATCCACTTTCCCCCTCGTTCTGCAGGGAGAAGGGGACGGAATAAAATCGTTGTGCAAAAAGCAGCAATAATGGGGGGAAAAAGCTTTTACACTTCCTAACACCAAACCATTGCCATGTCTGACAATTACAAAGACTTGGTGTTTACCCGCAGCCCGCTGAAAGCCAGAGAATAGTAAGGCTTTCAGGACAGCAGTAGAACGGATCTGATCAAAAAGTAACTGCAAATCTCAACAGATAGTTGACGTCAGCGTTTACAGTCAATGCAAAGTCTGACAACATGGACTCCAGGATGCGCTGCAGATTCTACTGTGCACCATTGAGAGTATCCTGCATCACCGCCTGGTTTGGCAGTTGCACCACCCTCCGTCGTAAGGCTCTACAGAGGGTGGTGAGATCTTTTCAGCACATACCAGGACGGAGCTGCCATCGATTGGGAGACCTCTACACCCAGCCATGTAAGAAGAAGGCCAACAGGGTAATCAGACACCCTTATCACCCCAGCTACAAACTGTTCAGCCTGCACCACCAGGCTTCTTCCCGCAGGCCATAAGACACACAAGTCACTTTGTCTTTATATACTTTGATGTACTGTAACATTTACTGCATTTTTTACATTTAGCTTATTCGTTTGGAATTACTCTTATTACCCTATTCACTATTTATACGTTTCGATTATATTTTAACTTGCACTATTTTATGTCTTGTCTTACATTGTCTAGACTTGATTTTCTTTTCATACAAACTTAAGCAGCATTGTTAGAGGAATGCTGAGACCCAAGCGTTTCATTGGCATTGTCTGTATTGGTACATTTGACAATAAATAACTTGAAACTAGTAACAGTCTTCAATTTCCAATGGAATAGGCACATATTTCCGTCTTTTAAAAGTATTGAGGTTAAAAACACGGCTCTAATAAGCAGCTGCGCGACTTGGATGATCACAGAATATTACCATGTAGGTACCATCGATCATAGAAGAGATTGGACACTTGCTCTTTAACCAGCTGATGTTACAAGCCCTGCCCTTGTAGATACAGTTACTGTAACGTTACCTACGGTGAGAGATAACGCCACGTTACACCACCCTGTATGGAAATGAGAGAAGAGTCTGACCTGAAAGCAGCCAGGCGGCTGGAGATGACCCCTGCATACAGGTGGTAGATGACACCGAATCCAAGCAGGCAGAACACCGCCACACCGAGGGGTGACAGCCGGATACCCATCGGAGCCATTGTCTCAGAAGAATAACGTTACCCTTTTGAGTTTTTGTTGGATAATGTGAATCACAAAAGAAAAACCAACTGGACAGAAGTGCTCGCAAAACAACAGACTGGAGAGATATAGCATCAAGCTAACGTTAGCTGACGTGGCTGCCACCAGCACCTCAGTACCCCAGTAAAGAAGCTAACGTTAACTTGCTTCTTCACACCTGGCGTTTTAAAAACGTCGACTGTCATGTAACGTTAGCAAACAGCTGAAAGGCGGAAACCTGAAGCTGCTTATTCCGAGTAACGTTGATTAAAGTTGGCTGGCCGTTTAGCATCGTCCGACGTCTGTCTGACGAAATTCACCGAATAAGCTGTCGTTCCCGTGAGTAACGACATTCCGTTAGTTGGACAGCTTGACTGCGGTCCTTATTCTCGCTGTAAACTCGTCGACACGACTCAAGAGTTTACTGGCGTCGAGGGCAAAACGGAACAATCACATCTCTGTTCAGTCATTTCTCTTCTCCAGCGTTACGTACGTGGCTGATTACTTCCGGGTTATCCCTCGTGTCGTCATCAGAGTGTGTGTATATGTGTCTTCTATCAGTGTTTTATATATTCCTTTACGCATTTTAATGTATCATGTGAATCACTTTGTGACTATCTGTAAAAGGTGCTATATCAATTAATAATAATACGGTATATATTTGTATTACAGAATAAAGTGTGTATTACAGTTAAGTACTTACATTTGTTTTGTAAGTCTTTGCAATAGTATAACTGCATCACTAAATGACTTTGCCTGTTTTTAAGTTATTAGGCCAAACTTAATTTGATGAAATGCAAATTAATAAATAACTGTGGTGAATATGGTTGATTCTTTCCATGTGCATCCTCTTCCACATATGTCACAGCACAGTAATCTATAATTGAAAAAGCGTATAATGACCAAAAGTTGTTATTTTGTGTTTTTTTTTTCTTTCAGCTGCCTTACTACAATACCTATTTAACTATTCAACAACTATATACAACTTAAAACAGAGGATACTGGATTACCAGAGTTCCAGGAACTGCCTCACATTACCTGCCTTTTGCAATAAAAAGCCTAACTTTGGAAGATACCCACTTGATTTGGCCAACTTAAACTTCCTATATTAGCTTCAGCTGAAAATTAGAATGTGTTTATACACCGAACGAGGACCGTGGATTATACAATATAATTAAAGGTTTGACGGGGTTCTTCAGACTTTTATTTTTACCAAGGTGGAACGTGCTCTGAAACATTTGGACCATCACGTGACACAAACCAATACCAAATAAGCAGCTCTTAAGGGTCAGCAGAGTTATAAGTCCTTGAATTGAGGGAAGTGCTGTAATTATTGTTATTATGTTAAAGAATGATTCTATGAGGCGATAGTCTGAGAGAAAATCATAATTATCATGACAGAGAATCTATTAACTAACTAATCAGTGTTGTACGTTTTCAGTGAGATTTGGTAATGAGCTTTTCTTTGTTGTTGAACCTGTCAGTGTTTTACATTTTCAAAATGTATGCCATCAAAGGTCGAATTCCCTCTTAAAAAGGAACAGTACTGAGATGCAGCCATGGCAATACCTCGTCCTCATTTTCTGACTTCTGCATATCTGCCCCCCTAACCCCCTAACCCAGCTGGCAGAGGTCTTGACAGGCTACAGTCTCTACACATGTGGGGAACCTGAAGGGTTTTTTGGGGGGGCCCCTAGCAAAAAGGGGAATCATTTATTTTTACTAAAAATTCATCTATAAGTAACACCATAACAGAATGTATGACTATTTTGGATGTGGGTTTTATACACTTTCTGTAATAGAACATCTAAAAGCAAAATCAGACAAGGACCCTGGGACAGAATCTTATCCAATGGGTGTCCGTGGTCTAATTTGTGTCAGTTTAAGGATCCTTGAAAAAGTTTTAGAACCGCGGTTCTACACCGCCTGCTGGTTGTCAGCTCAGTTCTGTCTCTTTTCCTCCTTGTCCCCACACTTTTTCCTCTGATGTGCAGGTTCCAGAGATCTGGCAAGGCATCATTTCTCCCTCTGATTTGTCTTAATCTTTTCCTTCGTTTCCTCCTCACTTCCCCTCTTCCCCTCCACCTCCTTGCTGTGGTGGCCATTTGACAGAGATGTGGTAAGACTTCAGCTCCTCCTCAGACACAAAGTCAGGGGCGCAGCTCATAAGGTCGTGACCCCGGAACGACTTGGGGAAGGCAATGACATCACGGATGCTGGGAGCCCCGACCACAATGGAGACCAGCCGGTCCAAACCTAGAATGGAGGAGGAGTGATAAGACCACTTAATGAGTATATAAACATTTTCACCTTTTAGTTTTTAAATTGGGCATTTGTATAACATATATAATTCACTCTCTCTGCTCAATGCAACACCGCCTCTTTAACCCTAATGTCAAATTCAAATTTTTCATAACTAAGTTGCAGCCCATCCACATGTGATGTCACACGCCCCCTGACTTAAACATGGAAACTTAACAACTGCTACCATATATAGCCAGTTAACACATGTTAACTAGATAAATAACAATTTCAAAGTCATTTTTAATCAAATAACTAGCTCTTTGAGTCTCAGCCTTTCTACAATCAACCAATCCACGGTTCCCGACTGAAAACAGTGATAGACCTCGACTTAAGCATTTTATAACATTATATCACTTTGTCTGCTGTACACCTGAGTGTCTTATAGGCTATAGCCTTAGCCCTCATCCACAATCTGGACTGTGGTCATAACATCTACATCTTATGACTTATTCCCTTTGATATATTGTTCTGTTAATATTTAATAAGCTACTGCACTGTTCAATCCCTGCATTGTTCACTTTTGCATTACTACCATTGCACACACTCTACCATAGCACCTTATCATGGTCCTTTCATCAAATGGTCAGTCCATATCAGACCTTTGTAATCACTTCCCACCTTTTTTTTTTTTCTTAATGTATGCAAAAAGATATACGTGAGTTTGTTGTGTTATGCTTGTACAAGCTACTGGATGCCTAAAATGTCCGTCGGGGCTGTGGTTAAGTGCAGAATTAACATTACCCAAAGCAATTCCTCCATGCGGTGGTGCTCCTGAGTCCAGAGCCTCCAGCAGGTGAGAGAGAAGAGTGGGGTCCTCCTGCAGCACAAACATATCAGTTATGACCAGTTATGGATTCAACCCAATTCCAAACACTTCCAAGATACACAATGGCTCACCTTGAGGATACTCTTTAGCACATAAAGCTGTTCTGAGGCCTTGTGGATGCGGATGGAGCCTCCTCCAATCTCACAGCCATTTAACACCAGGTCATAGTGCTGACCACGTACCTGAGAATGACAGAGTACAACCGATGAGCTTTAGTCTGGATCAACATTTACTTCCTGGATCAACATACATTTCCAGGAAAAAAGCCTAAAGTCTGGTGCATGAGGTCAGGCTTTGTCCCTCACCTTCCACACAAATGTGTTGCTGTTCTTCTGGTTTGATGCAATAAATGCAAAAAGACAGTAACATTAGTCCGATTTTGAGTGGCTCTACCTTCTGTGGCTCTGTGTAGAGTAGCTGTGTGTCCTCTGGCAGGGGAGCAGTAAATGGATGATGGGCTGACTCCAGCTGCTCTGGCTCCTCTTCTTTGGGCAAAAACAGAGGGAAGTCCACAACCCACAGGAAGTGGAAGGCTGAGGGGTCGCGGATTGAAACGCCACGAGACTCCAGGAGCTCTGCACACTGCAGACGAAGATTACCTAGCATCGGGCGCTGAGAGCAGAGCAGGGGTGTAGTGAGACATAGGAGAGAAGAAAGGGAGGATGGAGAGACAACAGAAGAGGAAAAATATTCAGTATATGCACATTCTATTCAGTTATATTGTTTCCCCTTCATCAATCTTATTAAAAATGTACCAAATCCTTACTACAGTGTGGAGGGAACCAGCTGCCATCAGCAGCAGGTCTCCTGGTCTGGCTCCAGTCCTCTGCAGCAGCTCATCGGTGACTGAGACAGACAGCAGCTTCTTTAGAGGAGACTTCAATGTCCCGTCTGCTTTGACCAGCAGCATGCTGAGCTCCTTGGGACAAAACATACGTACATGAAGAAGAAAAATAAAAGACACAATGAGGAAATATTGGACACCATAACACTGCACCAGACCTAACATGAAAGGGTGACTTCACATAAAATAGTAAGGTAAGAGAAAAAGTGGAAAAACAAACCTACCTGGTTGAATTGAGTCTTAGCCGTTAGTTTCAGTTCTTCCAAATCTTTGCCAGACATTAGTTTCTATAGTGAAAAAAAGAAAATTGTTTGAGATCGCTGTAATGGGGTCAACAAAGGCAAGCCTGCAGATATCAGCAAACCTGTTACTTACAAACAAAGTTCTGTTTGACATTTAGGAGCTTTTTGTTTCATTCATATTGCATTGTTCTTCCCAATGTGTATGTACAGTATGTTCTGATGGATTTCTTACCGCTCCACTGGGGACACAGATGGCCTGAACGGAGCCTCCTGGTTGGCTGAGAGCTGATCTGAGGAACTCAATTTCCGTGGATAAGAAAACCTGACTGAGGTTGAGCAGCTGGACAGACAGACAGCCAGCCAGATAAGAAGAAAGACAGGGATTCAGACAGAGATGTAGCAATAACCACTACAGGTCCCAAAGACATATTCACCCACTCCTAAACAATCAATTGTCAATTATTCCTGAATACAAGGGTTAAAACAAGTAGAAAATATGCCATTATAAAACCACTAAGGCCTCTATCATTAAATAAGATTAGTGGGTTAGCCAGCTTTATTTGGGCTTGACTCACTTTCATGTTCCTTTAATCACCCACCTTCATACTGAATCTGGTGTCAGGCTTGTCCACACCGTAGTCCCTCATGGCCTCTTCATGGGTCATGGTTTGGAAAGGAACCTTAATGGGCCCATTCTCCGCAGGCCAGGAGTACTGTAACAATCCCTCCACCAGGGACATGATACCGGCCTGGTCCACAAAAGACATTTCTATGTCTACCTGGGAGAGACAATGAGAGGACAACCTGTCAGAGAAAACAGACCAGGACTGATAACCAACTAGGTAAGTCCAAGTCAACACCAGCAACAGGGGGATCCAAATTTAAAACAAATGTAGACAATTTAAACATTATTTAATTTAATTATTTGGCACCTGGACCAAAGGAACAAGAAACCTTGTGTTTTGGAAATTAATACTGGCAAATAACATTTGTATTGATACAATGACCTACAGTATGTTAGTGCAGAAGAGACAAAAAGAGAGAGAGACTAAGTTCCTTTAATATATTTTAATTTGGTCTAGCAGTTAGGATTCCTGGTTTTTACCCAGGTGTGACTCCTAGTATGGGAACAAATGTTTACCTAATTTCACTGATCGGAAAAGAGGCCTAGACCAGACTTCAATATGTCAGCTCCAATACCAACCCCTAGCAATATTAAACGATCAGCTGTGTGTGTACCTGGGTGAACTCAGGCTGCCGGTCAGGTTTGGAGCCTTCATCTCGGTAGCACCGGGCCATCTGGAAGTACCTGCCACAAAGACGGCGATGAACAAAGGCGTATACCATTATGCATTATGTTAGTTAGCTCTGGGTTAGTGACCATGTACTGTACATTACTCTCAAGTAACACAACAGGTATAATTTACTTGCGTATTTCCATTTCATGACACTTTATACTCCTACTGTACTCCACTACAGGGTGGAAGCTATATTAGACTTTATACTCCACTACATTTAGGAGGGAAACATTGGACTTTATACCCCACTTTCTTTATTAGTCATGGAGTTCTCCTCTGCTCGGGCCTGCACCCACCTGTCTATGCCAGCCACCATTAGGAGCTGTTTAAACTGCTGTGGACTCTGGGGCAGAGAGTAGAATCGGCCCGGCTCTCTGGACGGAACCACAAACTCTTTGGCTCCCTGAAACACAAAAGAATGAACATCTGGGGATCATGTCTGAGGGAAGCAAAGACTATAATTTCCCTGAAGTTTAGAGAAGTTATCTTTTTCTCAAATTGATAATGCAGCAACTCAGAGACAAATTCTTCTTCTTTGAATGTTCGTTTGGATGAGAACTGTTAAAGTGACATTGACTCTGTGGAGCTGAAATCTTTACATAGTAAAAAGTGATCTTCTTACCCCTGGTGTTCTTTTAAACAAGGTCGGAGTTTCCACATCCACAAAACCTACAAATGAGAAAAACAAACTGTTACAGTAGAAACAGTTGAGTGAAGTCATGCTCATGCTTTAAGGATTCTACTATTCTGTACTCTTAGTGTAGTGTTTGTATGGTTTCCTCCGTGTTTTCTAACTTCACAATAACACTCGACAGGGACAGTGTGCTTGGAAGTGTGTATGTATTGGTCAGTGTGTGAGTGAGGGTTTGGTGATGGATGGGCAACCTGTCCAGTGTTTCCTATCTTAACCCTCCTGTTGTCCTTGGGTCAGATCTGACCCGTTATAAAAACATTTCTATATGAGAACATTTGGGTTTCTTGAAACCAAATTGTCAAAAGAAAAAAACATGTATGGTTCCGTACAGCGCTTTTCACAAGTAAGTTAAATGATCAGATGACTACTTTCATTGAATTTGGTTGTTTAAGTCAATTTTATAGCATGTGAAAAAAAAAATTGATTATGAAACTTTCAAAAACTGACTAAAATGTAAAAACATCACAAAAATCTACAAAAGTGTCAAAAACTACCACCAAAACATTGAAAAAGGTTTAAATTTACACAAAAAAAGCAAAGTTGCAAGGTGGACAGGAAGACAACCCAAGGGTAAATCCCCGGTCAGAGAAATGAATCTGGCTCTCCTTACCGTGCACATTACAGAGGTATTCTCTCATCTTCATCACCAGCTGAGATCTCAGTCTCAGGTTCTTCTGCATCACAGAGGACCTCAGGTCCAGGTAGCGGTACTGCATCCGCAAAGACTCGGATTTCTGTACAGTAAAAAAATAAGAAAAACAATTATTCACAATTAATAACTACAATAAATCATATTACTTGCTTGAACATATATAAAAGTAGTTACTTACTTTGACAAAGTCTTTAATTTCAAAAGGCAACTTCTGGCACACATTGAAAACCTCCACGCTCTCAGCCAGGATTTCTATTTCTCCCGTTGCCATGTTCTGTCAGTACGGGCGCAGCAGAAAGAGAAGATAGAGCACCAGAAATAACAAATGACGACTTCAAATATTTGCTTTGCTAACCCCCAAAGTTCAGAGAAAGTCTCTCAAAAACCTTGACAATTCTGCTTTACGTTGCTGCAAACGGTAATTTGAAACTTTACATATTATTTCAGCAATTCAATGATGAAACTCTTGATATCATTGAAGAGGTTTGCTGAAAAGTTTGTTACAAGCTGTTACACGTAAACATACACAAACCTTGTTCTCCTGCCCCGCTGGTCGTCGTCTCACTGTTCCTGTTACCTTGACGACAGACTCGGTTGTGAGATCACACAGCGCCGTTTTCAAATTACTCGCAGACTTAAAACACAAAAAATTTCAATTAAAACACAATTGTTGAGTTTCCCATTAATTCAGACAATAAGATGCCCTTTACTTCAGTAAATTCCTCTTCTACGTGGAATCCATTATTATTAATATGCTTGTACTATTCTTAACATCTGTGTTATCTGCTGTGTTAGTAATAACATATACTGTATACTGGCATTTGAATTGTTTCCATCCTTACTTCTTCCTGAGGGATCAGAACTTGTGTCAAGCCGCTGAAATCTCGCATGATGACGAACAGGTCTTGCCTGTTGGAGGCAGAACGGTTACTTTGTGTGAGACCAAAGAGAGCAAAAAAAAACAACTCTGGGTAATGCTGAAGTCCTGCTTCCTAAAAAGCAACTATCAGGTTGTAATATAAATGTATGTACACATATTAGCTTTGTCACATACAGAACTGTGCAGTTAGGTATGAGGGCTGAGTATCACCACTGAATCAAATCACATTCAGATTCACAAGGTACCAATTCAATTTATTCAAATATCGATTTGATTAGTGATATATTAGTTGTAATAGCAAATTGGCCGGGATATGAAAGATTCTCAGAGAACTAAAACTGTCAATTTGATAAGGAACCATCTAACATGGTGCATTATTAAAAACATGAGTGTTTATGTTAAGAATTGAGAGCCCAGAGTTGTACAAGTGCCTTCTTTAGTGCAGAGGGTGTGACAAAGAGATGGTATACCTAAAGCCTTATATCTGTCAGAATGACCATGCCTGTTCTAGCCTCGCCAAAATGTTGTCTCACTTTGGAGAGTTATTTAGCATGACATGAGTTCCTTTGATCATTTAGTTTCATATTACATCAACATATTCAGTCTAGCTTTAAAATTAAGAGCCTCTTCAAAAATTGGTCTCAGGATTTTATGAATCAATGTGTGATCATTCAAGTGAAGATTTTTAAACCCAGCCCTCTATAACCAATGACTAACATACCTTTAAATACTTCTTCTGATCATTGTACATGTAGTTCCACGTCAGTGTGTAAACAGCAGTAACAGAATACTACCTGAGGTACTGGACCCAGCCACACAGGGTGACCTTCTCTCCCACATGATGGGATCTCAGTTCTCCACAGGTGTGACTCCTGAAGGACAGACTGCTGGGACCTGGGAAATAAACCAAATGAAGATTATGGAAAACTGGTATAGTTGTGATCATATGACTATTAATTTAATAGTTCACAACTAACTTTAAACTGATCCATCTTTGCATCTCTACTGTGAACTCCGACCTTTGTATATAGGCTACTTGGACTACTTTTGTAAGGCTAAAACACAGATGAGTTTTTGGGCATTGCACAGTCTACATATTCATACCAAACGTGTTTTTGTTTTGTTTTTGCTTATTGGTGGTATTTCTTGTTCTGTATTTGTGTTGGAGGAGGGAGGTGAGGGTGGGATATTGTGTTTTGATATTTGTATCAAAAGTAAAGTATCCTTTGTGAATAATGTGAAAAACCAAACTAAAAAATATGTTTAAAAAAAGTCTTAAATAATCCATCTTTCCTATGAGTTTTTGGGCTAACTAACTAAACACCACTGGTGATATAGAGTGCACATGGACCCTCCACTGCGTTGTAAAGGAAGGTCTGGCAAAGCGAGACCACATGGACCCTAATGGGAGTCCCTGTCCAATCAGCTACAGTCAGTAACAAACTATCACTTCCACAGTACCTGTGCTCGGAGGATGAGCCCTGCAGCGTGTGTGTGAGCAGCTCAGCTGTCTCAGCTGAGGTTTCCACAGCAGGCGTCCTTGACTCGAGGTCGAGGCTGAGTTCTGGTCCCAAACAGCGCGAGATCTGAGTCCACTGAACACTCTCTGCAGCAAATATCGGCTTTTTGTTGCCATCTTCTATATCGAGCTGCCCATTCCTTGCAGTCCTTGCTGTATGAATGAAGCACAGGAGCTACTCCTTAAGGAAGACTGTTATAAAGAGGCTCTTGACGTAATGACGCATTCAAAAAGCGTGCTAACACCGAGGACTTACTGACCCGAAGGGATGTTCGGGGCTGTCACTTCATTTGGTCCCTCTTCCGCATTTTCAATCGTCCTGAAGTAGCCTACTGTCACGACACCCTGCTCATGTGGATGGGCTTTTCTGTTAATTCAATGCTAATCCATAACATTTAGGAGTCGAGGATTTGTCAACGGATGTGACGTAATGTTATCGTTAGACCAAAACTGTCACATAATCGATTTTAAATCGACATCGCCCTCTGCTGATGAAAGACCGGAATACACCGGTTGTTTCCAGGCGGTCTCCGATCCAGGTACTGACCCGGGCCGGCCCAGAATGGCTTCAGAGATCGGAAGAGATCGGGCGTTTCCAAGGTGGTATGGCCGGAAGAAATTCCAGCAGATAAACACAAACTATTTATAGTTGGTGAAGGGTTTTTGAAACTGTTGAGTACTTTCAGTTTGGTTTAGGGAGTAGCTTACTAAATGGCTGAATGTTGGCTGAAAAAATAGTCAGCTGTCTTTACCAACCACCTAATTGTTACAGTGAGAATTATGACCAATGAAGCAACATTCAATTTTTCCATTTTTTTCAAAATTAAGATAAAGAATGCTATTTAATGCATGTATTTTGTTTTCCATGGCCCAAAAACGAGGTAGGTATCAAATGGTGGATTATGTTACACCCCTACTTTTTACCATGTATAAACCTTGGATTTTATTCATGAATGAAGACCTGTTGGTGCTCTCCAATTTATGTAATACTGGACCTACGTCTTCATAAAAAGAAATGATAGTCTTGGGATGTGTGTATTCATCCAGCAGGTCATCTGCTTCATTTGAGTAGCCCAGTGGGAAAACACAACGTTATTACAATGTGTTCATTTAAAATTTGGTCTTTAGTTATTTATTTATGCCCAAATAAATGTGTTGGTTCATTAATGTTTATTTGGGTTATCTGTTGGTTGTATTTAGAAAAGTTACATTGAAATGCCTTCATTATGATAAATGAACAATATGTATGCTGAGTAGCACTTTATGAAATCTACATGATAGCTGGGCCCACTCCATCTGCTGAGAAAGATCATGTGCTTTAATTCCGCTCTAATCTATGTGACTGTGTTTTTTTGAGGTGTCAGTCAGGACACGGGAGTCGGGTATTCCATTTAAAATATTTAATCAAGATGGTTAGGTGGAACACATGCTGAAACTTTACAGTAATATTTGTGTGTGTGTGTGTGTGTGTGTGTGTTCTAATACAAATGAAAAATGGATGTTACATTGCAAATAAACAATATAGAAATACAAAAAACATTAGGATGCATTGTAATAAAATGTATACTATGCAAGGAAAATAATTATCTTGAAATAATGATAGGATCAATTTAACATAATGATTCTAAAATGAGTACAAAAATAATGAGTAAGAGAAGTCATACTGTATATGTGATTTAATTTCAACCTGCAGTGACAAACAGTAGTCAGGCTGTAGCTCATTGAACACAAAGGACACACAGCAACAGCCAGGCTCCTGGTCGCACCAGCTCCATTGACCAGCAAAAAAGTAAAACTAAAATACATGTGTACTTTTGTATGTTAATTACTTACAGTTGACGCAATACGGAAAAGTAAAGTATTCTTTAAACTGACAGTGTTAAACGTCTGCAGTTAAAAGATACTCAAAAAATATTTAACATCATAAGATGAAGAGTCAGTAGGGCGATCAAAGGATGATACATTTGTAATTTTTTTCCAGCTCTTTCATTTCCTCTTCATGCCGTTTCCTCAAGGTCTCTATTTCTTCTTTTAAAAGCCTTGATTGGTTTTGTTTGTCTTCCATTTCTTCTTCATGTGTTCTCTTCAACGCCTTTACTTCTTCTTTCAGTGTTTCTTCTTTGTGATTTGAGAGGTCTTTTAACCGATTGTACTTTTGACCATGGCTCTCTGCTGACTCTAGTATTTGTCTCTCATGTCTTTGCTTCATGTCCTGTATTTGCTCCATGTGCTTCTCCACCAACGCTGTGAATTCCTTGGTGTATTTCTGTCTGAACTCATTGAACTCTTCAGCCTGTTTTCTGGCCTCCTCTTCATATTTCTTCTTCATGTCCTCCAGTTGTTTCTTATAGCTTTCCTCCAATTCTTTTCTTTCCTTTTCCTCCTGTTCTCTTCTGTTTCTATCTTCTTCTTTTCTTTTCTTTTCATATTTTTCTCTTTCCTGCTCATATTCTTCTTGGAGTTTTTTAAGCTTTGTTTGCTCCTCATGTCGTTTCTGTTCATTTTCTTGATTTCGTTTGTCCCACCATTCTTCTCTTTTCTTTTCCCAGGCCTCTCGTTTCCTTCTCATCTCTTCTTTACTCTGCTCCAACTTTTCTTCTGATTCTGACTTAAGAGCTCCAATTGTTTGCTCCCACTCCTGCCGCTGAAGTTCTTCCTGCTTTCTCTTCTTCCTGTCTTCTTCTTTTCTCATTTCCTGTTCTTTCTTTCTCTCTGTGCGCTCCTTGTTGATGTTTTCATCCATTTCTTCAAGTTGTTTGGCTCTCTTTTGTTCAATATCTGCTTTCTCTTTTTCCATTCTTCTCTGCACTGATTCCATTTCCTCCTTATGTTTCATTTGAAGCTCTTCTATCTGTCTCTGCATTTCTTCTTCTTTCTCCTTCAGGATCCTGTCCACTTCCTTCTGTATGGCTATCTCGGCCTCTTGGAACATCTCTGAGGTGTAGCAGTTACCGCCATTTTTCTCCAGTATTTGGTTGGACTTCTTCAGCAGCTCTCCAACTTGTGTGAAATCATTCTTAACCTTATTATTGAAGACCTGGTATCTTTCTCCACAGTCACGTATCAGGTTTTTCAAATAGTCATCAGAGTCGTCTATATAACTCTGTATTGATTGGCTGAGATCATCTCCTCTGGTGAATATAATGATGATAAAGTCTCCTGACTTCTTACCAAAATATTTCTTGATCAGTTCCACAGAGTTCTTTTCCTCTTCAGTAAAGCGACCAATCTGCAGCACCAGTAAGAACACATGAGGTCCAGGAGACAACATGCTGATGCATTTCAGAAGCTCCTGTTGAACGTCATCATTGGACAGAGTCGTGTCGAACAATCCGGGAGTGTCGACCACAGCAACAGGCTGTCCATCAATCACTCCTGTTGCTTTCTCACAAAACTTAGTGACAGACTTTGAGCTTCCTTTAGATGTAAAATGTTCTTTGCCCAGAATGGTGTTTCCAGTTGCACTCTTCCCATTGCCAGTCTTCCCAATCAGCACTATCCTGAGACACTCTCTGCTCTGATGTGTATCATCACCTTCCACTTCACTCTTCTTTTTAACATCCTGCAGTTCAGCTTTAAGTTTTGCATTAGCCCTCTCCTGCTCTACAACCTTCTTCATCTGAGCCTTGGTGAACATGTCCTTTGTGAAGAATCTGGACTTAGCGACTCTCATCTTTTCCACACCATCCAACAGCTTTGGGATCTGCTGCTTGTCCTTGATGTTGAGGACATATTTTCCTCTACAGCTTTCACAGAGCTCCTGGATGTCCTTATCCTCTAGAAAGTTAACAACAGCTGGAGCTGTAGGATCTGACTCCACTGTGAACAGGATCATAGTGAAGTCATTGACTGCAGAGCTGAATGTGTTCTGGATGGTCTGTAACTCTCCCTTGTCTTCATCAGTGAGGGGATCCACAGGTAGGACCAGGATGAAGGCATGGACGCCCTCTGGATCACAGAGGGAGATACACCTGAAGGACTCCTCCATCACTGCCTCCGGAGGTTTTCCATACAAGGCAGGCAGCTCCACCAGGGAAACCAAACGTCCACACACATCTCCCTGATGTTTAACACACTCTGATGAGTTCGACACTAAAGGAAACTCTGTGTGACCTAAAATGGCGTTGGCTGCTGAAGTCTTCCCTGCTCCTCTCCTCCCACAGAGAACCAGGTTCAAAGCTGGTTTGATGTGTTCAGATACAGGCGGTGGGGTTTTGTTGTTTTTACTTGCTGTTTCTTCAATCTTCTTCATTAATGATCCATGGTTATCTTCAGACATGCTGTAGTGTCTTCCTCCACAGTCCTTAAGGAGTCGATTAACAGGGACTGTGATTTCTTCCCACGGATGTGTCACAATGATCATTGAGTACTCAAAGGCATCTTGACCAAACAAACTCAGGATGGACTTAAGGTTTTGTCTGTTCTCCTCTGTGAATTCAGGAGGCTTCACTAACAGCAGCAGGGCATTTGGTCCAGGAGGACAAAGAGTCACACAGTTTTCCACCTCTCTTCTCAAGTTCTTCCCAGACAGACTGAACATGTCTGGAGTTTTCACTAACGTTATTGGTTTTCCTCTCCACTCTCCACGGATGGCCACACATTGTTTGGTTGACACAGGTCTGGTTTGGTTATGAAAAAATTGGTTACCGAAGATGAAGTTACCAATTTTTCTCTGTTTGTCCTCGCTTTTTCCAAGCAGCACAATTCTTAATGCAGATGCTGTAATACAATAGAGAGAAAGGTGAGATGACATGAACTCACTAAGAGGCTGTAATCACTACACCAGAGGTGGAAAGTAACCAAATGTTGTGTGGTCTAGCATCTGCCAGACCTTACTCCACAGCACTGTGAAGATCGGTCTGGCAATGCCAGACTAGTCCTAGTACTATCCTTTCTGCTTTCTATTCACCAGCTAACACTATAATATTATTCACAATTAACCTGAGTTTAAAGATGCATTTAAAATACCAACTTAATCACCTGCATATTATATTCCTAAACATCTGTTGTACATAAGAAATTATACTAGTAAAGGAAATAGTGTTTTGTCCATACAGATCAGTGTATGTGGAGGTTGAGGTGGTCAATGGGAATGTACATGTGTTAGCCACAAATTATTTCTATATATGTGCAGAAAAAAAAGCGGCATTACATTTCCCCTAACATGATTTTAGCAACTGCAATGTAGCAAAATATAGGAAATACTAACATGAAATTAATTAAGAAATTGTTTTTATTGTATTTTCTTGCCTTTCAATAGCAAAGATTTGTGGGATGTGGTTAGGTTAATCATGGAAAATGACGCCTCCAAAAACCTATCTTCCAATACATGATTAGCATTGTGATACATTTACTTACTGTGAATCCCAGGGTTTTCCCCTGGGAGTTGCACAGGGATTTTCCTCGTAATTCCTGTAAAAAGATGACATCTTTAATATGCAGCTTAATGTTGTTAAATAAAGGAGCGTTGTGTAGGATTTAGTGGCATCTAGCGGTGATGTTACAGACCAACTGAAAACCCTTCCCGTCCTCTCGCCCCTGTTATGACAAACTGTCCTTATTCTTTTTTTCCCCACACTGTCTTTAAACACTTTAGGCCAGATTTGAAACCGACACATTGGAAAAAACAGAACCCAACACGAATTAAAAAAAGAGACCCAATCCAGAAGTGACCCGATGACGGTCACACCCTGTCTGGACCAAAAAAAACAGAATGTGTTGGAATTGAACAGACCTACACAATTCCAATCAGGTGTTGTGTCAAAGACTGTTCCCCCGTTGATATGCGTTTCCCCAACCTAACCCTGAACAAAACCTTATCCCTAACCCTAACCCAGGAAAGGGGGTTCTATGCATTTTAACAGTAAGGGAAACACATTCTCCTCCCTTTTTCAAGCAGGTAGAGAACCTATGGCGGTTAGGTATCATTAAAACCTCTCTGGAGCCAGTAGTTGGTTTGTCCATTCTGGGCTACTGTAGAAACATGGTTGTGCAACATTAAGGGCTCTGTGGAAGAGATCGACTCCCTATGTAGAGGTGAAGGGCTCATTCTAAGCTAATAAATAAAAACAAAACAAATCTAAGTTGCAGGTGATTATACACTATTAAAACAAAGTAATGAATATTATATTCCGATATATCCGATATATCATCCTAAATTCTAAACACTACTCCCTAAACTCTTCCTTGCATAAATGTGTCTGCACTTACCAGCCGTTCGAACAGTTTCCATGATAGAAAGCTTCTGTTTTGTAGATGTTGCATCCTCAAATGGTTCATAGGTCACATGCTTTCCGTTGTTCTCCTTTGCAGTTTGACCCAAACGTGTTAACAGCTCTGAACGATCAAGGTTCTTCTTCTTCTTCTTCAGGTACCTGTACCTACATTTTCTGATCAGGTCTTTTAATGGAGGGTGTTCCATGTATGTTTCCATGGAAGCTGAACTCTCCTCTCTGGGTGGGGATATCAGTAAGAATGAATGATCGAATGATTTATCACTGAAGAGCTGAAGGAATCTGCAGAGTCTCAGTTTGTGTTCTTCAGTGAAGCCTTCAGCCTGTAGAACCAGCAGGAACACATGAGGTCCGGGAGCAGAGCATCTCACACAGGTTTCTACATGTTCTGTCAGATCGCGTTGAGAGATGTTGGGGTGCAGCAGATCTGGGGTGTTGACGACAACTAATTTTTTCTCTTGTAGCTGTCCACTGATTCTCATAAAACGTTCAGGTGCTTTGTTGAACACAGTCTCTCCCAGTATAAAGTTCCCCACTGAATTCCTCGCAGAACAGCTGTTCCCCAGCAGAACAACCTTCAGCTCAGACACTGTAAAACACCCAAATAATAAGAAAGGGCAACCAGTCCATATCCAGCATTAAATAATTTAAACAGATATAATCTCAAATAGCAGAACACCATAGTTCAGTTTGACTCACTGTTAGGTGGCAGAAACTCATAGCTGCTTCTGCGCTTCAGAGGAGGCGGATCATCTGTGGTTGGAAGGAGACAACATTTGTTTACTTATTTATGTAATCAAATGTAATCTTAAGTAGAGCTGATGCCGGGCTGTATGTTCACTTTGTATTTTTAGTTGTTGTGGTGTTTAGGTGATTGTTGGCAAGATAATCAGGGGCCTGACAGTGTAGAGCCTTATAGGTTATGGTGAGGATTCTGAATTGGATTCTGTAGGTTACAGGAAGCCATTGAAGGGAGCAGAGTAGAGGAGTGATATGGGTACGCCTGTTTGATCTAGTAAGAAGCCTAGCAGCAGCGTTTTGAATGGACTGTAGGCGGTGAAGGACAGATTTATTGAGTGAGGAGAAAAGGGAATTGCAATAGTTAATATGGGAGGAAATGAAGGCATGGATGAGCATCCAGTTTCCATCCAGGGGGTCAGTGTGGACATTGTGGAGGACTACAAATACCTGGGAGTGCACTTGGACAATAAACTGGACTGGGCCCAGAACACTCAAGCCCTCTACAGGAAGGGCCAAAGCCGTCTCTATTTTCTGAGGAGGCTGAGGTCCTTTAACATCTGCAGGACAATGCTGAAGATGTTTTATGAGTCTGTGGTGGCCAGTGCTATCCTCTTTGCTGTTGCATGCTGGGGCAGCAGGCTGAGGGTAGCGGATGCCAACAGACTCAACAAACTGATTCGCAAGGCCAGTGACGTCGTGGGGGTGGATCTGGACTCTCTGTCGGGTGTGTCAGATAGGAGGATGCTGTCCAAACTACATGCCATCTTGGACAATGTCTCGCACCCACTCCATGGCTTGCTGCTCAATCACAGGACCACTTTCAGTAATAGACTCATTCTCCCAAAATGCACTACAGAGCGCCACAGGAAGTCATTCCTGCCTGTGGCCATTAAACTTTTTAACTCCTCCCTCTAAGTGTCTGACACACACACACTTAGAGAGGTTGAAACTGGACAATATTATCTGTATTATCTGTTTTGTGCAATAACACTGGCCTGACATGTGTGCAATTTCAAATACCACAATTATTATTATTATTTAACTTTTCACCATTCCAAATCCTTAATTATGTTAATTATGTAAATAATGTATAATAACATTCCTTTATGTAAATACCGTACGTATCCAATTCCTTATATTTCTTCATTTCTTGTATTTCTACTCTATTTATAATATTTGTGCAACTACAACACAGAGTTTCCCTTCGGGGATCAATAAAGTATTTCTGATTCTGATTCTGATTCATCTCTAGTTCTGACTGAGAAACCACAGCCCTTCATTTGCTAATGTTGCGTAAGTTAAAAAAACAGGATCTGATCAGTGATTTGATCTGAGTTTCAAAGGATAGGGATTCGTCAAATGTCACCCCAAGGTGAAAGGATTTTTTGGCTTTTGTTTTGGATTGTTGTGGCCCAGAATGCCTGATTTAGCAGGAGCTGTCCTCAATTTAAATCATTGTGTTGCCTCATTTTCCAATTTTCTTGCATCCACCATGTGTATTTCCTACATAGATTCTGATTTGAAAACAACTTCAACAGCATAATGATGTAGGCTACCCAACTTATCTAATGCTTTTGTTGATGTGTTGTTCATGCATGAGGTCATGAATGGGAGGCTATGAACTAATGTCAATTGTTGAAGATTCATAAGTTATAAAGGAATGAAGTAACACACAAATAATGAATTAATTCATGCATGAATTGATAATTCACGTACCCTTACCATAAAGTGTTACCATAAC
The DNA here is from genome assembly GCF_013103735.1 of Etheostoma cragini. Classification (NCBI taxonomy): domain Eukaryota; kingdom Metazoa; phylum Chordata; class Actinopteri; order Perciformes; family Percidae; genus Etheostoma; species Etheostoma cragini. The sequence goes on along the minus strand of NC_048418.1, from coordinate 4,127,958 downwards.
TCTAGTTCAAATCTGTGGCAGCAGTTCCAAATAATTCGTTTAGTGCCATGCAATGAAAAATCCCTTTTCACAAGGTTTTCAGTGCAAGTGTTGTGAGAAGTAGGCCTATGTGTGCTGTTGGCAAAATTGTGTCTAATATTCTCTGTGTGTATGTCTGACGTGGGCTGGCCCATGTTGCAACACGTTTCACTCTAAAAAGCGTGTGCATGCAAGACTACAGTCAAACACCAAGGGACCTGGTTTTAGTTCAGGGAAATCTGGTCAACCTAACCCGGACACCTCCTGTGATACCTGTGTTGTTTGACCCATCTGCCACCCCGACCTTAACCAATTTCAAATTACATACCACATGCACTGTTTGGGTAGAAGTGTTGCAAAAGTCAGGAATGTAGATTCCCTACTTAGTGATGCAAGAGAACACACACAGTATGTGAAGTAGCAGTGACCGGTTCAGGATGGGGTGAATCCTCTGCTCACTGTCTGTCTGCTCTGTCACTGAGCAACAGTTCTTACTGGTTGTTATATTTAATGTTTTGTTGGGACTGACCAATCAGAGGATTTTAATTCAGGGCTTTTAGACCAAATTTATCAAACACTCTTTTGTTTTCTATATAATGTAGAGAGAGAGAAGAGTGTTATTCAGATTAATAAAGACTCACCTATTGCTGCAGTCGCCATGATGAGTCCTCTACTGCAAACATCAGAGACTAATTCAACAGGAAGCCTACTTCTGGGTGTGATAATCTACAGAAAGCAGAATTCAAATCTTATTCACATCACATAGAAAATGTTTTAAAGCAACTTGGAGCTCAGATTGGTTACTGCAGACAAACAAGTGAAGGTGTGTTTGTGATAAACAGATTTGTCTATAAATATAGCTAAATTAAGGATGGATGTTAGCTTTAAGGATTATTGTTTTTCATGTATAGTATAATCACATCTAATAAGGTTTGCTGTTGATAATGTAAAATTCAGAGATTTAACAACTTACAAAATAAACTTTTTATGTTATGTCAAACCTATAGTACTATAGAAATAGTTTTGCAACATGCTTAACTGTAGATGATTCTGCTTTTCAATTCGTATTTACCTTCAGTTGAGCTGAAATTCTACTGATATTTGCCTCTTGCCACCAGTTCAACCCAGTAAATTTAGATCTTCAGCAGTTGTTTCGATTAGTCAGATACATATTTAGTCAATATTTAAGTAGATTTAAGTATATTAAAGGATTTAAATTGGGGTCAAAAAAGCTTCAGATCGGGATACGTAGGCAGAGGTAAAAAGACGAATAATTGGACAGGGATTGTTTAGTGTCATAACATGTTTGATTTTAGTTTTCATGAGTGTGATGGTGTGTTGAAAGAAACACCTGCCATCGTCACATGGAAATCAATCAGCCATGTGACGATGTCAATTTATATATATATAGATCTATCTATCTATCTATCTATCTATCTATCTATCTATCTATCTATCTATCTATCTATCTATCTATCTATACATACATACATACATACATACATATATATATATATATATATATATATATATATATATATATATATACATACACACACACACAACTTGGCTTTTATTTATGCTATATTTATATATAAATAAATGTATTTTTTAGTATCAAAACGTTCACGGACTTGACTCACATTTAGGCCTACTGTAGGCCTAGTGTAAAAAAACTAAAACTGGGTATAGGTATTAACTTAGCCTACCATATATCATATTTAAAATCTCGACAATTCACTTCGGTCTAAATGTTGAAATAAACATTTGCTTCAGTCGGTTCAGTAAATAAAGATTTTAGAGATCAAACACCGAGTGAAAACACAGAAGGACACTCCCAGCTCCGTTGGATCGGGGTCGTTTATTTCCGCGTCAACACGTAGGCTACAGTAAAGCCCAAAACTTCTCTGGTTACAGATGAAGTGTTAATAATACGTACGGTGTTCCCACATATAGGCTACGTTACTTTAATTAGGGACTTGGTAATTTTTTCTTTACTTTGGTCGAGTTCACTTACCTGGCTATGAATTCTTGCTGCGACACAAAACCCAGTGAAAGTGAAACTTAAAAAAGGTCAGAGGAAGCGCCCCCCCCCCCCCCCCCCCCCCCCCCCCCCCCCCCCAGCCAAAAATTGTTGTCATCTTTGCAAATGTAAATTCTGATGACTGTTAATGTTGTTGTTAATGTTAATATATTGTGATATTTTTCATTTAAAAATATAGTAATATTTTAAATAATTAAAAGACGGAGCAACCACAGAGGTGCAACACACCATCAGCTCGGTAGTAAATGTTAGAGCTCCACCTGTTGGACAAAACAAGGAAAAAGGCTATCAAACAAGACCAGACCTGGTCGTTGGCTTTGGGGGAATCGGGGTTGAAACGATCTATTCCACAGCATCCAAATATGGGATGTAGCCTACTGTTGAGAACAACATATCTTTGGGGTCAAGCCGAATGTACGGGTTATTCATGTCTATCTATTGATTCACTCATCTACCAAAAATCCATTTGAATATTTTCAAATCTTCAAAGCAAATATTGATATACCTACGATTAATAGGCCAGAGATTGAAGCATGTCATCTGTTTCAAACCAGTCAACTGCAGTAGACTCCACTCCGGTCCAGATGTGGCGCTGATGCGCTTGAATCCTGTCTGTAGACCACAGGAGCAGCGTACTTCAGGAAAGGTTAAGGAGTGGGACGTCCGTCTGTGAGTGTGTAGCCGTGTGTGGATCAGACATGTCGGGCTGCAGGCTGATGAGAGCCGTCAGAGTGAAGGAGTTTGGAGCTCCGTCAGTGCTCAGACTCTGCTCAGATAGGACTGTCCCTCAGCCTGGACACAGACAGGTAAGACCATAGACTATTAATATTAATATACAATCTATGCGTAAGACACTCTAAAGCAGGCTGGATCACTAGTGCACGGTGCACAGGTGGAGGTTCAGCCATATCCTTATTGTGCAAGAGTGGCAGTAAAGCTGCTTATTCCCAAACTCTACATACTGTAGCCTACATATCTCTTTAGATGGTTCATACTGCTACAAAAGCTGCCACATGTCTTTATGCAAACACAAGCCTAACTTTTATAGCTATTTAGCATTCAATAGGCTTCATCAGACAGTTGCTTAAAGGGTGAATAGGCCAAAACATTACAATAAAGCCAACCGAGTGCATGTTATAAATATGAAAAAGCAATAAATACAAGATGTCATTTGGATTAAAACATTGAGCTACTATGAAAATGAACTGGGGAAACATGTAGGAGAATACTGTATGTCTGTTGTGTTTAGCCTTTGGTTATTGGTATGTCATTTAATCTTTCATATTCCCATAAAAACGTTTGCATAAATATGTGTCTAAAATGTAGACTATTCAATGTGGTCTCAACTGTTTTGTATGACTTGCAGCTCTTCCATGTCCACTGTCTCTGTGCTGCAGGTGTTGATTCGTGTCCATGCCTGTGGAGTGAACCCTGTAGAAACTTACATCAGGGCCGGGACCTACGCCCGTAAGCCCCCCCTGCCATACACACCGGGCACAGACGTTGCTGGAGTGGTGGAAACCGTTGGAGAAGGAGTCACTGCAGTAAAGGTCTGAGGAAAAAACACACAAGAAATGTGGAAAGATTGTACATTATTGTGTTTAGCTTCTAAGATAGTATGGCATCCTTGGCAAAAAAACTCATGTCCATTTACATTTAAAATACATTTAAAGCCATCAACACCACCTGTTTTTTATATTCAATTTTTTACTTATAATATACCCCAGCAGGCTAATATACAATTGTGTGTGGATTGATGTTTCTGTATGCCTGTGCTAAATTGAAACTGAATTATTTTACTCTTAATGTTATTGTTAATCAGTGTTACTGTAGAGTTGTCTGAATACTGTCTGCAGGTAGTGTGCCTTCACTAAAAACCATCTTAGAGGAAGTTAGCCCATTAAACGGCTCAGGCTTACACAAGAGCAACACTGATGTTTTTTAGAGTCTACTGTACAGCTTTGATCAGGGTGTATACACTCTGGGATCTACTGTTATTTATAACCGTTCATGGTCTTCTGACTTCATCCAGTAAGAGAATACTAGCAGAAATATTTAACTTTAAAAACAATAATAATAATAATAATATAATAATAGCCAAACTTCAGAAATCTAAAATGAGTCAAATGAATCTAAAAACATATGAGTGTACATAATATACACACATCACTAGTAGGCGTGATGCTAATGGAGAAAAGTGTCTGCACACCAACACCAATCCACAAATGAATTCAAACGTCCCAGCTGGATATGCTTCAGTTCCAAACGTGTCAAACAGTGAGACATCAGGGATAACAATCACCTTTACAGACTACTGCTACAGCTTTGCTTGTTCTGGTATAGCCAATAGTTAATGGTGGCTAATGCTAGCTAGTTAGCAAACGTCTGGCTAATGTGAACCAGTGAGAGGCTGCTGTCATGTTTTACAGTAAATCAGAGTTGTGTGTGTGTGTGTGTGTGTGTGTGTGTGTGTGTGTGTGTGTGTGTGTGTGTGTGTGTGTGTGTGTGTGTGTGTGTGTGTGTGTGTGTGTGTGTGTGTGTGTGTGTGTGTGTGTGTGTGTGTGTTCTGCAGGCAGGCGACCGTGTGTTCACCACAGCCACAGAGTCTGGAGGTTATGCAGAGTACACTGTATCAGCCGATGAGTGTGTCCACAAACTGCCCGATGCTTTACACTTCACCCAGGGGGCGGCCATAGGGATCCCCTACTTCACCGCCTACAGAGCCCTGGTTCACAAGTAAGACCACTGAACCGCTTTGGTTAACCGTGCTGGTGGACGAGGTCTAGAATATAGGTCTGAATTCAGCTCTTTACCTTTTCTTTCATATCACTTTTTGAACTTTAGTTGTGCACGTTTTATTTACGCATTGTCAGAATTATCCTTCAAAACAACTTGGCTCCTATAGTTGGTTTCTACCTTTTAATGGGATTTGTTTACAATCATGAATATATAGAACACCAGACTTAAGCATGCCAGTTCATCGCAGATGTCATGACTAAAATGGGTTTTAACTGACGTGTGTTGCAGAGCTCACGCCAAAGCTGGAGAGACCGTTCTCATCCATGGAGCCAGTGGAGGGGTACAACTTCTGTGACTTTTAAAAAAAAATTATATTAAAAATCTAAATGGTTTCTACAACCACAGTGCGTGTATGTGTGTGTTCATATTTTTAGGTTGGTGTGGCAGCGTGCCAGTTGTCCCGTGCTCTGGGTCTCAAGGTGTTGGGGACAGCAGGGACACCAGAGGGAATGAAGCTGGTTCTTAACAATGGAGCTCACCTGGCTTTTAACCACAGAGAAGAGGGCTACGCCGATAAAATCATGGTATACACACCGTGCACACACACACGGTCAACACACTAGGTTCATTTTGTGTCGGATTTGTCCTTTAGATCTTATCTTGGTTCTATCATGCGTTTTAGGAGTGGTTTCAGTAGTATTAATGTTGTGTGTGTGTGTTTGTTCCAGGAAGCCACAGAGGGCCGGGGCATAGATGTGATAGTAGAGATGCTGTCAAACGTCAACCTCAGTAAAGACCTCCAGATGTTGGCCTTCGGAGGACGGGTTACGGTCAGTAGGACTACAGCCCGGGGACCGTATTCACAAAAGATCTTCTCTTAACACAAGCACTCTTCCTAAAATGCACTAAATGTTCCTAACTAGGAGTTAACTCTTAAGATCTTCTCACAAAGCTGCTCACTCAAAGCTCACTTTTACTAAGGGACCGAGAGAACCCCCAAGCTAAGAGAAGGGACAGGGTTGGCGTCATGTTTCATGAATGACCTTACTCACTATGTCTATAGTGAGTTGTTGACATGAAGCCAGATTAGAGCGGGGGAGATATAGCGCCGCTCCAACATTTTAAAAACCAATCAGAGTGGTAGTTGTGCCCCAGTGTAGCTTGTTCCCGTACATGTATCAATACCCGCATCTTTCTCTTTTACTTTAGATCATTGGCTGCAGAGGCTCCATAGAGATCAACCCCAGAGACACCATGGCTAAAGAGAGCAGCATCATGGGAGTGGCTGTTTTCTTCGCTACACCGGTACAAAGCAGTGACATACATGCCCCGTTTTATACACACGGTTTGGGTTTAAAAGCCTAGAAAACACTTTGGATGTGGACATTTGACTGTTTCCTTAAACATAGCTTTGTTAGCTTTTGACATGGAGCTAAGAAAACATGTTTTTGCAGTTAGTTATAATACCTTTTGTACATTTCTTCCTTTCCTGCTCCTCTCTCAGGAGGAGAACAAGGAGTGTGCAGCGCTGCTCTACGCAGGGATGGAAGCTGGTTGGCTGCGTCCAGTCGTCGGTTCCCAGTATCCGCTTGACAAAGCAGCCCAGGCCCACCATGACATCATTGAGTGTCCTGGGGCTGCTGGGAAGATAGTCTTGACCATGTGATGACGATATCACAGGTCAAAGGTCACTGAGTAGGGCTTTGGCTGTTCATAAAGGGGGAAAGAAAACAATGGTTTATGTGGTTACATTAAGCTTTGAATGATTACTGATAATTACCTTTGACATTTGAAGGAGTTACTACTAATGTTCTGATTTATTATCACTGCCAATCTGTAAAACATACGTAAAAAATATATGTTAACAAGATGGATGAGAGCAGTTAAACTGACTCTAAGGTTGCGGGCCACACAACCAAAACAAATGGTTATAAGTGTCCCTGTTAACAAGTGAATGTTTAAAATAGATGGATGTGCAGGGTTCCCGACTGTACATTGGGTCTTATTTCATCATGAAGGGGCCAAAATATTTTCCAGCGGACTGATGGTGACCAAGTCGTCTGCCTTGTGATATTATTGATTTCTTACTGACGGTGGACAATGTTGCAAACATCCATTCTTTCTTAGATGGAAAATCTTTTCTCTATCTTGGGTTTTAAAGACACTTAAGAATATGGGAACTATGCATTGATTCTAGATCAAACTATTTGTAAAATTGTGAATGAACATAAAATAAAAGACTAACATGACACAAAAAATAATTTTTTGGGGAATATTTTTGTGACAATCCCATTAAACAATATTGACATTTGGGGGAAAAGGAAATAATGGGAAAGAGTCAAGTTAAAGGCTTGTTTCTGAGAAGTACCTGAGTCATACACGACACCTGTGCGTCTCAGGTGACAGACGGCTCTACTGAGCATGCTCCAGAGAGGACCACGTAACTTAAGCTAGACAGACACAGTTCCACAGTATCTGCTACATCACTGTAGCAACAAGCAAATTATGGACTTTACGCCCCACAACAGTAGACAGTGCTTAATTCATATGCCAGTGGATTGTACCATGTACCAGGTTCTTTTTAACAGGTGAGCAGTTTGTAATGGAATATTTTAAATTATCTTGCACTGTAGTCATTTCTTTGGTTTTGGTAGATGTTCAGACACTAAAGCCAGGTATTTTAGAAAAAAAGTTCAGTGCCCTCTTTGGGTTATTGTGATGAAGGTTATTCAGCTGGGGTTTATTTAATGTTTATTTAATTGAAGTATTGTCACGTCTACTCACATGCTTGCAGGATTGAGGGAGAAGACATTTAGCTAAAGCTGGAGGTCAGTCAACTTGTAGGCAACGAACCCGATTCCCAGGGGGAGGTCATAGTTTTTGATTGGGTCAGCAACTACAAAGAAAAACAAGAAATAATTTTTAATCTAATAGAGAAATTAGACATTTCTAAAACACGGACAACACAGTACTGGGAAACTAAAGTGCTTCAATGTTTGTAGTTATAACGGCAATAACTGACACAACTGACAAGGATTTCTCAGGTTAGACATCTAATCATCTGGTCTGTCCATCTATCTATCTATCTATCTATCTATCTATCTGTCTATCTATCTATCTATCTATCTATCTATCTATCTATCTGTCGATCTATCTATCTATCTATCTATCTATCTATCTGTCTATCTATCTATCTATCTATCTATCTGTCTATCCTACTCAAACAATTCACAAAATGAGGACAAAGAGGTTCAAAGAACAACCATATTTTATTAATGTCAATTTTAAGCAAAAAGTTGCTTTCTTAAATACGGAATTGTTTATATCTGCAGCTTTAAGCTATATGTCACTGAATATGTTGTCTTCAGTGGAGGTATCTGTACTAGGTTTTTAGGAATGAATACCCAAATACGTTTTTTCATTTGAAATTGCTCAAACTCTGTTCTTTGTTTGGTCATGCTCCCATTCTGTTGATCCACTCTGGTTTAAAGATATCATGGAAGGATTACTTTTGTGGAGTAACTCGTATTTGTTCATCAGAGGAGAGCTCCCTGCAGGAGAGTCCATTAGGAGAAGAGCTTTAGCAGAAACATGATAGGCCTCATTCTGCTACAATGTCTGGCTGTCATCCATCAGTCCGCATCCTCTGGGGACAACTCCCTCTAACGATGCCACACACACACACACACACACACACACACACACACACACACACACACACACACACACGTAGGTTTATTGCCAACACATGTCACTGTTTGTTTGCCTAGCAACTCAGAACAAACAGTGACAAATGGCTCATCAGCAGCAGCCTTGTTTTCACCTGGTTTTAAAACCCGATCTGAGTGATCCGACCACAAGTGGACAGCTCTAGGTAGAGAGATTTGCAAACTTTGGTCGAAGGACACAGTGAGGTCCCTGATGGGGCTCCAGGGGGCCCCACACAATCTGAAGAAGAGTTCAATTCAATTCCTTTAATCCTTACAAACCAAATTCATACGTCCCAAATTATGGATATCCCAATCTGTTCCTCATTAGCTCAATGCAACAGGTCTCATGCCAACCCTGACCCAAGACCATTTATTATCATGGCCTAAGACATGTTTTTTGTTTTTTTTTACAAAACTTGGAGCATAGACTTAGCAAAGACTGTACTCGTAGGATTCATTGCATTTTATATGCTGTTGGGCAGACTAGGGATGATTGTAACACCTTTTGTTTTGGCACCGAATTTTTGGGTACTACAAATAGCAATGTGTTCAACTATATCACATTCTTAATTACTTCATGTCAAAGATTTTAGATTTTGGATTTGAAGTAATTTTTGAAAATCAGTCTCAGCCAAATGGCTTTGTGGTCAGACGGACAACACACAATGCTAGAAAATTAAGAAACAACAACAAACAACAGCCCTGACATTGCTGTTGGTGATGATTAGATAATTGATTGTTGCTTTTAATCAGATCTTGACAGTGATGCAGCTGTATGGGGTTGCAGCCCTTTGGAAGAGATGCTACCTCATCACCATGTTACCTCTACTGTAACACAACATGACCAGTAAGTACACTATTTAAACAATGGATGTCCATTATCAGTTTCACCATAACTACATGAGACAGTAAATGGGAAATAATATTGTGGAGACTGTGTCTCTATCGTGGTATTCTGTACAGGTGGTTTACAGAGGAGTGAACCCAGAGCAAAGGAACATTATAATTAGCTGAAGTAGAACTGCAATCTGGTTTGACAAACTTAGAAAGAAGATATCAGTCCTATAGATGGCTGCCTATTCTCAAGTATGATGGCACTCGACTTGTGGTGTTTAAAGCTATAAAAAATACATTTGAATAACTCAACAACAATGTCTGTTTCCAAAAATCATGACCCAGTTACTCAAGATAATTCACAGACCTGGTTGTGAGCAGTTTCATGTAGGAACTATTTTCTCTCTAATGAAATACACTCACTAAAAAGAAACATCTCTACAGCTGTATCTCCAACACTGGGAAACTCACACTAAACTATTTAGATTGATAAATACCACTACGGATTATCCCATTATACATATATATATATATATATATATATATATATATATATATATATATATATATATATATATATATATATATATAAATTATACAATATGTAATTTTCATACAGTTTTTATTGTGGAAATGTGAATTTGTTTACAGGTATTTTGCTGATGTTGCTGCTGTCAGTCATCAGAACCCAGTGTGTGTCCCCTGTCCCATCATGCCCTGCTTCCTGTGTGGTTTGTTCTGAAGATGCCCTCATCTGTCACAGACTGGCTAACATTATTGGTAACACAAAAACATTTACAGCAAAAGACAGCTTTTGTGTTTCATGCCATCCAGTCTAAACGGCAGTAATTGTTTTAGATTTCATTTCCCCTCACATACACTGCAGTAACATGACACTAGTAGTAGTATATTACCCCTGGGACCTGCTGTGCTTACAGAACTGTACTGTATGTGTTAACTGTGTGTGTGACCAGACGCTCCAGGCACGACCCAGGCTATGCTGCTAACCGAAGGCTCCATATCCACAGTCCAGCCTGCCTCACTGTCTGACCTCAGCAACATTACAGTCATAGGTTAGTCAGTACTGCGTGTGCATTTGTGTGTATATTTGTGGGTTTTTTGCATTTTACAGTACATTTTACATTCTCTTTCCGAAAATAAGAATGTGCAGATAGCAACAAGGTAGCTGCTTGCCAGATGCACCCACTAGGAGGTGAAAGTTCTACGCTCAATGGCTTTAAAATGTTGGGTAACTATAAGTATGTCTTTCCATCTTCCAGGTCTGAGTCATAACCATATCTCAGTGCTGGGTGAGAAGCCCTTCAGAAACCTGACGTTCCTCAACACCTTACTGCTGGACCACAACCTCCTGACCAGCCAGGCCCTACAGGGGGGAGCTCTGACCAATCTAACCCGGCTAGAGGTCCTCGCCCTTGGCCAAAACCTTATTAGCATGGTGGGTACCTCTTCAGGGAGAAAATATTTTTTGGGAAGATATCTGAAATAGACTGTACTTTAAGTACCCATAAAGCTTGTACCTTTTCCTCTCACATGATTCTCTATGTTGATGTGCAGATCCAGGGTGTCTGGTTTGAAGGTAACAAAGCCCTGCGGAGCCTGAAGCTAGAGGGAAACTTGCTCACCAGTTTGGACTCTGGTTCCTTCCCTCTTAATGACCTCAGAGATCTGGAGAGTCTGGATCTGTCAGATAACCTGATATATCATCTGCATAGAAACACGTCAGTACATTTCTGTTTTTTTCATACTTTATCGCAAGAGCGCACATTTCCAATTCTTTACAGTATTTTTGCATTCTCCCAGTGATTTTGTCTTACGATCTTAGCTTTGGTAGGTTGTGGAGTCTGCAGACTCTGGATCTGTCCAGGAACCGTCTGAGTTCTGCTCCTGCTGAGGCTTTTTCCTACCTCAGCTGGCTGACAAACCTAAACCTGGACCTCAACTCATGGAACTGCTCCTGTCAGCTGCTGGAACTGGCGGCCTTCCTGTCCAACTTCATACAACAACCAGACAAGGTGCAGGATTTCTTCAACCTGAAGACGTTTTTAATGCAGCTTTACTTATTTCAGAAACCGGCACAGTAAAATAAATTATTGAAGTAAAATAATAACAGAGCAGAAACATTTTATTTGCTGACTGCAAATTAAAAAAACATAAAATTTTATTAAAGGGAAAACTGAAATAACTTTGTAATAAATAAGCAATTTAAGGAGATTATACTCAATGGAGTGTAGCTTTTAAGGTTTGGTCATTTAAATGATTAGTACAAGATTAGTTGACCTGACATCTTCCCCCCCCCCCCCCCCCCCCCCCCCCCCCCCCCCCCCTGCTGCTCTCAGACCCTCTATAATGGCCGTAGGATGGTGTGTGTGAGCGCTGACAACCCAGCCATAACCACAGTGCTGGAGCTGACTGAGGCCAACTGTGTCCCATCAAATCAGAACATCACAGTACAGATAGAAGCAAGAGGCAGCGTGACACCTCAACTGTATGCTCGAGATCTGGCTATCACAGCCGTCATCTGCTTCATTGGTGAGAATGATGCTCAATACAATGGACGCAAAGGATTGCTTTGTTTATCTGTGCCATGATGTAAACTTAGAAATTCATCAGAAAAAAGTTTTGATCTCATAAATAACAACAACCCAGAAAAAACGACAGCATTTTGCTTGCATACCCATACAGTTGGAAACAACTCAGACCTCAGGGGCAGAAAACTAGAAAATAAGGCAAACTCAAATGTTGCATTTAGAGTGCATTAAACAAAAAAAATTGCACATTCTTTTTTTTGGAGTCATTATGATTAGCCTATCTGAGAAGCAGTCAGGAAGTGATGACGTGGGTTGTCCAGTGGCTAACATTGGTATGTTTGCAGCTGTTAGCTGTTATGTGGAACTGTAAAATTGGCTTATTTAATGGCAACACTGCCAAAGTTACATGAGAAATAAACTTATTTTTGAATAAACTGCAATTTACTCTATTGTTCAACTGGTCAGCACGCTGGTTGAGGAGGTAGCTAAGACGTTGACTGGTTGCAGCTTGCTAAGATAGCAAACCCACTAACCACCAATTAGAAATCTAGCTAGCTAGCTAGTTTGGAAACTATTTGGAGAAACAAATGTATGTGATTACCCATTAAAGACAATTACTGTTTAAAATCCTACCTGCCCTGCTGTGCTTCAGGTGGGGTTGGCTTGAGCCTGCTGGTAGTCCTGATCTGCTATCAAGTGTCTAGAAGGAAGACACTGAAGGAAAGTAAAAGAAAGGAAGAAGAAGAAGAGGGAAGCAGCACAGGGGTGAATCACCATGCCAATCACCTAGATGCCAGAGACAAGAGGAGGGAGCTCTTCATGCTAGCACATCGAAGAGAGCCTTGGGACAGGGAAGCCAAGATGTTGGATGCAAGGACAGATGGTTATGGGGACCAGAATAGGTCCAGAGTTGATGAAAATGGCTATTTTGGGTGCCCAGACTGTAGCACCAAAGGACAGAGAGGAATGGGGCTGAACCAGACAAGAGCAAGGTGGAACAACAGGATTAATGGAGGGATGGATACCGAGGAGGACAGTGAGAAGAGGAAAATGAGGATGATGATAATAGAGGAAGAAAGGAAGAAGCTTGGGACACAGGGTATATCAGGCAAGGACATTCCTAACAAGTTTCTTTCTCACAGCAACACCAACTCTTCCTCTCATCCACGGAAAGACACCTTTAGTCAGAGAGTAGAGACCCTGGCTGACAATCAGACAATCAGAGAAATGGGAGAGGGCTATAGGAATGACATGGAAGGTAAGAGCAGAGGACATGAGACTGCACACTGTGAGAGCTGCCACAGGACATACAGACCACCAGAGCAGAGCATGAGACGCGGGAGGATTCACACCAACACCAAAGACTCTGCTCTGTTTGATGGCTTCCCTTCTCAGTACAGACAGATCGACAGGGTTAGATATGATAACTACAACCAGTCTGACATGATGAAGAACACAGAGTTGAGAAAAGAAACAAGAAACGTAACCTTTGACCTGAAAAGTTCCAGAAGCTTAGAGCAAGGAGGCAGTCAAGGCGAAGACCGGAGGGAGAGAGAGGAAACAAGGAGAAGAGCAAAAAAACACGAAGCTAAAGTCCCGTCGAGCCGGTTACTGAAGGTTAAACTAAATATGAACCCGCTGCTAAAAAGCAAAGTCCATCCTAAGAGGAAAAATGACCTGGGCCACTCAGAGGAAAGCAGCTCAAAGAAGAGTAAAGATAAAAGGCAAGATGGAAAAGAAAGAAGGGAGAGGGAAGGAAAAGGAAAGTCTAGGGAGAAAACAAAGGGAAACAGTGAGAAAGTAAAGCAATCAACCAAGACTAAAGGACTGACTGAGGAGGGGGAGGAAGAAAAAGATAGACGAGAAAGAGGACAGAAAAGCAAAAAATCATCTAAGCAGAAAGAAGACAAGCAGGAAAATACGGGAGTTAACGAGGGCGAGAATACACACCCAGAGAACACCCAGCCTGGCAAAACCACCAATACTGCTGACCAATCAGCCTCTGCTCCTGCTGTTGGACATGGACCAGACTTGCAGGGTGGGACTATTCAGTCTCAGGAAGCTGGATTGGTTCTGGGGAGTGCGCAGCTCTCTTTGCAGCATCCCTTATCCCTCTCTGCCACTGACAGGAATCACACTACCAACCTCTCACTGCTTGGTTTAGCAAGCTCACAACTGACTGGCAGCAGCCTCTCTCTTCAAGGAGGGAATCTTTTGCTCAACACCGTGGCCTCAGGATCTAATGCACTGTTCCCCAGTGGACCGGCTAAATCTGTTGGTCCTAGCATAGCAATCAGTGGTGCCCCAGACAGCTTCAGCAGGACACCTGGGGTAGGCCTAGTGTCTCCTGCTACCTCTCTTCTAGCTAACGCTGTACTTGCTAACCCATTGCAAGCAAGTGCAATACATGCCTCTGCTCCTCATTTCGCCCAGCCTCCAGGACTAGCCTCAAATTTAACAGCAAAACCTGCACCTGTGCAATCCATCTCGCAGAGCAAGCTGCCTCCCGATAGCTCTCCTCTTGTGGTAAGACTGATGTCTGATCCAGGCGAGGAACCGGGCCTTCAGACTGGGGAGGAAGTACTTCAGAGACTCACTTTCCAAACTCAGGCCCCTCCATCTGCGTATGGTTTATCTGGGGGGACCCTTCAGGCTCCTGGACCAGAGACCACTGTGGAGACTGTGTCAAATGTCAACAGTCAGACAGAGTCTGGGCGTGTGGGGGGTGGTTCCACCGCCCCCATGTCGGCTGAGGGTGGGGCTCTAACTGAAGGATTTGCTGCAGGGTTGTCAGGAGGCATCGTGCAGGCAGAAGATGCATCTGTTTTAGGTGTCTCTGCACCCGCAACGTCTACACAGAGCACATCCTCCACAGGGGATACGGTTACAGCTGCTGCACTACTGCAGCAGGAGTACCTGTCAGAGGAAGGAGGGTCCTCCCCCAGGAGGAAGCTGAGGCTGGTGCTTCCTGAGAAGACGTCCGACCGACCGCCCACCGCATTGGAGAGAAAAATACGCTAGCTGCTCATGTCAGATTTGGTGGCTGAAACTTTATGGATCAGTAGTGTTTTACAAAAAGTCAAAAGAAGCACTTTAGATTTTTTAGACCAGGTGAAGAAAAGACTGCCTTCATATTTTCTTAATGTGGTGTTATGAACTGCTAAAAAATGTATTTCTTACATATGTTTGGTCTAGTATAGACTGAGTAAAAAACCTGGGTGTTATTTTGAGTTTCAACGTACATTGTTGACCTTTGTAACAGCAGTTGACATAAATCTCACCTTAAAGGCAGTTAGTAACTTTCATAAAAAAAACTTTAAGTCGATATATCCTGACAACAGAACATGCTTCAGATTATCTGTGAAAAAATGTTTATGTATGCATTATAAAGCAGCTTGAGGTGCCTTTAAATAAGCTGTCAGGACTTCGGTTTGGTGACACAACGATACTATGTATCGGTAAAGGGGCCCATTCAGTGCAGGTTACAATCATTCTCCGGCAGCAATGGCAGAGCAAAGACTTAGAGGGGGCAGATTCTGATGTGCTGATGCTGACCAATCAGAGCAAACTAGGTTTTTTTCTAGAAGGGGGGCCTAAAGATTCAGATCAATAGTGAATACAGGTATATTTAGACAGTATGAGATAAATAATGTGTGTTTTTTTTAAACATTAAAGCATGTAAATATAAAAAGCATGTTCTAGTAGAAACCCAAAATACAAGCAAGAGCAAAATAGGCCCCCTAAAAACAGCAGTGAGATGCACTTACAGTTCAGTGATTAAGGCAGCACATGAACCTGAACAGGAAATAAAGTGAAACAGCAGTGGCTTTGAC
Organism: Etheostoma cragini; assembly: GCF_013103735.1. Taxonomy (NCBI): domain Eukaryota; kingdom Metazoa; phylum Chordata; class Actinopteri; order Perciformes; family Percidae; genus Etheostoma; species Etheostoma cragini. The sequence goes on along the minus strand of NC_048418.1, from coordinate 4,112,231 downwards.
CTCTGTGTTGATTGTAGCAGGTTGCCGAGGCTTCTATGTGTCACTGCTGGATTGGGGTTCAGTTCTGGCACCAGGACGGCTGTTTGCAGTGTGTTGGGTTTCACTGATCACATTGGTGACCTCTAAATGCTGCCTACAGACAGTTTGGTGTACACTTACCAAACCTTTACCGCCTGAGCATCTTTACTAGAGCTAGTTTCCTCAACGCTCTGATGTGCAGAACGTCACAGTGATCTGTCACCCTCACAAAACTCAAGTTTCAAACCTACACTACAGTGAGTTGGATGATTTGAGGAGTGTCCCAGAGTGGGACTAGCTGCAGCTCCCTCTGGTTGCCTTTAGGGGGCAGTGTGTACCTGCTGACAGAGAGAAGCAGCCTGTAAGCTTTGATTCACCAGGGATAGAACAGAAATGACACTTTCTGGACACATAATGTAATTAAAGCAGAAAAGCACTTACCTGTAATATGCTTGAACACATTATTATTATTTTTTTTTACAAAAATACTAATTTAACTCAAGAAATGCTGACAGAACAGAATCAAACCAGTGTTTGACATTTCAAATATCAAAATGTGGATCTTATACAGCTGTCCCAACGGTTGAGGATTAAGGTTTCAATACTGACGATGGTGATAATCAGCACACAACTGCTTTGTTAGAAATGAATGCACTTAAAGTATTGAACTCTTTTGTCCCCACACAGACAAATAAAGAGAAGGGCGATATGACTGATTGATGTTACTAAATACCAGCCTGCATTAACACTGGGACACCAACCCTTTGTATTGTTAGCAGTAATGTCACTGTGTCCCCAGGCATGTGTGTGTGAAATGCAAATGTTGAATGCAAGAGAAGAAATGACAGTTAGGATGTGCCTCGCCCCCACACCCACTTTCCTCTTTCCACTGAAAAATGGAAATAATAGACTTGATTTATACATATGTCAAAATTAAGTGTCCCCTCACCTCTGGCACAATCATTACTCTTCATTATACACCAGATGTAGCTGAATTGATTATTAATCATTATGCCTGCGTGAGTCAATCAAACCAATAATCATCAAAATGAGGATTAGTGCAAGAAAGGAGCTCCTGTTATCTTAACCATAAACACAACAGCAATGCACCACAGCTGCTCTTAATCTTATTATGTCGAGTGGATGATCACAGACTGGTTTATGTCGAAGTTTAGTCAGAAACTGTTTTAAAACATTTTTTTTAAATGCTATGAAATTGAATAAAACACCCAAGATTGAATGAAAGTAATCATTGATTTTACCTAACAAACTTATCCATGTTATTTTTGGGCAATTTGATTTAAAAAAAAACTTTTTCTTTGAAACGTTGAAAACAATGAAAGCACAAGGCTTAAACAACCTTTTGGGTTTCCGTTGGGATTTATGTTTCAGTAAAATGAATGCTAAGCTTTGGGACTAGATTAGAACGCTAATATATGAGGCACAAATTGGGGCTAGACCAAATTTAGAATTTTTTTGATTGTCACAATCAAAACAAGACTACATCCTCGGTTAGCCGCTGATATGCTCGCTGTTTAACCTAGCGCTGTTTAGAAAACAGCGTCACGTTAATTTCTGCACAACCAACAGACCAAGCGGACCCAGGATAAGCAAGACAGTCATCATCCGTTCATACACACTCAGTTAAAAGCAAGTTTATCTCCGGCTTGTGTCCACTGCATGCTAGCAAGTCAGATGATCACCACAGTTATTACAATTCATCTTGTACATTTATATTTAATACCAAATTGTAATCAAGCACAGCCACATTGCTCACAATAAAGTGTTGAGAACCAATAAAGTGAATTTCTGCTAAAACTATTTGAACAAGATCTGATCTGAGCTAACAGGAGGTTAAAAGTATGTTTTTTCTGAGACTTCAAAGACATTTGTTTTGCAATTCAGCTCATTTGCATAATGTAAAGGCCAGGATACAAACACTGAGTGTGTTGTGTCGCAGGAGTGGTAAAGGTTTACATTATTATTTGCAGTTAATTAGAGGTACTGTCACAAACTGTTCAGGCATAAACAAAGGAGAGCGGAGGCAGGTTTGGGAGTAATGACTGCACATCAATGCAGCCTGACTTTATTCTCAAACACATTAGAATCTAAAAATAAGAAAATCTTCATGGTTGTTTTTGCCCAGAGTCCTTTCATCTGCCAAAAAAACACATTAATACAAAGAGATACAGAGCGACAGCGATGTGTCTCTCATCTTCCTCATTAACACTAAAACAAAACTTGATTTGATTAAAAAAAACACATTAAACACAGCCAACCCAGCAACAGTTATAGTTTCTTAAATAGTCTCTGAGCACAGAGAAATAGAGATGACAAAAGAGACCATGCAACCCAATCAACCACTCTGCCTTCTCAATAACACTTCACACACACACGCACGCACGCACGCACGCACGCACGCACACACACACACACACACACACACGCACGCACGCACACGCACGCACGCACACACGCACACACACACACGCGCAGTTTGGATCTAAATCAATATTATCAACAGACATATGGCAGGAGGAGGAGCTGTCATCGTACAAAGGAGTATTTTTGTTTCTTTTTTTTTTTTCAAACAAAGAATTGTTTGACATTTCATTATTTCATGGAGTAAAATACATTTAATTTCTACCCTGCAGATCTGAGCCTCACTGCGAGAGAACAAGGAAAGTTCTTTAATCATACACAATTATTCACAGCCAGCACCTGGTTAAAAAGGCAACAAACTGCTTCAGGTGCTGTTCCACCTCTTTCTCTTGTGTGTCTTGAGCTGAATAAAGCAGTGTGAATTCAATCAGTATGACTCTGTTCAACACTGGAATAGGCTTCTCTATATCTGCAGAGTGTGTGGGACTTCGGTCCAAACTTCATCAAATCGAATGCTTATAATCGCATAATTAAAGAACCAGTGGGGAAGTTTTTGGTTATCAACCTATTATTTGTGTGCTGTGTTTTCTCGACTTTGGCTGTACAATGATACAGCAGCTATGAGGTCAAAGAAAAAAAATCGACAGCTCAAGGTATTATAATACAGAAATTTACACTTGCTCTTTGGAGCCTTTTGGAACCGACGGTAAACACCATCTTCACAAAATAAGTAACTAGATACGGACTTATTAGGGCAGACAGGAAATTAGACAGAATATCCCTTTCTGAGGGATGTTGGGAGTATATACACATATAATCACACCACAGGACCTGCCCACCTCTCCTCGCTGGTATACAGAATTTCAATTCAAAGCATTACCGTACATGGCTTATGCTGTAAATGGTCAGTAAAAGAAAATCCAGCCAATAACCAATGTCAGGGCAGCCATGATGGGACATGCAGAAATTGGAAGAACGTATTTCTTCTTCCTGTTCTGGCTTGTTGTCCCTAGGAAGATTGTAATGCCTCTTTTCCACTATATGGTGCTGGACTCTAGTTAACTCACTTTTGGTACCAGTTACATTTCTTGATTTTGTTTTCCACTGCAGATAGTACCCTTCAATTGGCGGGATTTTTAACCGATCGTCACAGCAACGCCACCAAAACCTGCTGTGACATCATTCTAAATTTAATTCATTTATTGATAAGGAAAATGCACATTAATCAACCGTTCTGTAAAAGTGCCAGTGTTAGCCAGCCGGCTAATTTTCCTTTGGCAAGACGTTTTGAGAACACAGCAACAGGAAACAGCAGAACGTGAGTACTATTGCGACACAATGCTAAATCCTTTCATCAGCAACCAAACAAAGGAACATCTGCACCTCGTCCATTGATCACGCCAGGGTCTCAATTAAGTGAAATTTCTTTTCTTTTTTTAAATGTGGTCGCCATTGACACAGGCTTAGTTATTAATAATTGGTTTGTGGAGGGCACAAGGGACCGCGTAGCGCAAGTGACCATTCTGGTGACGATTCTCTGACCAATCAGTGGTCTGCAGTGTTTGAACGCCACCTTCTAGTATCGGCACAGCATACTTGGAAACTCGATTGAAGTGGTACCAAAATAATTACCAGGTACCATCCACAACCTTTGCAAATGGAAATCGAAAAAGTACGGTTCCAAGAGAGTTGAGTCGAGCCGCACAATGCAGTGGAAACGCCAAATAAGCATTAATACACAGAAATGTCCCATTATTCTGCTGCTTGGGCTCTTGTGTGAAGTGCTGAACTCGAGTTTAGTTTAAGTGTAGGTGGTTTGTTGGTTACGGTTGGAGGAGGCTGGCCCGGGTTCCTGTAGAGATCAGACTAGAGGTTCCATGGGGTGGCAGCCAAAGGGCTCGGTTGAAGTTTGGTGTCACTTTGTCCTGAGACTAGCTCAGATAGAGGTGTTTGTCTCTTTGCACACCGCTGCAGGAGGAGAGGAGAAACAAAAAGTCAGGATAAAGAACAGAAAAAACAGTTGCAATGGTATTTACTGGATCCAACATCAGTCCCACAGAGCTGTGCTATTCCCTTTGATTTTAGATAACCAACATTTTACTCTATACGACTTCATGGCTTTGTTAAGTGACAAAGGCATTTCTTTTGACAGATTAAAATGCTGACAAGTTAATTTAAACAAGATCCTAGTAACAGAAGCTTTGCCCAACATGTAGAAGTGTAGTAGGATCCTGGGCGCCAGCGGCTCTGCTACGTAAAAACAAGAAAATAATTTTGCGGGGACAAAGACTTGGAAATTTGGTTTAGAAAATTCTAAAACAAAAAAAACATCCAAATATTAAAAAGCTGCAGTCCAGCTAGCCTTTAAGGGTAACTTAACATCAGGTTGAAAAGCAGTGTTTTGCTTCCCTCTCTGGTTCAAAGCTTATTTGACACAGTCTCAGCGATCGGTGTGAGTGATGTCACGGCGGCCTGGAGCTCACCTGCCCAGAATCACAGCAAGGAAACAAGACCTTAAAAGTTCAGCTACTCTTTAGAAATACCTACCCGTTGCCATGGTAATCGGGGCTCCAGTCCAGAGAGGGGTGGTGGTTCGGCGTGTGTCGACCCAGCTGATGGTAGTCCACTGATGATGACATCACTGCTCCACCATTAAGCATACCTCCTCCCATTTGCTGGTAGTCAGACTGGAGGGACGGGTGGTAGCCCTGGAATTAAAAGATCACAAAAGGTTAGTGAATAAAAAACATTTATTAAAACAATACTTTATACGTACAGATTCCTTACGTATGCAGAGTGTGTAAACAGCTGATCACACTGAGAAAAGGAAAATTGAAAAAGAAAGAGGATGGCTGGTCTGCTAACGTGAGCTGTGAAAATTCAGAATAATAATCCAGTTGCTGTGACACAGTTGACTGAGATACCAGATGGTGAGCAACGCTTCACAACAATTAGCGTCCAATTGCCGGAATACCCCCCCCCCCCCCAAATAACACTCCGTCTGAGTCAATCAAATTCAATCCAATCTGAACACACAGACAGGACAAACAATATTTTACACTCACTTTGTCCATCACAAACAAAAATAAAAATATGCATACAGTTTACATAATGCTTCTTGAAACTCCAAAACTTGCCTAAGAATCATCACGTTTTAAGTTTTATATATATATATATATATATATATATATATATATATATATATATATATATATATATATATATATAAAAAGCTGTTAAAACTTTAAACTGCTTTTTACTGCAGATCATGTATTGGCGGCTTTAAACTTTGAAAACCTGTTTTTGTTTATAACCTAGATCTAAAATGGAATTTTTTCTCTTATATTTTTATGTAACAGGTTATATTTCGTGACAACAGTGGTTTGAAAGTAAAATCCTTTTCATTCATCATAGAGCTATGGTGCAGGTCTGAATGTGAGATGCATTCGCAGTAATGATGGCGTGTTTACATCCTGCCTCAACATGAATAAATCTATTGACAGCTGATGGTTTTTATCAAACCGACCTTCAGCATCTCGTTGGGAAAATGGTTTCTGATTAACACGAATATGAATGAATGACTGAATGACTGAAATGAAAAGGAGAAAGACATCAGTCATTGGTTCATCAGGACTAATTACAGAGTCTCGAGTGTCTTGCTGATTCTGTCATCTGCCAGAGGGGAGGTGGCGAGCTGTGGACGAGTGAAGAGGAGATCAAAAGGTAAGAGGAGAGAAGGAGGAGGAGGAGAAGAAGGAGGTGAGTATGTCTCTAACCATCATATAGTTGAGGGAGGAAAGAGAGATGAAAAAGAGAAAGATAAGTGAGTAGAGTGACAAGGTACAGTGAGTGTGTGTGTGTAAGCGAGGGAGACACAACTCGCTCACTTACATACATAGAGAGAGAGAGAGAGAGAGAGAGAGAGAGAGAGAGAGAGAGAGAGAGAGAGGCTGAAAGGGAAGTTAATCTGAGTGTTGTGAGTGAAAGAGGAGAAAGAGGAGGACAGCAGGTGGTTGGGTTCTCCCCCTCACCTCCCCCTCTCCTCCTCTACCTCACCTATTCATCCATTGTTGAGCAAATTCTTCTCCTTCACTCCTTCACAAAGACCCCATCTGCCTCTTTTGTCTCTCTCTCTCCCTCTCTCTCTCTCTCCCTTCCCCCATCATTTCTCACTATTTACTCAGAGAGAAAAAAAGTTTAGCACTCTGTAACTGTGTCCTCTCCATCTTTTCCTTCACTTTTTTCATTTGTTTTGTTTGCCCAAAATATGCAAAATGGAAAAAAGAAAAAGGGGGATTATGGGAGTGTGGGATTTAAACGTGCACTATAAAAAGGGGGATTCAATGGGAAGTAAGACTGAGTGGCAATCTATCCCCCAATTTTTAAGTATCATAGAATCTCACATCAGACTTAACATAAATTCATACCTGTCTCGCTCTTCCTCCTGTTGGGACAGGTTGACTGTCAACAGACCGACTCACAGCAAAAAACTGATAGATTGATGGAGTGATTGACTGCCTGACAAACTTTACTACTGAGCCCAGTTCAGACAAAAGATTTGCGACGAGACAAAACCGTTTAAGAACCGCAATCCGCTTGTACGAAGGTCAGCTTGTCAAAATATTTTGTATTAGTTTTAGACAGAGGCCCACGAGAGAGAGGAAGCAACAGCTGAGGTCAAGCGTGAAAGAAAAAGCTGTGAATCAAAGAAACAAAATTTAAAGTAAAAATAAAACGTTTTTTTCCATTCATTAACTACTAGATATACATCTGTAGCAAGTATCGTCCCATCTCTATCCTCATTCATATTATAAGATGCTGTAAATGATATCCAGCTACAAAAAAGCCAAGAAATTCAGAAGTTAGAACTAAAGTATAGATAGTTGTTGCTATGGAGATGATACAATGTCTAGTGTCATCGGTGTAAAGTGGCCCTATTAATGAGGACCAATGCAAAATATTATTGTATTAGTACAGCTAAAGGAGTAAATCTATGGAACAGCTGATCAGGAATTGAAAACATGAGGGACAAAACAAAAAAAAAACTTTAACAAAACTGTATACTAACTAATAATGTACTGAAACAATGTGAAAATAGTTTAATTTTTTAATTTAATTCTAATTTGAATCTGTTTATTGATCCCCTATGGGGAAATCATAATTTACACTCTGTGTCGAGTTGAGCTGATTGTAAGTAATGGCAAAAAAGGGTGATAAATGAATAAGCTGGGTTCGTTTTGATCTGGATTGTACTACTGTGCTGTATTTCTGATTGTTTTGTATTGTCTTGTTTATTATCGTCTGAAGTAAGGCAATTATTGTTATTTTAGTCTCGAATATGATTTGTTTGGAAGAGCTTCAGCCTACACCTGTTTCAGACTGCTGATGTGAATTGTGAATACGTTGGTTGGCTTTATTGTTGTTGCTGAAAGTCAGTTTGAAATACACAGGTTTCAAGTTTCTAACCGCTGCATTGCAATTTATGGCAAGTTTCAACTTCCCGTTGCAAATCTTCGGTCTGAAAAAACTGTTTGATTGTCTTCTTATAGCATCCAAACGATTTGTACTAGTCTGTATGTTATCATACATCCTTTTCTACAGCCATATGGCAATAAACAGAGGTGTATGTATATTTTTCCTAGTATCTGTATGTATATTTTTCCTAGCATCTCATTTATATTTATATTCTGTGTTGTGCGACTGATTTTACGTGTGCTGCTGTAACACAGTAATTTCCCATTTTTCTTGGGATCAATATCTATATCTATCTATCTATCTATCTATCTATCTATCTATCTATCTATCTATCTATCTAAACTAACCCAACAGCAAAGCTGGAGACAACTGGACAATACTTATGAATATTGGAGTTAGGACAGGCTAGATTTCAGTTTTCAATTGAATACAGCTCTAGTCTATTCAGTGCTGCGGTCCTAAATGAAATGCTGATGCATGCTCTCCCACTCTAGCACCCATCTAATTCCCACTGTGTGTGTGCTTTGTCTCCTCTGCTGATATATTCATCTATCTCCATTCATTTCCGTGCAGCTTTTAAATCAGCAAGAAGCTGTTACCTCAAGGAAATTGGCTAACTGTGTGTGCGTGGGACACTATAGCTGTGTCCCAATTCCAAACTAAAGAAAAACTTTCACACTGGAGTGGTCACAAAATTAGGCCCGCTTAAAAAAGTCAGCATACATGCAAGAAGATAGATTTCTTTAGGCTCCTGTAACTCTTTAACTTTATTAACCTTTGAGGTCAAAAGTGATCTGTGTTTTAAACTATTAGTTTGCATGGCTACATAGAAGCTTTTAATATTTACGTTCTCCTTTCTGTGTCTAATAACATGTATTGCCCCACTCTGCTGGTGATTGGATTTTGCCCTGCTGCTCGGTCTGGAAACCTGCACGTTTAATTCTCCTTCTTCAGTTCACAATTTAGGGGGAACCAATCACAAACTGGCTTATTTACCTGGCGCGCTATTGGCGGGTTTAACACAATGATAATAGGCAAGCGACCAAGCAGCTTCTTGTTTTCATTCAACATAACGGCCACCAAACGCCACCAAAGCGCAGCAAACCCTTTGATGCCGTTGATGATCATTGGTCTGATTGGTTGAAGGACTTCCCAATTGCGTACAGACTCATTTGAACTATGCCTGTTGGTCACGCCTCTTGTTCAGAGAGCAGAGCAGACTCTCCAGACCAACGATCAATCTCAAATCTATTGAGCTTAGCTTGGTCTAGTGATAGCCAGACTATGTATTGCTGTCTTTCTATTTAAAAATGTCAGAAGAAAAGCTTCAAATCATGGAAAATCCAATTTGGTATAATTTGATGGTTTTTTAAAGTTTGCAAAGCATGGATAACTGGACATATGCAATACATTTCATGTCAACCCAAGAACCCCTTTGGGTAGATACAAATAGTGGCAAGTTTTATCCAAATATCAACAGTGGTATTTAAACAGTCTAACACAGGCTGGTGAATATTCTACATATTTTATGTTGTCAAGAAATCCCATGAAAAGACCAAAACCAACAATGTATTTGTGTTATCAATCAAGCCTAAATGTCTCATTCTTCTGTGCACTATTGTTGTCCAGAACCTATTAAAAATCATCAGTCACCATCAGTGACATGTTCCCTGAACACACAAACACTGTAGTTTATTTTTACTCAACTCCAAATTCACTGTCCTGCTGCCCTAAATACTCACCAGAGCACCAAATCTGGATTAATTCGCAGCTAAAAATAGTCCTTAACAAAAACACAAATTACCTGGCGTTGGAGTAAGCTTTTCTGAACACCACGGGTCCAGTTGTTAAACTTAATATTTTGACTTGGGGCTGAGTGCTATGGAGAGGTAGGTGAGTCTGGAATCATTTAGAGACAAACTAACGTCATGTCAAAATTACTGAATTCTAGCAATAACCAAAAATTAAACATTGTAATTCAAGTTCACAAAGTAATACAATGTACATTCAGGTTGAGACTGACCTGTGTGATGGCGGGTGAGTGCGTCATTCCCAGTGAGTGTCCACTGAGCTGCTGGTGCTTGTGGTGTTGATGGTGCTGGTGGTGTTGATGGTGTGGACTGTGCAGCCCTCCCAGGTGTGCCTGGCTGTGGAGGGGAGGGCTGACCTGGAGAGGAGGGCTGGACGCCGCCACCATGCTGCCAAGGGACAGAGCTCCCTGGTGGGGGACACTGGGCCGCGGCACGGTCCCTCTGGAGGACAGGGCATGGAGCTGGGGGTGCATCTGGGTGTGATGAGGGGGCAGGTGCGGGCTGAGGCCAGGGCTTGAGGCGTTGGAAGGGTGCGATTGGTGAGGGTACGGCATGTACATGCTTGGGTGCTGATGAGAAGGGAGGGAGTGAGGGTGGGCCATAGAGCTGGAGGAATGGTGCTGGCCTGGGTGACCAGAGTAGACTGAAGGTTTGGGTGTGAACATTGAGGTAGAGGAAGGTGTGGGGGAAGAGTGGGGCGGCTTCATTTCAGATGGATCATTGTAACTCTGGAGAAGAAGAAAAGCACAACATAAAATCAGTTTGTAGGTTTCAAAGTGTCTCAAAGACTGCTTTAAGGCATGAGTTAAATGCCACTTAGAATTACTATTTTGTGTGTGTGTGTGTGTGTGTGTGTGTGTGTACCTGTGATACCAGACTGGCTCTGTAGGCAGCCAGTTGTTTTAGATATTCCTTCTTGGCAGTCTCTGTCCTCTTCTTGTACATCTGAAACACAAACGTTTGAATTCTCAACCAGCTACTGGACTATCAACCTCTATTACAGTTGTCAGCATTTTAAAAATTATTTCCACAAATCAATTTAATTAGCAGTGCATCATTTGTAAAGTAACCGTTTTTATTTTTGTGAACTGCAGCTGGTGACAAGCAACAACATGCTGTGAGAATTGTGGCTGCATTAAACCATTGCAGTAACGTAACATGCACTCAGGTATAACTCATGTGGCTAATAGTATTTCACTCAGCTGAAACAGTTATCTAATACACATAACCACAATAATTAATTCCCCAAGGAACCTACTACTACTCTTCTCTGAACTTTTTAAAATTCAGTTGACATGCCACTTCTGGCAATTTTGTGAGCCCAGTAATGATTGGTAGTCTCAGTGGTATTGTTAGAGCTGCTGTTTCCCTGCAGAACTGTTGATTCCTGTCACAAAGACAATATAGCTACTCGCTGTCTGTCTCACTCATCCTTAATGGTTTTACTGAAGAGGACAAACATGTTGTTTCCTCCTTTCCTTTAATCATCCGCCATTGCCAAAATTCAGAAACAAGATGAAGGGCGGACAGCCATGCAGCTTCTCTGTGAGGCTGTAATTAGGCACAGGAAGCCTCACAGGGAGGATGATGCTAACATGCAGATGTTGTCCATCTTATTGTGTTAGCATGCTAACACTGGCTGTTTACAGTAGCCCGAAACACAAAGTACAGCTGAAGTTTATAGGAATAATAATATTTGACAAATTGACAATTGATCCGATGGTGGTGCTAGAACAAATTAAAGATATCTCCAAAATTATTACAATTCTTGCTGTGGGGAACATGAATACATTAACCAAATTCTATTACAATCATCCAATATTTATTTAGATATTTCAGTCTAAAAAGTCAAAGTGCAATCAACATTTCCATATTTAGAGCTGTGCTGCTAACATTGCCGGATACTTTAACAGAATTTTCCTAAACAAACCTAATTTTTGTGTCACATTTTACAATTAGTGAATCATTATTTATTATTTTTAATATATTATTTATTATATAATATAAATGCATTTTGATAACTACCATGTAGATCTACTTCTTAATAAGACGTCAAATAACAGTGATGGGCGAGCAGAAAGGCACACAGACATGCAAAATTAAAGATGGAGGATGTACCTGTTTCTCTTCCTCTCCCAGGCCGTCCCACATGGAGGCCACGATCTTTGACACCTCGCCGAATGTGGCATTGGGGTTCTGGGCCTTGATGTTGGCTTGGGTGTCCCTGAAAAACAAGGCGTACGCAGACACTGGCTTCACTGGCTCATTAGGGTCCTTTCGCTTCTTCTTCTTTGGTGTTTTGGGCTTCTTGGAGATGTCCACTGTTGCTGGTCTCTTCTCTCCTCCACCGCCCAGCTAAGAGGAGAAGAAGGAGGTTGAGTAAGACAGAGATAGGTTGGTATGGTAAGGATGAATATGCACTATGGATGGACAGAGGGATGGGTGGACTTCAGTTCTGTATCACAAATATGTGAAGAAAAGAAAAACTAAGCTGGGTGGAATGTAAATAACACAATTGGTAAAACAAGTGCTGTGTAGTAACTGATAAAAGAGATCAACCTTGTTTTTTTTTCAAGATAAGCAATATCTGGAACTGATACGCATTAACAGTGAAAACAATGACAATGACAATCTTTAAGTCAAAATTAACAACACAAAACTTTGATGCTTCAAGCAATAATTTAATAAATTTGAAATATTAAACCAAATATGCAGTAAAAGATAGTCAGATAGTGTTGTGGGCAGGACATTGAGTCACTCAATTCAATTAAATTGTATTTATAGTATTATGTCATAACAAGAGTTATCTCAAGACACTTTATAGATAGAGTCTAGGGTCTAGAGTCTAGACCACACTCTATACTCTATAACCAAAACAAATCCAGTAATTCCCACTACTCAATGATGAGTGAAACTAAAGCAGAGGGACAGACATGGAGTGGCCAGAGTAGCACACTTTTAAATTAATTGACTTTATTGGTTATCAGGCGAATAAACCGCAGATACAGATAATCTGCAAACTGCCAAAATGGCCCGATAACTGGTCCATTCCTAATTGATATTATCATCAAAAACTATATCTTCGGTTCTATTATTACTAACCTGACATTTTAACTATTCAGACCTCTAGTTGTGTCTTTGATGACTCTCGCATGACATGTGACTTCAACCTCTTGTTGTTTGATGTCAAGCTATGACTCAATCACAAAGTTCACAGTATCAAAGACCAGTGATTCAAAATCATCAAGACTACACACAACTGTCTGTCTGTGTGCACACTAGATTATCTCAGACAGAGTACTGTTTAGGAATATTGTCAGCACTACTGCACTATGTAATACAAAATCAAAAACATTGTTTTGATGCAAACCAAGGGTGGCTGCACGAAAAGAGCAAGTGAAATGAAAGTAATTTCCTACTAATTTCATAGGATGCTTTCTTGGACAAACCATGTAATATGGCACAAATTAAATAGAAACAGTGTTCAACTGGTGTACTTAATTACCAACTAATGAATTCCAATTAAATACTAGACAATCTTGGGTAAGTTGGTGCACAGCAGTTTATCTGACCAAGAAGAAATGTGAAATATATCTACAGACAGCCAAATGATTCAATACTATGATAAAAATATAAAGAACTAAGTTTACAAAGATAACAATGAATGATGAACACATTTTAGAAATCAACAACTGCCATAGCATAATAGCTAACGTTAAATAACCTCAGAACTTTGTTCCTTATGTACCCCAAAATTAATTTCAATACATACTGTAGTTCTTAACGGGCAGTGGTGGAAGAAATGACTTATACCACACTGTAAAAAAGTAAAAGGCATTCATTGAAAAGTTAGTAAAAGTGTGTATCATCAGGAAAATGTACTTAAAGTATTAAAAGTAAATAAATAATTATAATTATTTTATATATATAAATTATTATAAATAATAATTAAAAAAATAATTGATGCAGGTAAACCCTCGCATTTTAAAACTGGAAATGATCCAAACAGTTCTGTGTTTAATGGTCTAATCATTTCATCTGTACTTAATTTGTTGGGTAGTTTCATTCATAATAAAATATAGTATTTTATTAACTACCCGTGTTTTGTGTGAAATAAATCTTAATTTGTAAAGTAACTAGTAACTAAAGCTGTCAGATGAATGTAGCGGAGTAAAAAGTTTAATATTTCTCTCTGAAATGTAGTGGAAGAGAAGTAAATAACGGCAAGAAAAGAAAATACTATTTTAGTACAAGTACTTAAATTTGTACTTAGTTACATTCCACCACTGTTAATAAGAAACGTTTAAAGTGCCCATATTATACTATTTTTCAGGTTCATAATTGTATTTTGAGGTTGTACGAGAATAGGTTTACATGGTTTCATTTTCAAAAAAAAAAACATATTTTTGTTGTACTGCACATTGCTGCAGATCCTGTTTTCACCTTGTGTGTTTAGGTCTCTGTTTCAGCTACAGAGTGAGACATCCTACTTCTATACTTTCTTTGTTGGGAGTTGCACATGCGCAGTAGCTAAATAAAATCACATCAGCTTGATTTACTCTTCCTCCAACTTTGGTCAGTACAAGGCAGGATTAGCTGGGAGACTTCTTCTAAACGAGGGGTATTTGTGGAACATGGAAGTAGTTCTTTAGAAGATAATGGGGAACTAGGGTGTGTTGTAGCAGTGTTTTACCATTGAGAAACAGCTAGCATAATAGCACTAGCATTTGTTATGGTTATGGTTTGCCACCTCGTCTCAGCTAGTGACGTGGAAAGCCGTGCAGATTTTGAACAGCTCACCCGGAGACTGAAGGCAGAAGACATTCAGAAACCGTATCTCACTCAAAACAGCATAGTTTTTTTCTGAGTTTGTATGCGTGTGGAAGCACCAAAGACACAAAATAATAATTTGTATGAAAATTGCAGCTCTCTTTGACTATGATTAGAAAGCCATATCCTAGATGATGAAGACATGCACACTCTTCTTATTTTCACTTCTATTTTCCTTAGTCAGAGGGACAATGTCTCTAATGTGTTGAGCATTGTTATGTAGCAATGTATTGTATCACTGCAGCCAGATACAGCAGCTTAGTTTACCTCAACCACCCACTCATGTCTTGTAGGTGTGTAATACATGCTGAACTATAGCTCAGCTTGCTATCCAAGTGTATAAAGGCATTTTAGCCCAAATGGCATTCTAGTATGAAAAACATTCTGTATTTCTTGACCTTTTACATCATGATATCAAGCAGAACCTTATTTTGTCTCTGAGCAGAACATAGTTTTAGGAGCCAGGGTTCACTGCTGAAGAAATTCAACAAAGTGCAGCAGAGGCTTCACGTTGCTAACTGATGTTGGTGCTAACTTTGTAGATAAAGAGCAACATTGTTTTTATTGTGGACTACTAGACCTTTATTTCTGATGTCTAACAACAAGCTGTGAAAAAATATTTTTTTTAAATGAAAAAAAGAACAAAACAGCAGTTGACTGATGGGTTTTTAAACAAACGCTTTTTTAAACAATGATTAAAAGACCTGTGAACTTTGTGCCAAATCTGTTTGTTTATCTCCATAACATTCAAAATTTGCTTTAATAACTTAACCTCAGCTAATCTGCTTCATCAAGTCTGTATGGATGGGGTGTGATCGGATTTGATTGACAGTAGCCTGTCATCAGATTTGGATTGAAATGTGTGGAACATGGAAGTATTTAATAACATCTATAACGTAATCCAACTGAGCCCCTCCCACTTGCAACCAATAAGAAGAGAAATACAGAAATCTCTCATGTGAAATAACCAAACGATTCCAACTTTAGCGACATGAGTTGTGTGTTCTAGGAGGCTCCCTTTCCTTGCCAGGTTAAGCGGATGAAATAAGATCAAATGTGGGCCATTTAATGACCAGTGGTGCTATACAAATAAACTTGCCTTAACAAATACAGAATTTGCTCATAATTAATAAAAGCGAGCTAAAATATATACGCAAGTAGCAGTTATTACTACTGTAGTGTAACTTAACAAAAGCAGCGAATGTTTAGATGTGTAGAAGTATATTAATAAAGGCATAAGAAAAGTTTGTTTTCTATTCCGTGTACTTCCTGAAGTAATAAATTGTCTGTATAGTGCTTATAATGTTGCCTATCTACAAGCCATTCTTCTAAACATAACCAATGCGAATAATAGAGTTGGTAAATAGTATTCAGTAGTACAGTAATGGTTTCATTTTTTCCAGAATATGAACAGTCAGTTTGGTGCAGAGTGCTTATTACAGTGTGAGTTATCTAACAGTCAGGGAGCTGATTACCATCTAGTTGATATGCAGGGAGAATGGGTCTTTTATGACACATAACATCAGCATAACAAATATCCACTGTCTGAACACACACACACACACACACACACACACACACACACACACACACACACACACACACACACACACACAAACAAATGGTTGCTAGAGTCCAGCAAGATATGACTCATATAAAACAGGTAATACAGTGTATGTATGTGTTTAGTTTTTTTACCCTGAGTCCGTCATCATTCTCGTCCTCATGTGCTGAACTGGAGGGAGATGGCGTTGCGGATTTACTACCAGGAGGTGAAGGAGAACTATGGGTAACAGAGTTTCCACTGAGTCCCAGCTGTGATTGGTTGATGGTGGACAATTGACTTTGCTGGCTCATGCCTGATTGGCTCCTGGGTCCAAGCGCAGCTTCGATTGGCTGTTGGCTGCTGTTAAACCGAGAATCAGAGTTCACCATCTGCTGCATCTGTTGCAAAGACAACAAGTGATAATGACAGTTAGTACATGAAGGCAAAAATCCGGTTTCATGTGGCATTTGATGACCTGAGGGGTATGTTTTTTTTGTAACATCTACAAACATCTACAAAAGTCTGCGATGTCCAATCAGAATCCCTTTTCAAGTTATTTGTTAAAAAAAAAATAACTTGCACATAAATCTAATTTAATATAGGTTGAAGAAGCGTTATTGAAGAAATGTCAACTAGACATTGGCAGTAGCAAATGGGCGAGTAAAGCTGCACAATATATTGTTTTTTTTTGTCATTGAAATATCAACTGGTGCAATAAACACATTGCAAAAGGTTTGACATATCGTGGAAATCGCTAAGTAATTCTTTGTGTTGTTGAAAGGAGATATCAGTAGAAAACGTCACTATAAAATGTAACTGTCATTCTTTATTTAGTGCTGATTATATTGAATTCATTTTTCAATTTGTTCAATAAAGAAAGTTGGAAATTATTTTCTTTCATTTGTTTTAAATTCAACAAGTAGTTTGTTGTATTTAAGCAGAATACTGAAAGCTGCAGAACTGAGTACAGTTTACAATTAGTTTATTTATCACAAGTAACATTGTCAACATGTTGATATGCTGTGTTCAACAACACAGCATATTTTCCTTATATCGTGCAGCCCTGTTCTTGGGTCCTTTTTGGTCCACTTTACAGCTATAACATGCATCTTTTTGTCTTGTGGCAGGTAATGTATGGTTCGTCCTACTCTGTTGTTCAGGTTTTTAGTAAACACATGGCATTCATCTTGGTGAGCTGTGAACAGCATGTAGCTGAGGGTGAGGTACCGGCCACCCACGAAACCACTAAAGCAATGTCAATATTCTGGTTTCACCCACTTTTAGCTTCACTAATCTTTATTTTCTGCTTTCTACTATCGCCATGTCTTCTGCTTGTTTGATAGCCATTACCAAACATTTTAAAATCCTGCACCTGTAAGAGCGTAGCTGGCTACCTGAGGGTACTTTTCAGTCAATTTAATCACATTTAAAGCCCTAAGCAAACAACATTTCTCAATGATTCTGTGCAAAATTGTACAATGGCTGTAAACCAACAAGAACATCACAGTGTATATGAAGGTCCTACCTACCACTTGGTCACGTTTCAGCCTGGTTCAATGTCTATAAAAAAAATCCCTCATTTTATTATTTCATCTGAAGGAGGACTTTTTAAACTGGAGTTACATTATTTGTGACGAGGATAGAAAGGTTTCTTCAGATCAAAACAATACTGTACTGTACAGAATTTTTGTTATAATTATAGCTTTACTCACAGGAGTCACATACAAAAAAGTATGTGTTTAATAGAGCTGTGCAACTAATCAAATTTTAATCACAATCACAATCACAAAACTGTGTGATTGAGAAAAACAATTACTTTGCACATTAAACTTTGCAAGTAAACTCTTATTTTATCTTGGAGAAAAACCGTTCAAACAGGAAAGTATTAAGGTAGATTTCAGTGTTCAAGACGTTTTCACTGTAAATTTGTTTCACTGTTTCTTAAACTCAATAAATGAAACATCTTTCCAAAAGTCAATGAGTGATCGTCTTAAATTATTGTGATTTCAGTACTAACCAAAACAATGATGATTATTTTTCTATAGTCAAGCAGCCCTAGTGCTTAATCCAACATGTTCCCAAAATAAAAAATAAATAAAATCAATCAACTTAATTTAAGTGTCAGTTTTGCCCTGAAATCAGGTTTGTACCTTGGATTCCATATTGGACTGAACAGAAGGTGTGCAAAACACAGTATCTGAGCTGTCTCATGTTCATGTAACAGAGCTGGGCTCTGACATGGAGTCTTTCTTTGCTTGACAGGTTTTGTACAGAGTGCAGCAGTTCAAGATTCAATAATAATGAAATGTGATAGTAACCGTGGCAACAGTCATTACAGGTGAGAGTGATATGAGAGAAGACAGGATCAGAAGTCATTTTGACATCAATTCCTGCCTGTGTGTAAAAACATCAATAGAGATTCTAAACTCCATTTGCTACACTCTGCAGAAGTGGCTTCATAACTTTCTCTGGAGGAAACATTTAGCTGTCCACAGACGCAGACTGAACAGATACAAGCACTGGTTTACTTCCTTGTGCACCCATGTCCTCTTATCTAAGATAATGTACTGGAGGATATAAAGTGACCAGACAGTTTTACTGTCACATCTGTGTCATGAATGCATGCACAATCCAAAACAAGTGTCTCCCAAGGGACAATGTGGAAAATCTTGAATAAATCTCATAAAACGGAATAAAATGTCAACATGCTTAAATCAATCTGTATACAATCAAATAAAGTGATGGACATGTTTAATGTCACATCCAAATGAATGTTAACATAACACAGTGTCTCTGCCATGACGCAAGAAGCAACAAAGCCCCTATTTCCGATTAAAGTAGTTTTGGACAAATAGGAGAATGTTATTTCATGGTATATTTTGGTGTTTGATCCTTCCTTTTCATAAGCCCCTTCTGTCACCCACTGTGTAGAATGGTTCTGTATTGACTGGCAGTGCCAAAATGTGAGCAGTCTTGCAGTGAGTCAGCCAGCAGTGATGTTCGGTCCATTTCTCAGGAAAACAAAAGCTAAACCAAAATTATGTTAAACAACCTCAGCACGGGAACTTTGACACCAATCGTCACAAATATGAAGATGGGACATGGTTGATGATGTGTATTTAAAGTTTCCTCTTAGCAAGCTTCAAATAATAGCGGATGTGGCATTACCTGAATGTATTTACCGGCAGATGAATACCGCTGTGGTATTTAGATGGAACACCGAGTGACATTTCTAACATGGAAGAGCTTTCAGATTGACGTGTGCGCTGGTAGAAATGCTGAAAAATAATAACTGCGGTTCGGCAATGGTTGAGTTGGGAGTTCAATTAATGTCATATTAGTCAACACGCCATATATCCTACGGTCATGATTCTCAAGAGAGATTTGACTCTTAGTCAAAGTTTTTTCTCAGCTCGCCTCACGCACATAAAACAGGATTAATAGGTTACATTGTTTGACAAGCTGAGGACAAAGCTGACCTATTGAAGATGCATTTATCTGAATAAGAAAAATACTTAAAAACAATCAAAACTTATTTTCTTTTTACCAAAATACATTTAGTTTTTGAAAATGTTTTAAATGTAAAGTGACATTATAATATTTTATATTATTATAATAACTGTATGTAATATATGATTAAACTGTAAACATTTTTTCAAAACTTAAATTAAAATGCACAAAAGAAAATGCAGAGTAAGAAATGTAAGAAATGGAAAGTAGGATATTTTTGTTGTAGTGTTCAGTGGTAATATGGGTAATAGTATCGCAATGTTGACAGGAACAGGAGGGCATAAAGTCACAAAACAACATCTAGGTGTTAACTTAACATTATCGTAATTTAAAAACACTTTTGGAACTAAAAGCATCACCACTGGAAACAATTATTTATCAGATTTTCCTTTGGGGGGAGTCACTAAAACATTTCTGACAATGGCCGAAGAGAACAACGGAGGGGAAACCCCTGAGGAAAGCAGGGCGAGTAATGACTGACTCATGTCTCGAGAAGGAAAAAAGCTTTGGCTGTGCACAGGATGCTCACATCTTCACATACGTTTGGTTGATGACAGGATTTCAATATAAAAAGTACTGTGGTAAAAATTCTGACTCTGTTCTTTATTTTAGAATGAATATTCTTTTTTATAATTTCATGTATGAGTGTGCCCAGTCATCGTGGGATTGTAAATCTTACAATTTCCATTTGAGTAACGTCTCATTGTTGTGATGTCATAAGAAAGATGCTGCTTATGACTTTGATGCCAGTGTGGTTACTATCCCTCAGACTCAGCGATGTGAAGAATGTGTTTGTTTTCTAACATTAAACTGTGCTGTCAGTTAAATGCGTTATTAACAGCGTTAACGTAAAAACCCATTTTAGCGGCTTCCATTTTTTTATTGCGAGAGATGGCAGGTGGTTTTTTGGCCTAGCAAACTTTGTAGTTTTTTACACATACTGTAACTAGTAACGTTGGAAAAACTACAACACCACACTGGCTCTAGCTAGACCGGAAACAAAACAACAGGTACGCCGCACACACTACGTTTTGAGTGGATGGCATGCGCGAGACGCCGGAATGAATCCAAGCAAAAGGTTTACTTTTAGAAAGTTGCCAAATGGTTCCATTGACAAGACTAAAGGGATTTGTGTGTTTTGTCGTTGTGAACTGAGCTATCATCTTAGCACGTCCAGTCTGAAATACCGCTTGGTGGCCAAGCACACAGTTGATGCAAATTCTCCGCCCCCTCATCAAAGAATTTTTTTCACCCTTTTATTAATGGACAGTGTTACATTGGGTGAGAGATCATTTGCTTTAAGTGAGAATGTTAGTGTGAAATTGAACACAGTATATGCCAATGTTGTTTTTTAATAAAAAAAACCTTTGGACAAAGGAAGACAATCCACTTTTCCATGTTGATTAGAGCAATAAAATTAGAAAAATTATGGGACAAAAAGAAATCACGGGACATTTACAACAAATAAAAATGTGTGACTAGTTGCGAGTTACAGTAACTATGACATTAATGTGATTAA
Organism: Etheostoma cragini; assembly: GCF_013103735.1. Classification (NCBI taxonomy): domain Eukaryota; kingdom Metazoa; phylum Chordata; class Actinopteri; order Perciformes; family Percidae; genus Etheostoma; species Etheostoma cragini. The sequence goes on along the minus strand of NC_048418.1, from coordinate 4,091,140 downwards.
TCGTGATTAAATATTTTAATTGTTTGACAGCACTACTAAAAATCTAAAGAGATTTAGATGTATTTGAAGACGTGGACAGTCAAGAAACAAATTGTGTTTATTTTCTTAAATAAAATTATAATAAAAATCAAATAAGATTTAATAATAATTTTAAGTTATTTAATTTTTAATTTTTAAGTTTAATAATATTTAAACTTTGACATAACAAAACTATTTGACAATTAAGGTAATTTTTTTAAATATATATACTTTTGGTCACATCAGTCTAATAGAAATGTAAACAAATGTAAAATTAATAATATCAACCTGGACCCAATTTCCCTATACAACTATGGTTGTAGATAAGGATTATTTTAATTGATTAATCAAATAATTATTTTCTCAATTAATCAAGTGGTCTGTAAACGTTAACGTCAAGGATTATAATAATAATAATAATAATAATAATAATAATAATATTATAAACCAGGTAAGAAGAACAAAACTGCGAGATGGCAGCCAAAAGTAAAAAAGAGCAGCCCACAAATGCCTCTTCTTGAAATGAAACACACACACACACACACACACACACACACACACACACACACACACACACACACACACACACACACACACACACACACACACACACACACACACACACACTCTCTCGAATCTTTCTATCCCCCTCACCCAGATTAGGCTGAGCCAGACATGGTTGCTAGGCAACCATCATTGGACTGGCAGTAAATGAATGTTAGTATGAGAATATAAAAGCGAGGTAGAGAGAAGGAGAGAGAGAAAAGGTAGAACTGAGACAGACAGATGGAAAATAAGACCTTTCCTTCAGGCCACTAAAATAATTGTCTCCTCTGTTACACAGCCAACAGACAGGTTAGTCACAATCCAAGAGAACTAAATCTGGATTTAATGAAATTTATTAAAAACACGGTCTAAGCTATGGTGTTTTAGAGTCATTCTAATTTAACTACAGTCAGGGATTTCCTGAGGTTTCAAAGTGACACTTCATATTACAGCAGGTGGCTTTAATATGGAGATGGAGACAACAGATAGAAAGACTGAAAGATCAATAGTGGGAGGTGAGAAGTTTCATTTTCAATAAAACGGGAGAAATCTTTATTAACGATACTGACACATACATGCCTTTGTCACCCTACTGCAAACTCAGATTCTTTGGTAGTTGATGTAACTACACATCTATGAAGGTGATGCTTTCATTTTTTTACTGTATGACACAGTCAGCCACATCTGAATGTCACAGCTAAAAGCAAGATTTTCACTTTACTCTGAAATGAAGACTTAAAATATGAGAAAAATGTCACATCAAACAGCTGCCATAATTCAAATAACACTGCCCCAGGCAATAGTCCATTTCACACAGTTAAAGTGAATAAAAATATGGAAGAATTTAGTTAAATGTATTAGCTAGCTGTCAGTTCAGATCTTAAGACTCACTGACATCCTCGATCTTCTTCCAATAAGTAAAGTCAAAGTATCTTTGAGAAGGACACAATTTGATAGTCCACCCTAAAAGATTTCTTTTAAGTTTTAAGAACAATCCAAGGTGACTGTTCAAAGTGTGTAGTCACAGTTAGGCAGAAGCAGCTTCAATTCAGCTCATTTTCAATGATTTAATGAAGGTTCTTGTTTTTACTGTAAGTATCTGAACCTTCATACAGTGTTTTCCCTATAACTGTACAGGCCTGGCGGGCCGCCAACTCTACGGGAAACCCCAAAAAGCCAGAAAAATTAATTTTTTTATGGCCAAAACCCTCCTCCAAATATGAATTGTTTTTCCTCTATATGAATTCTGCAGCGGCGCTGCACCTTGAACTTCAGCGCCGCATTGTAATGAGTTCACGAACGGGGCAACTGTTATTCATGCATTAGTTCATGTAACAGCCGGTCAGTCAAGTGTGGTAACTAAACTGTTAAGCCAGATAAAACACTGTCGGTTACAAACAGGCTCGATAGTGAACAACACGCTAATGTGATTAGATTAGATTAGATAATACTTTATTCATCCCACACTGGGGAAATTCCCTTATTACAGCAGCAGCGGTTTCCTACAGTAAAAAGCAAAAAAACAAACAAGAAAACACACAAACAAACAGGCAAACAACAGACAATGAGCAAAAGGTATTGAATGAATGTAAAGGGGCATTCAATGACACTTATTTTAAGTGCAGTTGCCATAGTACAAAGTATTCTGAAGTAGTCTGTGTTTTTACTGTAGCTGAGCCGGACCAAAGACTTATCAGTTAAAACAGTCCGATGATGCTGTTTTGCCTTCATTGTTCAAGTTTGCTGGAAGTGATGTAATGTAGCATTTATGTGGAGTGAGTTCTGCACCGGACTCTATTAAAAAAATAAGCTGCTACATTGCTTGTAGCATTTTAAAAAAAAAATCAATCAAACCAGTTAATTGAATCTTACAATCACTGGTGATCCATTTAATAGTAGACAACTAATGGATTCATCGTTGCAGCTCTAATTGTCATTAATATGTGAGATCATTTATGAGCACTCACCACAGACAGCGTACTGGTCATTGGGCCGCCATCCGGACTGAACGTGCCACCATCTTGGTTCAACATAGCATTTCCATCTTGGCTACCAGGCAGATCCATGCCCTGCAGCTGGTAGGGGTGGTGGGGAGCTGAACTAGAGTGGGGGTCCAGAGGGTGGTACGGCCCAGAGCGGGAATCGTGGGGGAGGTGGGGGTGCAGCATGTGGTCTGGCAGGGTGGGGGGAGTGATGGGCGGGATGTTGAAGTCCTCATCGCCCAAACCTTGCACTGAGTATGACTAAAGAGAGACAAGATTGGAGAAAATACAATTAAAGACACCCGTTAAACTATACTTTTTTAAAGTTTTTAATCGTATTTGCTACATGATTGTTTTCCTCACTAACTATTCACCGATGAGGGACAAATTCAAGTTTCGGGAAGCTGACTTATCGTGATAGAGCTAAAAATCAATAAGATTTACATAGGGGACTATAAGAGACCAAAGTGTCATGAAACATTACTGTCAGAGATAATAGAAGGAAGAGATGCAAAAACTGCCAATCACTGTTACCGCTCTGTGTTGTTTAGTCAGTCTTCCTCAGCTCCTATCAAAGACTAATTATCAATAATGATATCCCCAGGCTTAAAAAAGACCAAATAATAATTTAGCAACAGAACACAGTATTTTATATGTACACACCCCCTTCTGCCTAAGAGAGTACACACAGGGAAGATCTTTGTGCATAAAAATATATCAATGCTAATCTGACATGCAAAAAGAAAACCAGTGGCAGTGCCGTGTATGATAATTATTCTGAGAGCAAAGACAAACGAGGGGGAGACATGGAGAGGGAAATGGAGTGAGAGAATCATGCAAGAGAAGAGTGAAAGATACAAGGGTGAAAAGAGAGAGAGGCAGTGATAGAGAAGCCCTCTCATACTAATCTGACAGAGGAGATCTTTTATAGAGACTGACAGCCTTTTCTGCTTGGCTAGCCACACCAGTCTCTCCCTCTCGTACTCTTTTGCTCTTCATCTCTCACCATCCTTCTCCCTCCCCTCTTTGGCCCTCTCGCTCTTCTACTCTCGTCCTCAATTTCTCTTTCATCTCTCTCACTCTTTCGTTCTCTCATACTCTTTTCTACTCTATCTCAAACCCATATGCGGTGTTGGGTTATGAGTGGCGTGACTTGAGAGCTGAGTGATGAGTCAGGAGTTGAGTTATGTTATTTATTTGCTGACTATGTAATTAACAGCCACTGTACTAAACCATGATTGGAATTCATATCTTCACCACTTTAAGATAAATTGTAGGAAACAGAAAATAGGACTGTGCAATATGGAAAATGATCACACATTGCATCTCAACAACTAAAAATGCTTCCTATGATCTCCCTTTCCATTGTTAATTCAAACAAGAATCTGTATGGCTATCTTTACACATCTACCCCTAGGACCATGCTCCTGCAACTTGTGCATACTTATACTATATGCATACTGTAGGTAATTATTAAGGTACAAGACAACATACTATTACATCCTGCGGATGCTGTGAGGTACCTTGCAGCTGGATTCTCACGATATTACATATCATATGTAAATCCCCCTTGTCGGGTTTAAAGTAATGTTTTTGTGTCTGAACAGCACCGACCCGGACCAATCCCCATCCATTGAGGAGTTACTGGGAGCTATGGATGTGATTTAGGTGTGTGACGGCCGCAAGTGTTTGTTTAGAACAACAATGGCGAACTAACAGACAGGTGGTTCATCCAATCACCTGCCAGGTATGTTTTGGAAGTGCCTGCCCTTTCCCAAACAGTTTCCAATGACGGCTTCCTGGGTAGTTCTGTGTAACAAACCATCTGGCATGTCATGTTAGTTAATGTAATGGATCTCACAAATTATTTGTAAAGTTCTCTTCTCAAAGCGCTCTTCTCCGCCCTGGCCAACTCCAGCCATCTGAGCCAGTGGGGCTGTAATCAGATTCCAATCAGTCCCAAACATGTCCGAATCTTATAAGCTAGATACTTAATTGTGAAATGTAATCACTACTGAAAACTTCATGTTGAAATAGAAGTGCCATTGAATGTATAGCTCTGATTTGCTTTATCAATCTATCCTGCATGTGGTCTGAATTCCCATCTGGTCATTTCCACTCTATATATTTATATATATATCAGTTCACAGATTCACATTGACAGTTCAAGTACTCCATATTTAAAAAAACATTTTCAGATTCAAATCGATCCCTATCAATCAGACTGACTGAAGACTGAAAATCCGGGATACCAAGGATAAGGAATGGAGCCTGGATGGAATCACTCATGTCAAATCTCTATAGACAATTTTTGCTTCCATCCATTTACACATGTTTATGTACATCTATTCAACTTTTATCTAATTACTAAAGGCCCAGGTGTGTACTACATATCACAATATTACTCATACTGTATCTCACTAAAGGTAACGTTTAAGTGAAGCTGTTTCCTCTTTTGCATTCTTGTTCAGTCCCCCACCAAGGTCTTTAATCCTATTCTGCAATCATGAATCCAGTAATTCAGTTTCTGTCTAAAGCCATCCAAAGTTAACCCTCATGCGTTTGACCCCTTTCGTCTACAACATGTGTTGTTCAGCCTGAACGCCCTGTCATGTGTATCCAACATTATACTTAGTACACTGTTTAGCAGGTCCTGCCAAACCAACAAGTCCAACAGTTTGTTTCTTAGACACAGAGTGTCCTGTTGGAGCTCAGAGCTCTGCATAAATTACACTGCTTGTCTGTTGTCTGTCTGCCTCTCCCTCCCTTGTCTACTCTTTCTATCATTTCTTCAAGTTCTGAATAAATTACTCCTCTCTCCTTTTCTCTGCTCTTCCATTCATGTCAGTACAATAGCCTGTTCCATGTGTACTGGGAGCTTCGAGAGAGACTAATGTAGTCAGGATTAAGTCCTTTCACGCATGTTGTGTTCACATTACACACTTCTCATAACTCCATGTTCATAACTGTTTCATACAATAAGAAAAAAACACATATGTCTGTTGGACATAAAAAATGTGTGACCATCAGTTTCTATCAGAGGATGGGGATTAAATGTCTCCATTAGGGGTAGATAGCTGATGACTTACTGTGAAGATATCATATAGTCTTTAAATGAGAATATTATTAGAATTGTCTAAAATATATTTCTGTTTATTTGATGAACTGATGCATTTTCCGGCCATATTTATTTACATAATGGATGTCAATCTGTTAATATTGACTTAATAAAGTTAAGCGGATAGCTGGTATATTTAAATGTTCTAGATAAATTCATATATTTGTTTCACCAAACCTCATTTTTATTTTACGCACTTCTATCTGTGTCTGTTATATTGTGTTACTGTTGCATAGTATCTACATACAGTAGTTGTGGATCTGATCATTTGAATATCTTGTAATACTTCCGTCTACTTAAACAGCTGCAATTATTACGATGTAAATGCCCCCTCTCTCTTCATCAGTAGGGTCCCTCTTATAGGAAGCAGACACTTTAAATAGATTGTAAATGCTGATTAGCCTAAGAGACAGACATTCATTATTATTCTAAAAGTAGCATTTGAGGGCTACATACAGTATAAACACACACAGAGACAAAGAGACTGAGATAGATGACAGGCAGCATGTGTTTTCATGTATGAAAATGCACGGGAAATGTGTATGCGTAGAGATTTGCGAGTGCCGAGCCAACAGCGACTTGCCTCTGATCTGGGGCTTTTGTTGGGGAGCTCTTAAAACTCTTGGTGAGTGGAAAATAAGAGCTAAAGTCCTGTTGCAGATACTACGCAAAGACAAAAAGCTTTATCACTCTGTTAGAGTTGTTGGGACAACAGAAACACCATGTCCACTCTCGGTTGTGAAAACGTGTTACAGAGTGATGCTTCTTTTACTGACAAACAATCTTGCAGCAGGCACACAAACCCACACACACAACTAAGTTTCATTTTGGCCTGTAATCAAGTTACTCATATATATAAAGTTAATTACAGCTGATATGACCTGCCACAAAAAACATTTGTCATTTTAACCAGTGACAGTTAGCGCCGGCTATAAATGAGAAGCTGCTCTTGGTTAATTATAAAGTGAGTGGAGAGACAATAGATTTGTCAATGTCAAAGCTTAGCAAATTTTGGTGTTAGAACAGAGCCAATCACCAGTGCGCACAAATCCATTTTTCATATTCATACACTAATTATAAATCTCATATGTGTCACAGTATGGTGGGGTGAGGACCCAAATGCAGAGATACGGAGGCAGGCAGGAGCAGGTAAACAGGGCTTTATT
>NC_048418.1:4073519-4084210 GCF_013103735.1 Etheostoma cragini | reverse complement strand
AGCGGGAAAACCGGGACAAAAACACAGGGAAGGCCAAACAGGAACAATACCCCCAACAAAAACCCCAAACCATAACAATATGCAGTGATCTGCATCCCTTGTAACACTCATGTCAAGGGTCAATGCTAATGAGTCCTTTCAATTATATTCCCAAAAGACGGTGTACATCAGTTTGTTTACAGCTGCAGGTCTAAACTGCTGCTACCAAAGGAAACCTTCCCTATACAGCAGGTGGTGCAGGTTGGACTAGAACTTCAAGTCCTGTTCTGCCACTTAGATGATACTGGCTGAACCTGCCTTTGGTGCACTTAATCAACGGCCTTTTCCAATATGAACAACACTTGCTGGTGTAATTGCTACAGTTGTGTGACCATTTAATCTCAGTTTTTATGTGTAAGTTTTAATGTTCTGAAATTAGGGCTGTCCCTGTCATATCGGATTTGTGATTTGGTCTTTTTTCCAAACTGATCCATTTTCTCATTTGGGACATTGGCTTCCAGTTTTCGCTGCTTGCTTTTCATGATGGTAAATATAACTTTCGGCCCTAATTCCATTTCCCCCCATTGTAGCAATCCAAAGTCAGAAGGGAAACGCAAGGGAAGTGAAGGGACAATCAACGAGAGAGAGAGAGAGAGGGAGAGGGAGATAAATGAAAGCTGCAAACAGCTTGTTATATGTGCTTGCTGATTTTGATAGAGAATCATTCATTCATTAAAAAAAATGTAGCGCTCTGCTAAAGCTACCTTTTTATGTGATAGCTCTAACTGACAAATGTATTCAAAAATATGCTTCGTATCATGATTTATTTAGAGAAACCAAGCAATGATATTTAAAATCAGACATCCAAAAACCCCATAGAGCATGAATGAAATGATCATTGTTTATAACCCAATTTATCACCACTGTGATGATTTGACTGTGAGACTTGCAGTCTCCTCAGATCAAATCCTCAAGTAGTTGACTAATCAAGCTCACCCCTATATAAAATCATCCTCATGTGTTTTTAGTGTGTAAGTGGGTGTGCATTTACCCAAGGCAGACGATGTGTGTCAGCCATGTGTGTGTCCCTCCTCCAGTGCTGTGAGGGTGGGTTCATCTTGCTGAGAGGGTGAGGGGGCTGTGGCACACGAAACTGTGGGAAGAATAATAAAGACAAACAAAAGTTCAAATGGACGCAGAAGCCGGGAAAAGGTTAGAGGTGAAATGAAAAGGTCATTAAAAGGAGCAAGGACGAAGCGCACGCGAGAAAGGGAGAGAGACAAAGAGACAGAGAGAGAGATTCTACACAATCTGTTGCTCACACAAACACATACAGGTCAAAATTAAATTTTATCTTCATAGTTGGGTAAAATTGCTTTTACTTTTACACCAACTAACAAGTGCAAGTGAATTGAATTGACAGAAGGAAAGAGAGAGAGAAATAAAATGAGAGTCAGAGAGCTATTTAGAGAACAAAAAAGATAAGAGAGAGAGAGACAGAGAGAAAGAGAGAGAAAGAGATAACAGAGAGAGAGGGGGGGGGGGGCTGTAAATAAATTGCTTCCCTCCACAGCTAATCCCTGATAAGAAAAGGTTACATTGAGTACTGTACAGCCGCAATGGAGGAAGAAAGATAAACACATACAAACAGCATAAGCACACAACAACACTCGCAATAACAGGCTAATTAGTTTAAATAGTTCATGTTTTATTTTAGTGTTTATTTTTCTTTAGGAAGAAGTGTGGTTATCACCATGTTCTTTTTTACCACCACCATCCTGCACATGTGTTAATGTCTATACAGTCACACCTGAAGGCCTCCTAGTACAACCTGGGCAGCTCTATAAAGCTGGGCAGACACTTTATTGATTAAAGGAATAGTTCAATATTTGGGAAATATGCTTATTTGTTTTTGTGCAGAGAATTAGATGACAAGATCAATACTACTCTCATTCATATCTGTCCATTAAATATGAATCTGGAACCAGTAGCTGGTTAGCTTAGCATAAAGACTGGAAACAGGGTTCTGTTCAGCCAACCAGCGGAGGCATACAGAATAGTCCAGCCTATCACTCGCCATGTGGTCTATATCCTTGACCTTCTGGGATTACTCTGGTGCCACAGAAAAAGTCGTCCGGATGCTGTCTTTTTGCCGATGTCTGTCCCCTTCCGCTTTCTTTGTGTTGGAATTTACGAAGACTATGGTTAACTGCTGCTCAGATCTCTGCAGGGTAAATCCAGACAGCTAGCTAGACTATCTGTCCAATCTGAGTCGTCTGTTGCACGACTAAAGCAACTTTTAAACGTACACATGTTCCACCAAAACAAGTTCCTTCTCAAGGCTATTTTGCACTTTTGTGCTCTGCGCCACCAATAATGATTCTGATTGGTTAAAGAAATTCCAATAAATTACAGCACGTTTTTCTCCCATCCCGGGACACTATGTGGACTAGCCAGACCCTCCTAAGCACCGCTGTGGAAGATGGCCTGGTAATGCGAGCCTACTCCCCATTAACTTACAGTTTATTGTTTTATTTCTACAGATTTTACAGCTAATAACATGTTAATTAGTGGGCCTAGAGGTGCAGATTTGGTTACCTTTCCAGGCATTCATGGTTCCCAGAGGACGAATCCTAATGACCTTTCCTCTGGCATCACCATGAGTTTTGAATAAAATGGTACGATACCTATTGGAACGGATTGCCATTCAATTTAGTTCAGACATTTTATGTCAAGGTCACTTTATTATCCCTGAGGGGCAATTTGGATTACAGCCAGCAGTAACAATATATACATCAAACGACAACAAAAAACAAAACCACAATAGGACTTCAAAATGAATTCAATTTGAATTTACAGGATATTATTAACAATTGGGATTACAGCCGGGATGAATGACCTTTTGAATCTATTCGTTCTACATCGCAACAGACTATATCTGCGCGTGGAGGGGAGCAGCATGAATTCACCCCACAAGGGATGACTCGGATCAGCCAGGATGACCCCCACCTTCTTCTAGGATCTGGCATTATACAGGTCATGCAGGTCAGCTGAGGGTGTGCCCGCAATTCTGCTGCACACGTTCATGATACCTTGCATACGATTTTTCTGTTTAATAGAAAGTGACCCGTGCCAACAGATAAAAGAGACAGTAAGAACTAAGAGTGCATGCGTTGATGTGCTTTATTACACACACACATGTTCCCCTCCGACTGAATTGTGTAATCACTTTAGCGATTTGTGCCTCAACAACATCATCAGGTGAAAATAGTTTTTAGTCTGATAGTTTGGTTTGTGACTGCAAAACTAATGGCATTCCCATCAGCCTCAGCTGTACTTTGTTTAATGCTAATTAGCAAATTCTAGCATGCAAAAATGCTAACCTAGGACAAAGAACATGGTAAACATTATACCTAGTAATCATGTGCATGTTAGCATTGACATTTTGAGCAACTTAGCATGCTGGTGTTAGCATTTGGCTCAGAGCACCACTGTGTCCAAGTACGCTTCACAGAGCCACTGAAACAGCTGTACACTATTTGTCTTGTTTCTTTTCATTCAAAGTAGGATTGCACAGAGTAACACTGCCATCTCTTGAATATCAGCACTTCTGAGGCCGGCACCAGCTTGTTTAAATAAAACTGTATTTGAATTGTTTATGAGCAAAAGTAATCAGAAATTTTTGAGTCGGCGCCCGTGTTGCGACAGTTCAATTGAACAATACGTTGTAAGCATTGAAGATGCAGGTTTTCCCATGTGTGTAGTGTTAAAGTACAACAAGATAAACAAAACCGTACAAGAAAATCATACCTAAAAAACACAGTATTATTCACTCCTGTGCTTTGCTACACTTAATCGTGTTGTGACTAAGATATTTGCCAAAAAACTAAATTCTTTATCTAAAGATTTAGCTCCTGTACGTCCTCCAAAGGGTTATAAAACACTGAGTCGTTTAACACGATGAATCACTTTAGATAGATATGTTGGAGAGTTTCTGTGGGTTCCACTGTAGTTCCTGATTAATTTTCATTAACGCAAATGTTTTAAATTTAACTCTGTAAAGCTGACATGGAGATGGCAGAGTTATCATTTAGGTTATTAGCCTGGTGTGCTCAAATTGCTAGGGCTGTGTGGCTGTCATGCTGATTGAAGCACATTCTGGGGGGGGGGGGGAACTACGCACTGTCAGAACAGTAATCAGAATGGAGCGTCTGGTCATGTAAGCATGATCGGCCCGCGTACAGTGAAAGAGTTTGAGTTACATTATTTGACAGAAACTTTGATAAACAGAAATCTTGATTACACTTGAGTCAATAAAACCTGGACAATAAAACTCCTATTCAAGTTCATGCTCTGCTTTTCAACTGTTGTTTGGTACATTTCTTATGAAACACAGTCAAAGAGGATTTGAATTGCCATTTTTTTTTATCTCAATTCTTATCATTTTGGTGGTGGTGATTTTCCTTTGGGCCTGGCTAAAACCTCTTTTGTTTCATCGAGCCTCTTCTTTTTAAAGTAATCTCGCCTCTCGTTCTCCTTAGTTTAGGGTAAGATCAGTAATATCACACTGCTGCACCATTAACAATTTAAAATATAACGAGAGTGAGGGTCAGACTGAACTAATATTGGTCACATTCATCACACCAACCTCTGACTTTATTAAAGCAATAGTACTTCAATAATAAAACCATAAATTCTTATTCCACACACCACTCCCCATCGTCTTATGGCACAACACTATGAATAAAACATCAAATCACAGATTCCCATACTACACAATATTCTCTACATTGTGCTTTATGAATAATGTATCTCTAGTGCCGTTTCTTATTAATATGGCTTTTGCTTGGCAGTGAGGTAATTCTGTGCTAACAAACACACATCTTACTCTCTAGAGGCTTCTCTAGGCCTCTGGAAACTACACAGTAAATGCAGTTACACCCACAGCCATATAAAACAGTGTGTGCTGCATAATGTTGTTCCGGGACTGTTGCTTAGTAATCTAAAAACAGCTGATCTTTAATACGTTGGTCATCGCACTGAGGTGACGTAATGCGACAGCTGTACATACACCATCAACTGCCCTTACACGTTATGCAATGAACGCAATGTTCTCTAGTGGAAATTCCTATCCATGTGTCCATTCTCTACCCTTCTTGTTCTGTTTACAGAGTTTTCCCTACCATTATAAGGCTGATGCACAGCACTCAGGCAGTTTTAGGCTCCACCTAAGCCAAATGAATGTGAGCATCAGAACTAAATAACAATGACTTTTTTGCAGATCTAATGATTGTAGTTGGTCCCCAGTGGACTTCTTCACAAAGCTTTGTCTTTATGCTTTTTTGTGTAATTTATTTCATATCTGCTGTAGCTTTTCCAATGTTTTAGACACAGATATGGTAATAATAATAGTCTAAAATGATGTGGAATTGCATTTTTTATTTTACTGAAAACCGTAAAGTTGAGTGAGTATTCTCAAAACCCCCTGCCAAATAAATGCACTTAAGTGTCTTCCACAAACCTGGGGAAAACAATGGTTTAGCATCTCAAAGGGGTGGTTAAAAAAAACAACCTTTCTTTGAAAGAACCAGTTACTTACAGTACATTCAGTCAAAATGCAAGCAAGGGTTGAAATAATGTTTTTTTTTACTATAGATGAATATTGTAATCCAACAATTTACGTTTTAATTGTTAACATAGGCCATGTTGAACAAATGTCTACTCAGTTTTTTTAGTTTGATTAACATCCATTGTGTTTGGTATAACCACTTCTGTACCGTACATTTTCAATGTTGAAATGAATGCAAATAAGGATGGTGAGGTCTGAAAGGAAGCCCAGCTCACAGTTTAAGTTATATGGGTTAGGGACCTCAACAGTGAAAGACGAGGGAATTTTGTTCTTTTTACTGTGCTGCAGTTTAGATTGAAGAGCTGTAGTGGGTAAAGCTCAACCCTTAAAGGATTTTTGAGGCTGATACAGAAACACTACAAAACATAACAAACAGATTTCCTTTACATTAGTTATTTGTAGTTATTGATGAGTTCTCACTAAAATAATATGATAACTTTAATGATAATGATTTGTTTTATTGTCCCAACAGAACAGAGGAACATCAAAATATATTAAAGTTCTGATAGATAAAATGTATAGAAATAAACCTCAAGATATGAAACTTAAAGTCCTTCGAATATAAAAATAAATCCTTCGAAATAAATCCATTCAGTGTTACCGACAGGGGACGTTGTAGAAATCCCCCTGGTGGACAAACTAAGCAACACCAACGCTCATAACATTGTTCACAGTCATGTTAACATGGTTTTTAAATATTCGTTTATCAGAATCATTTATTTGTCAAATGATTCTGATGAATGACTATTTAAAAGAGTTATGTTTTTTTAATCGGCCTTTATAAATGCCAATACCAACAGATCGGGAAACACCTAACATGGGCCGATAATACCGGTCGGGCTCTAGTAGTGGGTCATTCAGGGTCTGAACGGATCAGGGAGCAGATATTCATTCGAGTGCAATTTTCATGTAAATTTAGCTCCTGATGACAGAGGAGACTGATCATACTGTACATGTATTCAGAAAATCAGACATTAAGTGGTTATTTCCACAGACTGCTTACTGACATAGTTACACCCCCAGAGGGACAATAAAGATTACATGTGCGTCTTGGAGAGAGGCAGATGCATTTACACTTTTTCAACATCTGGCGGGAATGCGTCTCAGATTTCAATCTGTCTGGAGCACTTCTTAGATGATTTACTCTTGGCTTTGTGTGAATGGGGTCAGAGAGTCCCAGTGATTTCTAAATGACATACTGGCAAGTTTTTAGTACAGGATTAGTGCTCAGACATGAATAAATAATTAAAAAACAGCATATGTAACAAATAGTAAAGTTGTTTATCACATTAAAATCAGATTAAAATAATCTAATTTTCCTTATTTATAATTATTCGTCATTGCTTTATCAAAAATAAACTATTTGTGCTACAATTAGGTGCAAATTGACAGAAACTAAAAGTGTATGTGACACAATCAAAAACAATAATTATATTCGGCACTTAACTACTGCCATTTTTCAACAGTTTAAAGGCAAATAAAAGTAAATTGCTTTAAAACCAGACTAATTATATGCAAACATCCTAAATAAAGAAACTACTGTAGAAGCCAGAATTGCGTTCAGTAAGTAACTCCTTCGGGCAACCACTCACACTGCTCAATAACCCTACACAGGACTGCAGGAGTTCTCTGTTTGTGTAAGAAAAGAGAAAGCTTCAAGATAGAAAATCGTTGTAATGCTTTCTGTGCCTCAGGTTGAGTGCAATAAGTGATATTGATTTGTGGAACAGGATGGGAAGAAAAGTTGGTTTGAGGCACCCGGAAATAACTGAAGACTGAAATAGCTGAAGGTGAGCTCAAAGATACAGTGTGGCACGATCAAATAATCATATAGAAAGCATCAACAAAAATGTTCTGTAAAATAATATCATTAGTGCACTGCACTGTAAATTCATCTGAAAATGGGCATAATGGTAACGTTATTTATCCTCTCTAATGTACTACTGATGTTTCAGAAGGGCTATTCACCAGAGCTCTGGGTTTGAATAAGGGATGCACGGATATGAAAATTCTGGCCGATGCCGATGACTGATATAAACATTGCTGTTATTTATCCTCAACATTTACTGATGTTGATTTGATCTGTATAAAACAGTTTCTGCGATAATCATATTCTGTACTCTGTAAATTATAACACTGCCACCACCACCTCAGTTACTTTGCAGTTTTCAAACTTGGTATGTCTTTGTGATGCGTTTTGTATATTTGTTACATGTTTTATGTGTTATATATGTGGTGCGTGTTATGTGGATTATGTGGCCTCTGGTAATTCCCACCCCTACGTAGAAGACAGACATACGGTGGAATTTCTATACTAGACTACAATAACTACAATAAAACCTATGATCACAATGGAAAGTGGTTTATTAAAGCCTCAGAGATCACATCTAAGGTAAGCTGGACTAACGGACTAATGTCTCATCCTGCAAGAACTGAACAGCAACACATTCATTCATAAATAACACGTTTTGGTTTCTTTATTTGCACGTATCCCAACAACAGAACAGCTGAGAGACATTTATACAGTCCTCTATTTATGATGCTGTCTTGCACTACATCATTAATAAAGATGGAAACACACTTCTTTGGCCATGACACCAAGTCTGGGCTTCCTGAACGATAGCTGTCAATCAAGGTAGACAAAGGCGGTTTGTGGGCTGGATCGCCTTGAAAGTGACAAATCATATGTCAAAAGGCAGTTTCATTCAGAATTCACCTGCGAGAGTGTGTATGCCCCCCAGCGCTCGCAAAGCAGACACTCAAAGACTCATGGTGGTTACTCTATGCGCGTCCAGCATGCTGCTTAGTTTTATACGTGCAGGTGCAATTCTTTTCCTCTCCCGATGTTTTGTTTCATGCTCGCGGCTGCCTGTACAACTCTCAATTGTTGAATTGGTGCGCAAAGAGTAATATCTGAGGGTGTGAAGCACATCCAATTCAGTAAGGAAATGTTTTAACACCTTTACGTATAATTAGTACCATTTAGAAAATACCTTAATGTAATTAGAAAATAGAGAATGTCAGAGAAAGAGCTTCATAGGGCCCTTATTCTGTCTTTGTCTCTCTCTCACACACACACACACATACATACACACACACGCACAGACACACAAACACTAACCTGATTAGTTGAGGAAAAATCAAGGCCTGCTTCTTGCATACCCAGGAACATGGTGTCCCCATCCAGCTGGAGAGAACAAAAACGCAAGAGCAACAATGTCAATAAACTATAATCAGACACAGCAAACAGAACAGCCAGCAAGGAGACGAGATGAAGTGAAGATGGAGGTAACAGATTACAAAGTAGCAGCCAGTATGAACGATTAGTCCACTATCTGTATGCCATCTCTTTTGAGATATTGAAAACCCGGTTTGTGACCTGAATGAAGGCTGTTAAAGGTCTGGCCCTTATTTCCAGAAACAATATCTCTTGTGAACAGACTTTTTGTCCATCTCCATCACACATAGGTTGAAATAAAGTTATTTATGGTAACCGCCTGCAAACCAAACAACTAAAGATTTACAGAATCAATAGAATCTCAGACATTAGGATCCACATTTGCTTAGCAGCCAGGTGTGATATGTTGCTTTTCCACTAAAATCCTTCCCACTTTCCACTCCATACACAAATCCCCCCCCCCAAAAAAAAATGGCGTAACTGACTAGATTGAAGGATGATGTGCAGCAAAAAATATTCCAGCTCAAAATCACAGACATGACCTCCCAGTATACCTGCCCTAATGGGATGACATGCGTAAAATAAGTAAAAACAAGTCTCAAGTCATCAAGTGGTGATCAATACACTATGTAATATAAAAATACATTAAGCTATAGATTAAATTATACAAAAAAATATACTTTTATGCCAACATTTATTTTTTAAACAGGTTTGGAATATGTAGGTATTTCACGCTGGAAATGTTCCTAAATTGTCCGTAAGGATATTAAATATACATTTTTGAATGTGCAGTTGTTGATACACTAATGTTAAATGACAGTGACATTCCAAAATTACAGTGTCATTGACATCAATCAGTGTACATGTTATAACATTTTCCCCTAACAAAATTTCCTGTCCATTATTGTACATCATCTTGTGGTCTTGTATACTATCAGCATAAACTGCATAATATGACAATTACAGTACATAGCACACAGTGAACTTTTACTTCTGCATTTCCGTTTTCTCATCCCCCCTTTACTTACCATACACCATGTAATACAATATCACATGGTCACTTTGAGCAGCCCGTGTTGTCTCTTTCTGATATGATATTTTGTGCACTGTTACATATACTTTCAGGAAACGCTTTTTAGTTAATCATTCATTTTAATTTATCAAAATAAGTTTTAACTTAAAGACAATAATGTATGGTAGATGTTCCCTACCATTGAAAACTGTTTGCAGTAGGGTTGCACAATATGAAAAAAATATCTAATTGCAATTATTTTGACTGATGATTCACAATATTGAAGAGAATGACGAATGTTTTTATCATTATTCTCATTTTCATTGACTAATATTAATCTTAAAAAATGTAAATGATTATAAAGTGATTTTTAAAAGGATCTGTACCAAGCAAAGATGTTTTCTGTAGTCTATAGGATAGGATTTGTAGGCCGGGACTTCTCTGCAGCACCACAATACTTCATTCAGAATGGTTTGACACATATTTTGTCTTTAACAAATATTGCGCCCCTCTGAGATTTGGATATTGCACTAGTCCACATTGGGATTTAGATACAATTGTGATTAATTGTACAGGCCTAGTTTGTAGCAGGTCAGTCTGGCCTTGACCAACAGCCCATTAGCTCGTTTGAAATCCAAAATGTCGCTATCTTTTCTTCTCATTTGGCCAGCCCATCCATGAGAACATGAAAGGGAACGGGCAGTCCAAATTCTCTGGGCGGGGTAACCTGGCCCCTTATGACCTCATAAGGAGCAAGATTCCATATTGGCCCATCTGAGCTTTAATTTTCTCAAGGTATAAGCCGAGCCCTGGGTATCCTACTCTGCTTTTGAGAAAAAGAAAGCTCAGATGGGCCAATCTGGAATCTGCCCCTTATGACCCCATAAGGGGCA
>NC_048418.1:4070070-4073419 GCF_013103735.1 Etheostoma cragini | reverse complement strand
CACACACACACACACACACAGACAGACACACACACAGACACACACACACACACACACACACACACACACACACACACAAATACAAACACAGATGGACAGGTGGACAGACAGGTGTAACTGCCCTATCCGTTCGGCAGCTGTTGGGTTTTATGCAAATGAGGTATCGGTTTACACAGAGTCAACAGAAAGCTAAAACAGTGTAGTGACGGACATAATACTCAGTGTGGCTTACACTGTAGAATTAACTGTTATATTTTGATGCTTTACATGGACCTACACATGTAAAAAAATAAGATCAGTAAAAGGAATGGTGAGAGCCGGGGATGAGATTTTAACCTCTCTGTTTCGTCTGTATGCCTGATCTTCATCTTCTTCTCTGGGTTTTAGTCTTGGATTATACCTTTAAAGGCTACATATAGGTTACATCTATCCTAAAATACAGCAGTTTACCATGTTTATCGTGTTGCCTGTTTGAAAGTAACTTGTTTCCCCCTTACATGTATTACATGTCAATTTGGAGTGCTGTCAGTAGCACAAAAAACAAAAAGAATCGGTGTTTCCTACACCGTGTTATCCTCCTGCTACAGTTTGCACCCAGGAGGCTGAAACAGGTAAAGTTTTAAACATGCTTTTAACCTTAACATGTTTGAAATGTCATTAAAAGTGCTTACCCATGTGAACTGATTCCTTCAGAGTGAACACCGTGAATCTGACTGCAGTAGATGTAAAAGAAGTGCATAAAAGTTCTGCTAATTATAGCCTATTATTTCAGCTCGGTTTAGTTTCGGATAGTTCGGTTGAAAAATTATCTTCTTTATTGACAAACATCATATTTGGAATCCATGGCTCAATTAAAACGTGATCAAAAATAATTTGCCTCTCCCCATTCACAATCACAACCGTTCATTTATTTTCGAAAGATAGGTCCCTTGAGGTGACTTTGAATCTCTATAGATCAAGTCTAGTTTTGTGGTTTTATTCTCAGCATCAATAACTGTCATTAAAAAATAAAAAAATTTTAACACACAAAATTCTAATTGACATTGATACATATTGCAAAATATGCTGACAAATGTTAACTAAAACTGAATCGGGAGTCATTATAGAGTCATTTGTAGATGGTAAGCTAAGTGGCTAATGTGTTGCTGCTATCTCCAGGACAAATACAGCTCTCAAGCTACAGTAAGAACTACCAGAAGAGAAGAGATAAGAGGAACAGAAGACAGAGAAAAAAGCCATAAGAGACAGAGATGATTTATTTTCAGCAAGCGCTCAGTGTGAGAGGCAGACTGGAACCTATTACACTCTTCATCAGTCCTGCGAGGGACAGACAGACAAACAGAGGAGGGATCTCAGCGGACGTAAGCTTCATTTATGACCGGACGCTCAACACTCGACATTTGGGATGCAATTGGGATTGAGATCGGGATTGTGCAGTTTCAAACAAAACTGTCTTGAACGTTCAGAGGTATAATCTGTAGAGGACATGGGCAGGTCATGGCTTGCCCATAAACAGCAATAATGCTTGATGGCAAAACATTGAATTAGTTTTGATGTGCAATGAAACATGACTGGTTTGTGTAGCTGATTATGTGAGTCGAAGCTGGTTTGCCATACAGCAAATGGTTCAAGTCCGGTTTAGTATCCATGTCATATTTGTTTAGAAGATGCAAAATCCATTTAAAAATACTTTCACCAAGATTTCATGTTGCCATGCCTCAAAAGCTTGTTCTGATTCCCACTGGAAGACGCCATTGACCACTGCATGATGAGTTCATTAAATTAATAATCTAAAATGATTTTGATAATTGATAGATCCTTTTAGTCATTTTTCAAAGGAAACAACTGCCAAACATTTGCTGGTTACAGCTTCCTAAATGGGAATTTGGAGGGTTGCTGGTTTAAGTACCCGTACAGACCAAAGTGCGGAGTGTGGATTGGTGGCTGGAGAGATGCACTTTACCGCCTGGGCACTGCCAGGTGCCCTTGAGCAAGGCACTGTACCCCCCCCCCCCCCCCCCCCCCCCCCCCCCCCCCCCCCCCCCAACCGCTCAGGGTGCTGGTCCAGCACTGGCAGCCCACTCACTCTGACATCTTTCCATGCATGAAAAAGCCATGAGCATGTGTGTGTGTGTGTGTGTGTGTGTGTGTGTATTTCAGGCCTGCGTGTAGTGATAACTAACAGAGTGAATAATTGTGAGTGACTAATTGAAAGAAAAATAACAATAAATCAAGGAAAATAATTGTATAATAAATATATTGTTTGAGCAAAACTGCCAAACGTTCTCTGGTGTCAGCTTCTTGTCAAGATTTGCTACTTTTCTTTGTCATATGACAGTAAATCGAATACTTGTGAGACTAAATGATTAATAAATTAATTTGAGAAGATATTCAGCAGATTAATCAATAATGAAAATAATCATGCTGTAACGTGGGTTGTGTGTGTATTGCCAACCTTACAGTGAGAGAACTAAAGAGGATAGCAAGATTTGCAGTCAAACCAAATTACACTCTCTCGCTCTCTCTCTCTGTCTCTCTCTCTCCCCCCTTTATGCCTCTGTGTCTCACTCTCTCATCTCTGCTGTGTGTGTGTGTGTGTGTGTGTGTGTGTGTGTGTAAAGCAATGGTTTGAATAACAAGCAGCAAGCTAAGTGGGTCAGGGTCGGAGGAAGGGGGAGAAAGGGGGAGAGAGAGAGACTATTAGGATGACAGACAAGGACAAAGGAAAAGAGAGAAATACAGTGTAATAAGGAAAAAGGGAGCAGCGTGAGGAAGAGAAAGAGGGAGAGGTTGGGAGGAATTAAATGTATAGGATAAGATAAAGAGATGGAGAAACAGGTAAAGAGAGAAAGTGAGTTTAGGGGGAAAGATAAACTGGACGAGTGAGATTTTACATCCTTTTCTTCAGACCCAAAATCTTTTAATTAAGTGAAAGAATGCTGACACTGAGGTGAGATAATGAAAAATAATGAAAAAAAAGCACTTCTCTGACCTCACTGTTGAAGGAAATTGATTTTAAAGCGTAAAATGATGAAACCGATTCAACTTAAACTCAGACAGAATATAGCATACACAGATTTGTGTTGGATAAGTAGAAATTGGGTTGTGAGGATATCTTTGTGTAAATGTGTCAAAAAGAGTTAAATAGCTGGAGACCATTTTTATGTGGCATTTGACACTATTTGGCTAGACTGGTCTAAACTGCATCAGGGAACTTAAATCAAGTCTGTAGAGTGAGAGATAGATGGAGAAAGAGAGAGGAAGGCTAATGGGTATGGAGTAAGAACACTATCAAAAAGATGTATGCGTAACTTTATGTATTCATATTCATATTTTTACATTCATATTC
>NC_048418.1:4043545-4069970 GCF_013103735.1 Etheostoma cragini | reverse complement strand
AATATGAATTTAAAAATACGAATATGAATACATAAAGTTACGCATACATCTTTTTGATAGTGTTCTTACTCCATAAATGGGCAACTGTGTGTGTCTGTGTGTGAGAGAGAGAGAGAGAGAGAGAGAGAGAGAGAGAGACAAAGAAGAGGGAGATTCACACAGCTGTGGTAGTTCAGCTCAGCAACTGTTTATCTGTCTTATCTCTGTCACCATGACAACAATATAAACCAAGTTTTATTGGCTAAAGGTCTACCCTGAGTAGTGTGGATTGGGGTGTGTATGTTTGTGTGTGTGTGTGTGTATGTGTGTGTGTCAGATAACACTTTTGTGTGTATCTCTTACAAGTGTGCAAGAAGGCTCTCAGTTAAGACAGATGGAGTCTTTATTAAAGTATTTGTGAACTGTGCAAGATTAAATTATAAAATCTGAAAGAAACTCCGTGTACAAAATTTCGGAGTTCCTGAAATATTTTCTATCCACCAGTGAATACTATTGTGGATATCCTTAATTTGTTGAATTTGTTTTAGAAAAAGTACTAAGCTGAGGCCAATTGATTTACTTCCCTTTTGCCATCGATCAAAAAGCATAAGATGTGATAATCATTACATGTGGGGATAACGGTGCACATTTAAAGACAGTGCCTGCTGGAAGATAGTCCTAGTGTTGCACTTGGCTGTTGTCTGTGTAACATCGATGTGTAGCAAACAATAAAAAGAAAGCTAGAGAGAGTAGTTCAAACCCTGCTTACTTTCTCACCAACGCAAAGTAGAGGCTGACATTTTTGGGGGAATTCTGTGGGTATCGGGATTCCTGTAGGATTCCAGAGGGGTGGAAGTCAACTTTAATTTGCATCATGTGACTGAGACAAGAGCGGGAGAGATGGGAATCAGAATAACAACAGGTCAGTTTTCATATGCAGATCTAATAAGAAGAAATACTATTTCCACAGGAACGGGAGTTGGATGGGACAGGAGTGAAAGTCCACTCACCTGTCACCCTCTACCTCACAGCGAGCCGATGACTGAAGTGGGTGTAGATATGGGATTACTGGTTTTGCAGAATTACAGACAGTTCACCAAATGTTGACGTCTAAAAGGTGTGGAGGGAGGAGGTTTCAGAAACTATTTGACAAATACTTCTGATGGAGTGTGCTTAAGGATTGGACTGCGTAAGCAAGATGTTTTTTAGCTTCTAACTTCATGTCAAACCACAGTTTAAAGTGTTTCTGCTCCGCTAATACACCTACTGAGACTGCTTGTTATCTTTTCAATTGCTGATTTTACGGTGCAAAGTTCTTTTTTTTATTCTTGAGTAACATTTTAGTGACTGACACTTGCCCACAAACAGAGCAGAACAGATAGGATTATACTGGGGGCCTTTCAAATGTGACTTATTTATTTGAATTCATCCACAGTAATTAGCATTACACCACCCCTTATCATTGAATGATCGTGAATCTCTTCCACCACAAGTTAAATCAAGTTATTGTCACTAATACAGCACACACACACACACACATACACACACACACGCACACACACACACACAGAACAATGCAGCAATGATTGTAGTATGTGATTGGATTGCAATATGTTTGTTTTGGAAATGAAATCCTGATAATTAGTCTCTCCTGACAGCGCTCTATCTCCGCCCATCTGTTCCATTTGGCATCCCTCCACCAACCAGGAGTCCCTCATCGCTCCGTCCCCATGATTCAACCAACTGAAACGCTTTTACATACACCGAAAAACAAGCAACAGTGCTGAAAGTCACCCAATCATCAGCAAGCTCAGGGGGGGGGAAGATTGCGTGTGAGTGTGAGTGTGAGTGTGCGTGTGCGTGTGCGTGCGCGTGTGCGTGTGCGTGTGCGTGTGTGTGTGTGTGCGTGTGGATGTTTAGTAGCGGGAATGACAGCCAACATGGACAGACGGACAAACAGATTGACTGGTTGTGTTCTGATAGATAATTTGATGAGATACCGACACTTAGTCTGGTTAGAAACTGTAGGTGGGGACAATGGGAATATGTGATACAGAAAAGAAAACACCAGGAAGAGGCCAAAGGATAAGATAAGATACTATTGATGGAGGCTACTTTACATATTTTTTTAAAGCAATACTATGTAACTTTTTGTACTTTTAAATAATGTTTCCAAAACCGTTTCAGTGATTCATCGACTTGTAACAGGGTGAACGCCACTTCTGCATTCGCTTTGGGGCTCTCTACCGGCTCTTTACCGGCTATAACCGCAATATGCAAGCTTGCCAGATCGGTTCGCGGATCTGTAGTTCCAATGAGACATAATGGGACAATTTCGCTTCCAACTTGTAGGGGGACCACAGCGGGAAAGTTACATAGTGTTGCTTTAAATAGCTGAGAGGAGGGCTGCTCGATTATGGAAAAAAACATAATCACAATAAGTTTGGTCAATACTGAAATCCCAATTATCTAACACCCTTACTCGTTGACTTTTGGAAAAATGTGACATTTACTGAACTTAGAAAAACTCTGAAAAAGAGACAAATCAACAAATGATGAAATCAACAAATCAACAGTGAAACAGATGAAACAGATGCATTCAAATGTTTAAAAAGTATTAAATAATAAAGAAAATAAGATCACCTGCTGTAGTGCACTTTCACAATCTTTTGAAAACAAGTAATAAATAAAATACAAAAACAAAAAAATCTCAATTCAAACATCAAAATCGCGATCTGCAGATGTATCAGGAGAAGCATTCAAGCAGTCAAGCTGATTGCGTTGTTGATAAATTACAAGCCATTTTAAATATACCGACAAATCCACTGTAATACATTTTTGTAATCCTGACTGACAAAAATTGTTCTTTAAAAATGGTAGTATTGCTGTGAGGGTTTATTGTAGGGTGCATTCTTTTTCATACTTGAGTGGATCATCCTGTTAAACCCATGGCCATTTGCCAGCGTTTATAATATACAGTAAGCAGTCAGCCAAATGACAGTGTGGAGCAGATTTATAATTACATGAACACTGAGTGTAGCCCGCAGGTAAACACTAAACCCCAAGTTTAATTATAATAAATTGTCATCCAAGGTGACGTAGACTCAGAGCTTACAGTGCTGGGGTGGGGGCGGGGTTTATAAAAGGCTACATGAACAGCAGCAGTGTTTCCAACAACGGCAAAGGAATGGCCGGAGGCTCCAATCAAAGGTTCCTTTTCTATTACTTTGAAGCGACAGTAATGCGTGTGAGAGTAAGTATCGGAGACAGACTTCAGTCCTCTTGCTGAGGTAGAATTTTGCACAGCGACAACTTGGTTAAACTGTTGTCATTACAAAAATAAGGAACCTTTACTACACTTCTGTGATAAACTGCACAAATACTGAACAAACAGTATCCCAAATGTGAGTAGATTTACGTGTACAGTACATTTTGGAAGGCAATCCCCCACACTGGTGGGTAATGTCTGTACCAAAGTAGTCATGTAATAAAAACTATACTGAGACTCTACCGTGTTGAGTTTGACACACACACACACAGACACACACACACACAATCCCAGATGTGTTTTACGTGCGTCAATGCTGCGAAACGGACTTTCTCAAGCATCCCTGTTTTCCCTGCATGAACAATAGCAGGACTCTGACACTGAAGCAGCTAAAAAGCAATTAGCCATCATTCTATGTATAAATTTCTTCTGGGACAAAGGCGTATAATAATCTTCTCCTTTTAGGATAGACTACACTTCCTGTCACACCATTGCATCACATGTCCCTTTGTCAGTTTTCAGCATGTAACTATGGAGAAGGCAGGTACATACGGAATCTGTTTGCATCAAGTTATGGTTTCCTTACGTTCAACTCCCTACATTTTTTGTGTTGCCAAGTAGTCCCACGTGACCTGCCATCCCATAACATTTTAAGAGGCAATTCACCAGCGTCCCATGGGAAATGAACAGCGCCAGACTTCAGTGGGACAGTGGGACACTGAAACAGCTGAAACCAGCATCATTTCAGCTACATACTGCACCAGAGCCATGTACATATCTGAGTGTAATTCAAACACCACACCGCTGAACTAATACAATTATTTGCAGGATTTGAAGTGAAATCATGACTTCAGATGTAACGCCTCTACCAAGTTTTGAGTACATTTTTCAAAATCTCATCCTGTCCCCGGACTACTTTCCAGCTGCTCTCTTTCAATCTATATTTCCCTGTTCTTTACTAAGGCCTACTTTGTTCCTCCCCGTCCTCTATTCCTCTCTATTTGCTTTAGAAATACCTCTGCCAGCTTTCACAATCATCATGTTTACATTAGGCTCTCTCTCTCTCTCTCTCTCTCTCTCTCTCTCTCTCTCTCTCTTGCACATTTCTCTTCCTCAACTACATTCCCTGATCATCTCACCTCTCTTATTTTTGCTTTATGTTGTTCTTTCTTTCAGAAGGTTTATACCTTCAAATTCGATAGTTATGTATTTAAACTGTTCCACCTAAAATACTTGCATGATTCCATAAAGATGCTGAAGTCACCTCATGATATTTCACTGTTACATTCAATTAACTTTTGTATGAAATGAACTGCTCCTATTTGCATCAGTGAAGACTCATTATGAGCAAGGTTGTCCAATCAGAGCTCAGCGGGGCTCACTCACTTCAGTTCATCCAACCAGCCCTCCATGTGACTTTGCATGTGCATCCCAACACTAAGTCTGACACTTTGATTATGTTTTTAAGATTGCATCCATGTTAAAAGACCACTGAGAGATTCCTAAGGCAAAAAAAGATTTATAGAAATATATTTAGCATATATGTTTTGAATTACCAACTGCTTCAATGGTACAACATTGATAATAATTTGTACATTTACACAGCTTACTAAACACAGTATGTGGTCGCATAACCACATTATCATAACCACATCATAACCACATAAACGTGACACTTTAGTAGTATTTAATGTAATTTCTTTAGTAATTGAATGCAGTGTTTTACTCTTTCCTAAAGCTTCCTTAAGATACACTAAACAAGGCTATAGAAGCCTGTAGTACGAGGTATTATAAGCTATTGCCGGGTACCAAACCTTAATACTTTTAAACACTGATCGGATGCCTCCATAAGTCAAAAAATTGTCATTCAAAACCAAATTTCAATATCTAAGGAGAAAGTCTTGTCAGTGAGCCAATAAGCCTACAGCATACTTGTACCAAGATCTAATGCATGGATTTTATTAATTTTATTTTATAGTAATTGGTACTGAAAAAAGTATTGTTCAGGAACCAGTATTGAATTCACTGCATAGTATCACAATACCCAGCCCAAATTATAGCAGTACAATACTATATAAATGTGAGTGTGTGTGGAGGACGAGCACAGGTAACGGTTAATGTATGTCTAATATATCAATATTAGTGTATATCTATAATCTATATAATCTATCAATCTATAATCGTTCCAAATCAAGGCCACACTATTTCAACCTCATGTCACGGCACGGCTATTCTAAACTCTTTTTTTAGTTTTCTATTAGCAAAGGTTGTGGATAGTACCTGGTACTTGGTACTTTTGGTACCACCACCACTCAGTCAATGTTGCAGGCAAGCTAAGCCGATACTTGAAAGTGGAGGTAATCACTGCACACCACAGACTGGAGAGAATCATCACCAGCACGACATGGGACATCCCGCACAAACTTTTAAATAGCCAAGCTACCGTCGATTGGAGCCACAACTTTTTATTCCCTCAGCACAGAAAACTGAACATAGGAATCCAGCGAATGTCACGGCAACTTCCAGTGGCATCCCAATGGTGAACAGCAGTGAATCCCACCTACACTGAGGGGGTAGTATCCACAGTGGGAATGGAAATAGAGAAAAGCGCCTGTACCAAAAGTGGGTTGCGTTGAGCCTGACCATGCAATGGACACGAGGCATTTGTGGTGAAGTATAGCGTTTTCAGAGGTAATTGTTCAGAAAAGGTAGACCACCATTGGTTTTATGTCTTTACATAAACACATCTGTAGGACATACACACAGCCTCACTCCTTTCTTTTTCACTCAACCTCTCTTCTCTGTTTCTCTTCTTTGTTTTTTCTCTCATTTAGTTTATTCCGTGCTTCCTACTTTCCTCTCCTACTTCCTCTGCTATGCCTTTCTCCCTCTCTGTTCCCCCACACAGTAATATGATCTCTTCTATCAGGCCGACACAGCCGTGAATCAAAAGACACAGAGAGAGAAATATAGTACAAACCTTAGTGGCCCCACCCCCACTCTCTCTCTCTCTCTCTCTCTCTCTCTCTCTTCTACAACATCCCTACCCCCAACAACCCTCTTCTCTCTCCTTCTCTCTTTGGTCCCTACCCCCAACCACACCACACAGCTCACTCTCTACATCCACAGCGTCTATCTTCTATCTCTCCTCCCTCTCTCTGAAACAAATATACTCACTGACAACAACACAATGCCATACTGTATGATTCTGTATGCACAACATTTCTTACACGTTATGTTAGATTCTAAGCTTTTCTAAGCAATTTCTGTTCTTCCAAGCAGCAGATACAGCACAGTGAGTGTAGTCATTTGACACGACAATACAATGCAATACTGACAGAAGGGCTGCTCGATTATGGAAAAAATCATAATCATGATATTTCGGTCAATATTGAAATCAAGATTATTTAACACCATTACTCGTCTTTTGGAAAGATGTTGCAATTATTAAACCTTGAACTGTGAAATTTCCCTTTATACTTTTGGTGTTTGAACTTTTCTTTTCAGAACACAACAAAATACGAGTTTACTTGCAAAACGTCATGTGCCAAATAACCATTTTGTTTCACTTAATCTGTTTTTATAAATATTAGGAGACACAATCATAATCACAATTACTATTGTCATCAATTGCACAGCCCTAACTGAGAGTTAAATAAAAAAAAAAAAAAGTGAATAACCAAAGCTCACGAAGACATTGATGTGATATTACGTTCATGCCCAATCAGCACTTATTGAGGGCATAGGAGCCCTGCAATTTCAAGTATCTATTATCTAATAATTGCCATACTGTAAGGTTTTTGTCAATAACATAGTATGCAAGAAATCATAATTAGTTCTCCATCGGACATCAATCAAACTGTATCTTTAGAATGTCACTGGCAATTACGTATCACAAAGCAAAATGTTATTCCAAACAAGGCTAAATTAATTTTTTTGTTATCCAAGATCCATCTGGAGCTGGCTGTCCACACTCATGGTTAGTTTTTTACAGCTGTTAAGCAGACAGCAGACTTTTCCCATTCTGAAATGACCACTCAGGGAAGTATATGGAGATAGTTGGCTGGCACATGTAATAAACAATAGGATACATTACCAGCACACTTAAAAGCCCAAAACATACCCAAAACATGCATAAAATTAGTAGCCCACTTAATCTGGAACCAAAGTCAGGACAGTGGAGGCACTTAGGCGGGCGCTCTCTAGCAGACAGTTTGAACCATAGACTGTACAATTAGTGGACGTAGCATCTGGGGTCACCGATTGGTCTGTGGACTGCCGTTTGGAAGCCTTGAGTTTGGCAATAAGGGGGTTGCCATCTTGTTTTTTGCAACCAGATGTTTTGGCGAGAGGGTGGAGCTGGGGAGGATGACGCCTGATTATGGTTGCAATGCACAAATGTAAAGAGAAAACCCTTCAACCCTTTCAACCCTTCTGAAGAGCGTGATCTAGTAAAGATTTAGTGGCAGGTAAACGCAAACCTCCGCTACTGGGCCCATTCATAAACATGTACGGCAAAGCAGAAAACAAGAAAACTGTCCCCAAGGTTACCAGCTAAAGCTAGCGGTAGCTAGCTAGCTTGGTTAGAAGAATGCTGTGCAAGGCATTTCTAGGCAACTAAAATGTTCCAATTAACTCTGGTGAAGTGAAAAAACATCGTATGAGGGTAAAGTTTAAGATTAAAAATATGGATAGCCAAAAACAAGTTAGGCTATTTTATTGTACACGGTCAATAAAAAAAATAAGACACAGTTGTGATTGACCAGTTTGGTGCTTAGCCACGCCCCTAAAGCATCCCCTGCTTTATCGTATATTTTAGAATAACTGGGACCATAATTTCCAAAATGAACATCATGCTGTATTGACTTGACTTAAGACTTGAAGTAGTAAATAAGACAATAAACTTATTATCACAATATTAAATCAAGCAAGAAATAGGGTCATTTTCTCTTAGACTTCTGTAGTACATTATTTTCCCAGTCTACATTTTGAACCCAGCATCTCTGGTTGAAGCAAAGCTTTTGGAAACACAACAACATGCTGCTGTTCGTGAGGGGGAAGCAGCTCCTCAGTAGTGTAGTGATGCTGTGAGTTAATAAATGTGAGCAGGCAGGGTAGGATCTGTTAACAATCCAATCAATCATTAAATTGTACACCAGCCACTCAGTGATGACAGTATATTCTGACATCATTCAATCCACTAACTCCATGACAGAGATAGATTATAATGTAAAAGCAGTCAGCAAAAGAGAAGAAAGTGGTCCCCCAAGTACTGTAAATTATAACCCTTGGATCAGCAGCAACCATCAGTAACAACTGGCTCAGTTTGGGTCCCACTGTGCTAAAATGATGTACATGATAAATTTGAGAATGGATTGTATACAGTCAGCAAAGCCTTGTACTTTATTACGTGATGTTATTCGGTTTACATCCCTAGAAATATATTTGCATGTCATGTCAATAAAGCTTGTCACAGTTTGACATGTAAAACTAGTGAAGTTATTTTGACAGTATATTTTAACATTGTCGTGTATATAGAAATGCATTTTTACTTATTTATCTATCAAGAAATTGCATTATCCAACCAAACATCAAAATGAATGCGTTCCCTTTTATTGTGCTAAGATTGAAGAGTGATTTACCCTTATAGCTGCACTCATCAGCAGCACCTAGTTAAATAATTAAGCAATTAATCACTGTCACATGGAATGGTCCCATTAGTCTTGTGTGTGTCCTAAGGTACCCAGACACCTAACTCTGAAAATCTATCTATCCATCTATCTATCTGTCTGTCTCTGTTGTGAATATGAGCCTGACCTTTGACCTAGCGCCTGAGGAAGAAAGACAGCAGAGCTTCCCAGACACCAATTAACCCTAAGTATCACTGAAAAGAAATGAGAGGAGCACAACTTCAGTAAATATTAACTCTTTTAAGCATACCAAATCTAACAATTTATGTTCCTCACACTTTAACTTACCATGTATTTCATACTAACCCTAACTCTTGTACTGTGGTGCCTATTTAAACTTAATTACCTTTCAATTACCAGTGATGAAGTTCTAATTAAAGGTGTCATTACATCTCTGACAACAAACTGGGAGCAAAATTAGAACATTTGTATCATCCAGTGAGTGGATGTGATGAAAATAAATGAGTAACACTGGGATGTATAGCTGCGTTAATAAGTGGAGTATAATAAAGCAATTAATTACTACTTAATTGGCAGGGCAAGAAGCATGAATACACAGAGAGGTAAGATAGCTATCCCCCAAAAAAATCTTCTTTAGACATTAGGAAACAGAAGTAGCCTATGTAGGTTCCTTCTTTCCTTGCTTACCTTGTTGGTACCAAAGGCCGGGTCAGGGTAGGAAAATTGCCCAAGCCTGGTGTGGTCTGACGCGGTCAGAGGCTGAGGAGGAGGCGGGTAAACTGTTACATCCATGGCTCAATATACATCCACTTCTCCGTCTGTCCTTCCCTTCGACTTTCCTTCTTCTCTTATCTCTGTGAATGTCTGATAACCTTAATGTTTTTTTTTACAAAGTTATATGTTTTGGCGAGTCCCTCAGCGACCATACAGAGAAACAACCACGGTCCAAAAAAGCAAGCTTCTTTTGAAAAATAATGCAGCTTTCCAGCAAAAAGTTCGGCGAAATAAACCTAAACCGAGTTTATGGAGTCAGTGAAGTTTAGACTGATGCTCTCCTGTCCACACCGGCTTTCATGCTGCTGCTGTAATTAACGTTAGTAAACTTCCTAGTGAACCCACTTCTTCACTACCTGGCGTTAAAAACAACCGGCAATAGTTAACTTTGCAAAGCGTCGTTTTCCCTCCTTTTAACGTTGTAGGTGGCGGTGTTTGGTTCGGACATGGGACGTTGTTGGACCCTGTCTGTCCCTGGTTGGGACTCTTGTGTTTTAATTTTCCTCCGATGCTGCTGCTGCTGCTGCCGCGCGTGTGCTTGGTGCAGAGATGCCTCGCGGACCAGTCATACAAAGAGCTGCTGCGTCAAGTTAGCAAGAGTCAACCAAACACACCCGGATGTACAATATCTCACAAAGTAAAAGCGCAGAGTCTGTCACGTGTCTATGTGAAAAACAAGACATTGAAATGAACAGAGAAAACAGAACTTATTCAACCCGTACACGAACTCATTACCTTAACTGCAATCACACATTTCAGTGGTGTGTTGCTCAAATAGTAGGCCAGTGTCGCAGAATCGTGTTCGGCAAGCGATTTTATTTTGAAAATAATCGACACATTCATTTGCGTAAATGTTGAGAGACAGGATCCAAGGGAGCTGAGCTGAACGGCAGAATGTGCGCCATCTAGAGGTGGAGTGAGTGTCAAAAAGGTCCTGCCAGGTGTTTGACCTTAATAAATTGAACTTTTAGTGAGTGAATGGGTATTTCAATAATAGGGGATGAATTAATATTACTATTATAAAGTAACAGTCAGCATTCAATAGAAGCAATAAAAGAAAAGAAAGGATTGCAAAAAAGATGTAGTCTATGTTTATTATTGATGTGTCTGCTTTCCAGAATATACCCCCCAAACCCCCCAAAGACCCTAAAACTCAGGTCCACTCTGTGTCAATGCGTCCTTTGTAATTTGATTACTTTATCACAATTTCCACACCACTCAAGTGGCCTACAATCCGCAAAATCTGGAGTGTGTGTGTTGTGTGTGTGTGTGAGTAGGGGGGGCAGTTAACATGTTAATTAATCCAGCTTTTGCTCATACTATGTCTCATACGTACAGCATTGCAGTCAATTCTTCAATTTGATTGGACGATTCAAGCCTTTCATTCACCATTAAGGAACTCACCTTAACCCAGTAAGTCCTGGCATCCGGTTGTCCTCCAGCCCGTTCAGGCTTCTTGTTTCCGCTTTGTTACGCGCCGCTCAAAAATTAGAGTGGTGCGCGCCCTCTGAATGCGCACCTAAAAACCTGGCGCATCAGCGAGATCTACATCATTTTGACGTAATACTGGCGCGTGCCACGCTTCAGTTGTGTTGCAAAAATGGATCAGCACTGTCACTGTTAACACTCGCACGTGATTGCAACACTAGTTGCAGTCTTTTCCTGAACAGAGGTGGCACTAATGAGGAAAGGCTACTTTTCTACAGACTAAAAGAAGGAGAAAAGGGTCATCTTAACACAGTAAGTTTACAAGAGAGACTTGCAGTTGGACGGAGCCACGCATTAAAATAGCCTTGGTATGGACAACTTGTTTTTGGTGCATAACCACACCCTTAGTATTACTGCCTTAAAGAGTAACACAATAAATGAATATACACAATTTGGTTTTATTCTGCATACATAATCACATAAATTCACGTTGGTTTGGTTGCCAGACGTGGGGATTTTTCAAGCAAAACTCATATTGTTCGTAAAAGCTGCTTTTTCAGGTAAAACAATGAAACAGGCTGTGTTTTGAGAAAGAGAGACTAGTTAATACTCAACAGCCAAAGTAGAATATGGATGTTTGGATGATCTTCAATGAACAAACAACACATTTCCAATATCTGGAAATAAATACACAAATGCACATAAACAAAGAGATTCTCTCCCTCCCATCCACACATGCGTGCACATACACACACACACACACACACACACACACACACACACACACATAGTACACTTAAAAAGATGCTTACACATGCATACCAAATGTAAAAATCCACTCTCACACTTAAACTACCTGCAGACAAACACACAATCATGCTCTAAATAGTCTAAAACACACGTGCATTTTGGAAACATAACATTGGACACACAAGTACAGTACGTACAAATGCACATACAATGCTGAGTTTATACAAACACAAATAGGTATCATAAAATGCTTTCCTCTTTTTCATGCATTCTCAAACACTCTCTCACTCTCTCCCTCACACACACACACGCCAAAAACCAGCCCACACATACTTAGTGAACATAAATACAGTGGGCGTTCCGCCCTTCCCCCACACACACACATACATATATACTATATGCACCCCTCCCCTCTGAAAAAGACATAATTCACTTGCACATTCTCCTCCCCCACATACTGTTCCTCTCTATAAAACTACACACACACACACACACACACACACACACACAAACACACATACACCCACACACACACCTACACACTAAACCACATGCACACATGCACTAAACCAATCAAATACACATGTAGACTTAAATACTCTACACACACACACATACACACACCACACACACATACATCCACCCACAACTATAAACCCAACATGCAAGCACACACCTCAAACATATACACACTATCCCTGTGCTGCACCATATGCCCATGTACAAGAAAACATGTATATATATAAATGCATGTGTGTGTGTTTTTGTGTATGTATGTATATAAAACACATGCACAAGCAAACAAATCACAAAGCACACACACACTCTCACTCTCTCTCTCTCTCTCTCTCTCTCTCTCTCTCTCTCTCTCTCTCTCTCTCTCTCTCTCTCTCTCTCGTCCAGTTCTTAGATTGCCATGCATGAGTTTTCCAACAGATCTGATAGGTTGAAATAGTAATGTACTGTAGCATTTGAATGATGTGTGTCTCTTCATGTCGGGGATTACATTATAGATTCATAGCACAGCAAGCCACTCCTGGGTAAAAACAACCAGCCCTTTAGGTATTACAGCTTTCCAGTGTGAGAGAGGAGGTGCATGAAACCTGAGGTTATCAGCTAAAAGGAGTGTATTAGGTCAACAAAATGCAAAAAAAAAAAAAAGGGTTTTGCCAAAATGCAGCCTAAGACGTGCGTTTTGTAAACTCTGGGATGTCCACCAAAATTCAATATAAAGTTCTGTCGGGAGTTTAGATGCATGAAGTTGAGGAGACTGTTGTGTTCATTGGGAACACTTGCAGCGGAACAGAGTAGTACTTTTATGCCACAAATGGTAACAAGGCATAACATTGCCTTTTGAGATTTTATTTTTTGGCTGACCAAGAGTTGGGATCAAAACACGTGTCATCTGAGGGCTCTTGTCCCATTGGACTAATTTTTATAGGCATCAACTCTCCCACATTTCAGCCATTACCTCAGTGATTATGTAATTGTTACCCAAAATAATTGCAGCCACAACCAAGAACTTAGGCCTAAGTAAGACCAAAAAGTAGTGCAGTACTGTATGAGTAGAGGATGAGATGACACAGTCTTGTGTTCAGCTATCACTCATCAAAACAATATTTTTGCTTCTATAGATCTTTATCACAGCAGACAATTTTACTTGCAGAAATAACACAGGTGTAACTGAAAACCATTAATTATGGGTCCGTTCTCTTTAAAGGTCCCATGGCACGAGGATTTCACTTCATTTCTCTTTGTTAAGTGAGTTCCTCCAGCCTGCCTATGGTCCCCCAGTCGCTAGAAATGGCAATAGGTGTAAACCGAGCCCTGGGTATCCTGCTCTGCCTTTGAGAAAATGAAAGCTCAGATGGGCCGATCTGGAATCTAATGAGGTCATAAGGGGCAACATTACAACGTTACCTCCCCTTTCACTGCTTTGCCCGCCCAGAGAATTTGGCCCACCTTTGAGAGAGAGACATCATGGCTTTTAAAAGAACAAATGGCAGTTGGTCAAGGCCACACCCCCAGCCTCCACCTTGCCCCCCCTCCTCAATAGCCTCAGACTCAGAAATGGCACACCCTAAGGCTCTGGTGGCTGTAATTCTGCACCAAGGCTGAATTTTGGGTAAGAGACTTTAGATACAGTATTAGGGGACCACTAAGGCCTATATAAAAGCATCCAAAGAGTACTATGTCATGGGACCTTTAAGCGTCTCTGCAAGCCAGCAGCTTTAGCAGCAAGTGTAGCTGGAGTTGACTTATTTACTTACTTACTTACTGAGACCTTCAGGTCCATAGATTTTAATTTGGTTTATTTAGGCTTTGGTTTTCGGGTGTCACCTTGTAAACAAGAGGAAATGAGGTGCTTTTAAGAGCTGCCAGGCTCCGATCAGCAGACGTCAGCTGTGTCCAAAGCCCCTCTGGGTTTATCCACGGCTCTGCTCTGACATGAATGTCATGTAGCATGGCCTTCATTATCTTACTGCTTTCAAACCTTTCATTTCGACCTACTGACAGCAAAATGGAAAGAAGATAAACGTATCTTCGCTTAGTCATTTTGAACGTGGGAAAAACAGAAGAAAAATGTTGTTTGAGTTTGTAGCCCAATATACAGTAAATTATAATGTATAATCTACAAGAAAAACACTCAAACCCAAAACCTCTAACCGGGGCCTGATCTTGAGGGTGTTTCCAGTTTGCCCACCAAACTGTTAACAATTTAATTTTGTGATAACAGAATCATGTCATTTGATTTTATATCAATAATCTTGAAAATGAAGTTTCACTACGATCACCATCTTCGATCATCTACGATCTTATGTACAGTGTTGACAGCAACACAACTAAACACTAAATGCAACACTTTATATTATTAAAACAGTACGTAACACTTTTCTTCTCATAAATGCTAAATATGTAAATATGTTCCAAAATGCAATTGCTTGAATGTTCAGATAATCTCTCAGATTTTCTCTCTGTTCTAATACACCATCAACCGCCTCATATTCCTATTTTTATTGTTACACTTTGTCTTCACATGAACCTTTATTGTATTCTGGATTGCAGCACTTTGCATGTCCATATGTCTTTTTGTGATTATTTGTTATCTTTTTGCCTTGTTGAAAAATGTCTTCTTGTGGGACAAAAGAAGGTTTGAAGTGAACTGAATGGTTAAGATCATGTGAAGATCAGCGCCTCCACATTTCTGTTCTCTGCGTCATCATACAGGACCACTAGTGCTCTGGTTGTGTGCATCAAAAGCAAATCAGCAACTCAGTTCTGTTATGAAGCATTTCTGTTGTAAAACAGCTCGTCGGACCATTCTGGGTCAAATGTGTCTACAGCCAGGCCATCATTTCTATCGTTCTATTTCAATAACACTACTCACACCGTGCGCTTTGCACACCAAGACCTGCAGAAAAGGTTTGGGAACTACTGCATCAGCCGTTGCCTTCGCGGACCGAGTCTGCGCTGTTGTCATGGAGATTGCTATGTTGTCATTGACCTTCGACACTAAATTTGATCAAACTGGAATTATTCTTTAGGGAGTATTATCATTCAAACCGTGGACAACCGTGGAACTTTACATTCACACACCTCATGTCCAGTTCTAGCTGCATTGATGTATTTGTGTTGATATCAGTATCAGCACCATGATCTCCATCTGCAGGTCAGCAATTCAATTTGGGAAAGAACAGGACAACAAGTAGGAGGCTTGTAACAGGAAGAGAAAAAGAGAAGTCATATTGAAAGAAACTCTAGACATACAGATTTATTATTAACTTTTATGACCCTTGCACAATCCAACATTTTCTATGTCTTCCTCTCTTTCATTTCTCCTTATTTTAATCTAACACACACACACACACACACACAATGATTGTCTGATCTGACAGTCTCATATCTCATATGAATGTCAAGTCCACTGAATTCATTTGCACATTTTTAGCTGATGGTTGATGCATCATTCAGGCCTATTTTTCCATGCTGTCACTGTTTTACACCCAATCTCATCATTATTTCATACTGGGCTATTTATTATGCTGCTGTACAGCACACACAAACACACACACGCAAAGTTGGAACATCGTCTTCATTCGTACACTTTCTAACAGAGTTAGCGTTTGTATAAACACCACAAGTAGAAGTAAGTCTTCGTGCTTAAGGTAATTTTAGCATCAGCTCAGCATTAGAGTATGTAGACTGGCTCTCTGATTGGTTATATAATTATATCATTTTGCCAAAGATAAAATAATTCTAAACAATAATCTTGCTTTTGGGGATCATGAAGCTAATATTTTACGTAATGGATGTCAAAAGTGTAGTTTCAGCAGGAGAAATCCTTTCAGTTTCCTGTAGAGGTGAAGGTAAATTTCCTATTATAAAAATTGTGTCTAAAGTGGAATTGGTCCTATCACTGTATTCATTACAGGTAATAAAAATGTAGCCCTAAAACACTGTTTACCCACCAGTGTGTAGCACGGCCTTCAGCTGTCAGACTAAAGCTGTGTTTGTTAGACTGCAACATACAATCTCATTTATACTTATGTAACCAGTAGTTTATGTTCTTCTTCTTCGTACATCATTTTATCTTGTTCCATTACTTTGTTTATTTGTAGTCCAAATGCTCAATGTGAGTCTAGTGGCTCTTTTTTTAATTAGACAACTTCGTTCGACAGGATTTGAATGTGGGGTCTTCATAAGTCAAGTCCAAAACAGCACCCCTTAAAGGTCCCATGACATGCTGCTTTTGGATGCTTTTATATAGGCCTTAGTGGTCCCCTAATACTGGATCTGAAGTCTCTTTCCCGAAATTCAGCCTTGGTGCAGAACTACAGCCACTAGCGCCAATTCCACAATGAGCTCTCCTTAGTATGTGCCATTTCTGTGTCTGTAGCTTAGGGGAGGGGGAGCAAGGTGGAGGCTGGGGGTGTGGCCTTGACCAACTGCCACTTTGCTCATTTGAAAGCCATGATGTCTCTCTCTCTCTCATGGGTGGGACAAATTCTCTGATGGGCAAAGCAGAAAAAGGGGAGGTAACCTTCACAAGGAGCAAGATTCCAGATCGGCCCATCTAAGCTTTCATTGTCTCAAATACAGAGCAGGATAACCAGGGCTCGGTTTACACCCATCGCCATTTCTATCCACTGGGGAACCATAGACAGGCTGGGGGAAATCATATTAATGTAAAAAAAACTCATAAAGTGCTATTTTCATGCCATGGGACATGAAAAAATCACTGTTAAAATACACTCTTAGAGTGATCACTGTAAATTGTATCATGTACAGGCTAAAAGGAAAGTCTTTATGAGAGGATATGTGTTTAAGTCTGCTCTGCACACAATCTATCTATCTATCTATCTATCTATCTATCTATCTATCTATCTATCTATTTTTTTGAAGGAGTTTCAGTTTGCATTGGAGCATTTTAAAGTGATCTGAAAGTAAAAATGACATGAATCCAGGCTCTGAACTGTGCTCTTTTAAAGGTCCTGCAAAGCTCAGTGAATATGGTGGGGGGCACAGACACTGCCATTTAGAAATATATACACTCATGTTACTGGTACCAATAACATGTGATATAAATATAATAACATGTGCATACAACGTAGAACGGTGCATCATACTGAGCAGTATTGTACTTATTGACTGAGCAGATATGTACATTTAACTGAGCTCAGAATTGAGCCCACCTACACTTGGACTGAATCAACTCACACATCAGTTAGTATTTAGGTCAGGAGTGAAATGCACTTGTGTCTATTTGCTTCTATCTTTATCAACCTCTGTTAGCCATACATTGAAACTGAAAAATCTAGAACTTTTCGTATCATCGCCTTCACTGTTAAGAGTAAGCCAACATTATGTTTAATCTACCAAAAAAGATGACAGAACGTTTAAAGCCTCTCTTGTAACGCTGTCTGAAAATGTCCTGCAACCAGATCACACAGCATAAATTATCCTTCAACATTAAATGCAAAATACGTCAGCTGGCACAGCATATACAGGCCTACACAGGATATACAGGTCATGACTGCAGTTTTTATTAAGTGATGTCACGTAACATACTTTATTTTCAGATAAGACTTTGAGACTTAGATTTAGACTTCTCTTTATTAATCCTTTTGGGATGACTCCCGCAAGGAAATTGAAATTTCCAGCATCAGTTTTAGCAAGAATACAGTATAGAAGGCAGTATAAAGATAACAATAATAACAGTATTAAAAATAGTAATAATAAGACTGAGTAAGTAGCCTAAAAAACACCAACATTAATCAAACAACACACACACATCAAATTTATTACAATATAAGGATTAATTACCCAACCAACAAGCTGCACATTTTATTAGCAAACACACCTGGCACTCTGCGTCACGTTTGACACCCGTTGCAGAGGTTAGGCCCATCTGTTCCACGGGAAACGCAACTGATGCACTTTTTTCCCTTTTTCATCAATGAAGGTCCAAGTCATATTTGCAGTTAAAGCCATTGGTTCCATTGACTTACATGAGATCTTAGTTGGGTTTCCAAAAAATCACTGTGCCGGACGGAGCCACGGTGCCGCTGCAAAACAGCCTCGGGAAGGAACTTGTTTTGGTGGAACATGTGTAAGTTTAAAGTGCCCATGTTATGAAGAAACACTTTTTCTGGGATTTGGGGTGGAATGACATCTGGCGGAATTTGATCTATCACTTGACATATCTTGTTGTACAATTTCTACTTTAGTTAAAAAAAGGAACATGTGCATGAGAGACTTCCTCGAGCTGTCTGACTTTCTTTTGCTTTCCCAAATTATTTACTGTTACTGCTCTTAAAGACTTTCCAAATTCTGATTGTACACAGAGTTGCTGCACTGCCTGTGCTTGTCAGTCAGAACTCGCAGATTCAGAAGATAGAGTTGACTAGCGTTGACTAGCACTAATTCGTATTCGTATGTATAAAGGGCAAACAAAAGCCTATAGAATCATGTTTCTGATTGATTTAAGGTAGCACAGTTGTGTGTGTTCAGGTGCATCAGTCCATTTTGGAGCTAAGCTGCTACGTTGGTAAAAAGAACTGGGTTGGGAAGAAGACATGAGAAATTTGGGCTACCAGTGTGCAATAAGACTTCAGCCTCTCACTGACTGTTGACTTAAAAAAATAATAATTAGAGATTTAAGACTGAGTAATTGTGTTTTGTGTGTGTGTATGTGTGTGTGTGTGTGTGTGTGTGTGTGTGTGTGTGAGAAAGAGAAAGAGAGAGAGAGAGAGAAAGAGAGAGCGAGGAAGAGAGAAAGTTAAGAAGAGGAAGAGATAGTGTTGCTGACAGCCTGTCAGTTTGCATAGACAACAATGTGACGATTGGTCTACTCCGTTTTG
Source organism: Etheostoma cragini (assembly GCF_013103735.1). Taxonomy (NCBI): domain Eukaryota; kingdom Metazoa; phylum Chordata; class Actinopteri; order Perciformes; family Percidae; genus Etheostoma; species Etheostoma cragini. The sequence goes on along the minus strand of NC_048418.1, from coordinate 4,050,759 downwards.
ACAGGTTGCCCACACACACACACACACAAACACACACACACAAACACACGCACACAGTAAGTCCACAACATAAATAATAATAATACAATACAATACAAAGACAATAACAAAACATAAATCATTGGATCACATGGTTTCAAAGTGCTAGTTGTCAATATAAGGTAAGAGGTAGGGCGGAGGACTCTATTTATTGAGAATATGGCATTGAACTGTAGCAGAAGAAAACGAAGTAATCTCAACAAGAACTCACTTATATTACTAAGGGTGTACTACTACAATTCCAGGTTACGGTCACTTCATTTTAGTTCCTGCATGAGCTGGTCAGGTTTGGATTAGATGTGTTTGTCATGTCTTCCTGTCATTGGGTTGCAACTAGTGATTATTTACTACTTTACTAGTCATCCAATCAAATTGTTTTTTAATAACTGATTCATCTTTAACTGAAAAATGCCCAACATGATTTTCAAAAACCTAAAGAGATGTCTCAAAATAGTTTTTTTATTGTTGGTAATTTACTATTAATAGTTAAATTAATAGAATTGCATAAATTCAACTTTAGTAAAAGCAAACTCCACTGATTTTAGGTCAGTCACTGCACTCAGCCAAGAAAGATTTACAACACTTTGGAAAGAGCCAGGCTGGCTGTTTTCCCCAGTCTCCAGTCTTCATGCTAAGCTAAGCTAATCAGCTGCTGGCTCTAGTACATGAAAGTGGTATCAACCTTCTTATCTAAATAAGAAATCTGTTATGACCTTTATAATGTATCAATGACATCTTGTAGAAGGTTTTGAGGAAGAAGATGTGGAGGGCTTGAATCACCACTCATATTGGAGGACTGAGAGAAGAAGACGTGAATATTCACTCAGTCATATAGTTGTAATATTTGTGTCTTTGTTATGCCACCAGGTGAAGGAGATCATCCAGTAATTAAAAACCTAAAACGTCCCATTTAAATTACCAAATGAGATTGAAAGGACACTTTTATGATGAAAAAGCTGTGCCACCATCTCTGCAGGGAGCTGAGGCGTGTCTCGATTACTTAAACAAAAATCCAAGCTAATAAAAAGATGTCATCACGTATCAACGACGTCACAACCTGCTCCAGTCGGTGCAAGAAACAACAAGGCTGGTTTTCGCTGCTACACAGGGTGATTTTTTGAGTTGGATTTTATCCCAGTTTGTAGAGAATCATGAAGCTGCTAACACTGACCCAGACAAGCCAGTAAAGTAATCCATTTTAACATTTATAGAGCAATTTGTTTGTAGTACATCACAAGGCTATCTATTCTGACACTGTACACACACACACACACACACAAGCACACACACACACACACACACACACACACACACACACACACACACACACACAACGCCTGAATGGTCTAATGCAATGACACAGAGAGATTGATTCAGGCTTCTAAACAGGCCACATCCCTTCATTCCTTCATCCCACATATTCTCTTCTCTTCTCTTCTCTTCTTTTCTCTTCCTCAATTTTTGGCTATTACTGTACAGATGTAGAAAATTACTAAATAGTTAGAACTACAATCTTACCTTGTGTGGGACAAGGTAAAATTGTAGTTCAAATGAACATTTGTGTGTTTGCTGTTTGTTCATCGCCATGTTAATATGTCTCCTGCTGTAATGGCACAGACACAGAAAACATGGAACATGGTCTGAGACAGACAGACAGACAGACAGACGGAGAGACAGAAAGGCAGACTGAAAGGAGACAGAGAGAGAGAGAGAGAGAGAGAGAGAGAGAGAGAGAGAGAGAGTCCAAACAGGGAGAAATGGAGCGCAGCACATCAATCATTAGGATGATTATTATGGCAGTTGTCATGGCAACATTCTCCCATCCCCCTCTCCCCTTTTCTCCTCTTCCTCCCTCTCTTTCTCTCTCAAATCAATTCAAATGCGCTTAAATGTCACGGTAGGCATAGTAAAGTGTGGATGACTCTGAAGAAAACAAGAAACTGAGAGAAGAAGAAGACCATACAACAAAATAAAAAAGGATAAAACAAGATTTAAAAAAACATGTTTTTTAGTTAAAGTGCCACATTGTTTTGAGACAATCCGATCACGATTGTTTTCTGATTTGTATCTTATCATCTGTGAGTTGATTCTGAAAGCAGTCACGAGATCTCAGAGAACAAAGCGACACGATGCAGGGTTCAGTTTACATACATTGTCTAACAATCACTCCCTTTACTTAGATGACGTGAGAGTAGATAGATAAGAAAGAGGCTCCATGGGAACGGAGGATTGGTTCAAGGAAGCATCTTCAGAAAGGAAAACAGCTTTGCATTTTTTGACACATATGTACAATACAAATTGAAACAAATAAGAGAGGCTTTGTTCAGAGTTTTTACCAAATGGAACGTAACATATTCACAAATAGTCAACACTTTATGTTTTAGTCTCATTTACCCTAGTCTCGCATTGGCAGACCCTCCTGCAAAGCAAACTGCAGAAGAGTCTGGCTACTCCGCAAATGCCAATAAAACCTGCTCTAGTTTAATGGCATTTCTTTAAACCAATCACAATCATCTTAGGCGGTGCAAAGCACCGGAGAAAAAGTGCAAAATAGGCTTGGAAGGAACTTGTTTTAGAAAAACTTTGTTTACAGAAAACTCCGATTGGACAGATAGTCTAGCTAGCTGTCTGGATGCACCTTGCAGATATGTGAGAAAAGGTTAATCATGGTCTTCCTAAGTCGACCGGAGTTCAAAATGCCGCCAAGAAGGAAGCCCAAGGCAACGGATATCCGGCCTAAATGAGTGAAATCTGGCGGATTTTCCGGAGCATTCCTGGAAGTGGAACATCAAGGATATCCAATACATTCACCCAAATCATGTAATGTGATTCCCATAAACAGATAAAACAGCTGTACGCCTTGGCTACATTGTATATAACTTTATGTTTCTACAACATGCTAAACGTCACTAAGGAAAACAAACAAACCACTATCTATCAAAATCACCCACGTTGCCTCCAAAAGGATCAGCTCCCGTACACCCAACATCTTAGCCCTGAACATTGGCACCATCATGACACCAATCGCTCGCCATACCCACACTTTATACTGTTGCCATCTGGCTGCATATACTGGACTCTGAGGTGTAAAAGGAGTCGCTTTGCACTGCTGAACAGACTATCTCGCTGAGTTTGTATAGATCTGGAGTTGTTTTAAATGTGGTTGTTTCTATGTGTCTACATACAGTTGTGCTCATAAGTTTACATGCCGAGGCTTAAGTTGACTAAAAAGAGGAGTAAAAAAAACATGTTTTGGAAATGTATCTTAATGCCTTAATCAAAAAATGAGGTAAAATCCAACCTTTAAGGACACCAATTTTCTTTGTGAATGAGTCATGTATTGTAAATAAATAAATTTTCTTTCTTAAAATACAGGGGCATATTTTTAATTTTAAAGGCCAGTTATTTCATGGATCCCGGATACTATGCATCCTGATAAAGTTCCCTTGGCCTTTGGAATTAAAATAGCCCCATATCATCACATACCCTTCACCATGCATAGGACACATAAATACCTGGCTAACAGGAGCTAACTGGCTATATCTGGCAGCAGTTGTTGAGCTTGCTATCTTAAGAGGCATGGGGCGTGTGATTGGCTGAAAGTTTTTGACAAGACCACTGTCATAACTAGTGACATCACGAAGTACAACTTCACATGAAATTTCAAAAAGGACCTCATTGAACAAAAAATATCCAATAAAATTCAGTTACATTCCTTGATTATATGAGAATAGCAATGATGAAATTACATTTAAGTAGAAAATGCATTTCCTGCAGTAAATGCTGATAAGCTAAATTGCTAAGGCTAAGTCATGCAATAAACACGCCATAGACCTTTTTCACAGCAGACACGTTGACATGTCATAGTAGGAAAAGCACAGGTGCATTCAAAACCATTAATGATGACTGCAATGAAAATAAGTCCTGGACTTTATTGTGTTTTTATCCTCGATTGTATTTGATGTCTTCTCATGTGTAAGGCATTCTTTATGTAATCAAATAAATCAAATCAAAACCCAAGTGTCGTGCTTTCTCCACCGCCATCAGAACGGAACTCACCGATGGTTACCGGACTTCAACCTCATCGTTCTCAGCCACTCCCTCTGTTCACTCATTGGACTGCCAAATATTTGGCCGGAGAAAACCAATGAATATACCGCAAACCCGGATGGAGTATTAAAGGAAAATTAAAATTGAGCAGAAATACGTACGAGGGTGGAGCCAAGTTAGTATTGTGCATGCTAACTCACTGAACTAGCTTACTGGAACACCTGATGGACTTGAGCCATCGTTAAGGTAATCAGTTTCAGCTGAGCTTTTCCTGCTATGACAAGCTAAATGTCTGCTGTGAAAAAGGTCTATCATAAGCACAGAACAATCCTGAATGAAACACTAAACTTGAACAGTGATAACACAAAAAATTGTAAAAGATATCATGTGACTAATGTAACATGGAGAAACAATCACCTTCTTTTCCATCTATCTTCGGGTGGATGGAAAAGAAGGTAATTATTTCCCTTTGTCCCCTTTCTCCCCTCCCTCTTTTTCCATCTAGTATTATCAATTTTCTCAGACACGAGGAGATCGATGGAGAGTGATGGGATTATGTAATGACCTTATTTGCAAGCATGTTTGTTTGTGAGTGTTATTTTACAATAAGGACATTGTCATGCAGTTTTAAAAACCTGCATGGCTGCCCTTGTCGAGGCCAGGGCTCTTGTTCAGATGAATCAATGAAAGTGAATACTGCTGCTGTTCTCTTCTGTCTGTCTTACATGATCCACCCTGAGTATGTTTACATGCACACCGATATTCAATTATTGTTCCAAATATGACAATATTCTGAATCTGATACAAGTCATGTTAACACATTCCGGCTGGGTATATTCCAAATAAGGCCTGTTTCCAAATGTAGCATTTTCCAATAAGACGTGGGATATTCCAGTATTATTCAGGTTTAACAGGGATTCTTTGGACATGCATTCAGCGCTTTTAGAATATGCGTCACAATCAGGGTTTTTTTTACCCATTGACAGTCAAAGACATTAGAAGCACTTTTACGGTAATAGCTGACAATGTAGATGTGACGTGGGCAACCTGTCTGAAAGGTGTAAGTCTTCTGGTAGCTGTGCCAAGAGAAATCTCAATCACTCCCAATCAGCAGAGACAGAGCTGAACAGCTAAACAGCTGATGTAAGTTGAAACTGTCTGCAAGCTTCTCCTGGCACTACGGTGATTTGTCAACTACGCAACAGCAAGTCGCTTGGTTATGACACAATCGTTAGCCCTATTTTACAAAAATGTCTGCTATGGAGCTATAGTATGAGCTACAAGGTAATGGAGCATTTTGTATATTGTATTGTTTCTTTAGAAATAAACAATGGATAAACAGAGTCTTTAAACACATCAGATGTAAAGGTATTCACTGTCAAAGTGACGTCAAAATGAATGGCGGTCAATGGGATGCTAACAGCGGGACATGGCTTTGTAGCATTAAAATGGCGCCATGGGAGCTACGCCTAGAGAGGAGAGGCTTATTTTGCACGGCTATATGTAAACGGGAATATAAGTGGAACACTAACTTTCATTAGCCAACAGAACGCTGCTTAGTATGACAGACGGACGGAGCACTGATCATATCTCCGGTGAACCATTTTTAAACCATTTTAAAATCAATATTAGTGCTAATATAGACCTCACGCTGCTGATCAGAGAGAGAGAGAGAGAGAGGGAGGAGAAAACAGAGATTGTGAGCCGGGAAACAAAAACAACTAGCTACAACAGGATTAATGAAATTAAATGCGTAGATCTCATGCTCATACACAGGAGGGGTAAATTATGCACAGCGGGGGAAGGAGGCATTTCATTGGTTCTTTCTAAGCAGACGGCGGGGCAGTGATTGGTGGGCGTTTTTACAGGATTTCACTCCTTTTTCAGAGCCTGTAAGTCATTTGATTGCTGTCAGGGTTTACAGACCATTTTTAAACAATGTAGAAAAAAATCTACATTGGAAATAGTTACCAACCGTTCCTTTAATCTTCTAATCAAATATGTGTGAGTGGTAATGCATGAACGTTATTAATCTCTGCTCAGCACCAGATGCAACTTTGATAATTGAACATTTGAAGCAGGTGGAAGGCTGGTGAGTCAAGCAGAAATATTCTGCAGCGTTCTGTGTGCAGCAGACTGAACTACAATATAGTCAAATGCCTTGATGGATGACATTTAGCTAAGTTCAGGATGATAGGAGGAACTCTGTCTCTTCCTGTCTTTATCTATCTGTCTGTCTCTCTGTGTTTTCTGCGTCTTTGCTCTGACACAATTACACTTCAGCTCCTATCAGCTCCCTGGATGCTCCACTGCATCTCAGGAATGGATGGAAACACACACACACACACACACACACTCTCTCTCTCTCTCTGCAGAGTATCTCTCTTTTTGCAAGACATTCTAGGACAGGACTTCAACAATGCGGCTCCACATAGGATCACTTTTTAACTTTTTAACACTGACATTGGTTGTTTGATCAAAGTAGCCCGCTGGGTGGCCAGCAAACTAACAGAAAGTCGAAGCTAACAGAACGGAGTTCTCTGAAGCTTCAACTTACAGTGTTTTAAAGTGGAGGACTAGAGCCTGACCCGCTGTAATCTACATTTGGAAACATGTACCTCAGTCGCACCACAACAAGACTTTACAGGAATCAACAAACATTTTGTTCAAATTATGAAATTTATCACTGATAACCGCAACAATATCATTGCAGGTTGTGTCTATTGTTCACTTTACACACTTCTCCACATCTCTTCCTTCCTTCCTTCCTTCCTTCTATGTTGTCCCACACACACACACACTCTATTTCCAACTCCTCTACCTCTTTCTTCCTCTTCCTTCATCCTCTTTTGTGTGCTGTGGTCATTCAGGAGTTAATGTTGTCCGTGCTCATATGATCTAGGCCAAGGGCACAATGGACACACACACACACACACACACACACACACACACACAAGCGCACTCACCCACACTCTCACAAGCGCACACACACACACACGCAGAAGGTCAATAGTGTGAGAGGGTCAGACAGATGGTCAAGTTAACAAACAGCAGGGGAATTCAAACCATAATGTGTGAATGCCGTCCTCACACACACACACACACACACACACACACACACATGC
>NC_048418.1:3983018-4043535 GCF_013103735.1 Etheostoma cragini | reverse complement strand
ACACACACACACACACACACACACACACACACATGCACACACGTACACACACACACACACACACACACACAAACGCACACATCACTACCCTTGTGACATATCAGATTTTTTTTTTTCAAACAGTGTCTTAAAACTCCAGTTATGTTTCTATTCTGTACTAACAGTCTATTCTCCTTTGCCCCATCAGCAACATTCTTGCATGTCATAGAGAAATACTGCAGAATCGAACCAGATTATCAGGGGTTTAAGAAAGGGTATAATTGATTATAGTTCAAGTTCAATATTCACTTTTCTTATAGCTCTTGGTCTCCACCAATTCCTGGGGGAAATATCTGCCTCATTAGCTACTGAATGCTCCACTGTGTCAACCAGTTAACTGTGTCTGTCTGCTGTTGGGTGCTAAGCAAGTAGTGTATCGGCTGAAAACTGCTGTCTGCTGTGGTCGTAAATATCAGTACAATAGCTATGGGAACCCGAAAAGTCAGCCAGCTAAGCTATGAGCATAAACTCTTTCTGAACCCCGTTTATGTTCATCACTACATCCGATTTCTTTCACATTGTCTTAACTTTGTTATTTGATACATTGTTTTTCTAGAAATATTAATTATTTTCTCTTTAAAGCCCCTGGAAACATCTTTTCAAATCTTCAGTATTTCTCTATAAATGTTTGTGACTGAAAAAGATGGTTGGTTGGTAACTTTTGATTGACAGTGCCCCCCTCCCCCAACTCAAACCAGTAAAATAATCAAATCTGTTCTGACTTTGGCAAAAAAGTGTGTGTAAGTGTGAATCCCATAGTAATTAGAAAAAAAGCTGATTGACTGATTTTTAGGGCCTTTCAAAAACGTGATGAAAACATAGGATGAGGTACCTGCACCTGTTTCCAGTCAGCCTGACTCATTGGAAAAAAAGCATGGATGCTGGGATACTATCATCAAGGTTATGATTCAAGAAAGTCTTTGATCTGCACTGGAGGCGAAACTGACATTTTCACAAGCACATTTTTCCATTCACTTCAATGAAAAACGCAATAAAAGGCTTAATGCTTTAAAGGTAAAGCATGTAAAAATGCATGCCTCAGTAACTTGGATTTTTGTTGCAGTTTGCATGCTCACTCCTTTTTAGAGTTAGCCTAACGTCGTCATACTCTGATTATGAGTCTGATACTGCTCTAGTGGGCTGTGATTATGGGGCGTGTTTCAAGACTGCATAATACAATCTATGGTTTCAACCCAACCAGGAGAGAAAATCCCTCTGCACTCAATTGGATAGACCTACAACCAATCAGAGCAATTGAGAATGTAATGCATGTGACGCATGGTTGCAATAGGACTCAACTGCCAGCTACCGCTGATGTTAGCTACTAGCCGATAGCCCCGGCAGTTTGGAAAACGCTAATGATGTTACATCCATGTTACAGGCTTTGGAACATACATACATCCCTTGGATGTATCACAAGATAATGCCATGTGTGTGTTATATCACAAGATAATGCCATGTGTGTGTTATTAGAACACATGGTGCATTACAACCATTAGCTATATCCATAATTACAGCTACAGCACCTCGGGAGAACAGTCAAATGTGCATGCACAGTGCAAGGCAACATGGGCGGGCGCAGTCCTGCGGGTCTCTTCGTGTTCATCATTACATAACTGTTGATCATCTAGCCGTCCACATGTAAAGCCCGCCCTTACAATTTGATTGGTCCTAACAGCTCTTATTGAAGCATAGTTTCTCCACAACTGATCAAGTCCGGACCGAAGTTCCCGACCTCAAACGTTGTGGACTGGGCCAGGTTCAGCTGGTATCCAGGCTATTCAGGAGTCAAAATCTAATCCAAAGGTTAACATGCTATACTTTAAGATGTGGGGGGGGCGGCCTATAGCTCACCTGGTAGACCCGTAGGCTCAGTCCTTGCCAGCAACCCGGGTTCAAATCTGACCCAGGGCCCTTTGTTGCAAGCCATCCCCCTCTCTGCCCCATTTCCTGTCTCTCTTCAGCTGTTCTAAATAAAGGGGGCAGGGGGGGGGGGGTATGTAAATATCTACAGTAAGACTACGACATATAGAAATCAACAGCCTTACAAATGAAAAATCTTGAAAGGAAAGAGCCCTATCTGTGTTACGGTGTTGTGTCAGTGTGTGGACTTGGTTGGGAATCAGAGGGCTGCCAGTTCAAGTCCATGTGGACCAAATCCATACAGTTGGGCCCTTGAGCAAGATGTGTGTATTTTGGGCCCGTGTGCAACCCGAGTGTAAGATTGTGATTTCCCCCTTCAGAATCACTAAAGTAAATTTGTCTTCTTCAGAGAGCCAGGACTGCTGCTAAAGAGTCCCCCACATCTGGTTTCTGTAGCTGACTCTCACCCCTGACTTCTGACCTCTTTAAAAGTAAAGATGATTATGAAATCACATCATGTTCTATGAATGGATAGTAAAAAACGATAAATCTAGCTTCTCTTCTCTGCACATTACTGCAGTACGTTTCTCAGAGCAGGTTTACTCATTTCTTTCACGTCACTACAGAGCTCCCTGCTGGTCATCAGAGGAACTCTCACTGGCTACAGCAGGGAAACACAATTACAGACAAATGTTCACAGATACATGTTCACAGACATATGCTGACAGACATATATTAACAGACATATATTAACAGACAGAATTAGGTACGTAACAGAAAGGTCAAATGAGGCTCCCTAGATCTAAAAAACTGGAGGTTAAGAAAAAGGGGGAAATTGTGTTCACACATCCACCAAAATGATAAAAACTGTGTATATAATGTACGTTCAATTATGTACTTCCCACTTCCAAAGACAGAATAATAAAATACGGCTGAATCCCATTTCTCTGTCTTACCCCTTACTCTTCCCCTTCCCTTGGTTGTACGCCTAGCCCTTGACCCTCAAAATCGAGTTGGAAAGGCTTGGGGTAAAAAATTTTATGAGACAACACTTTAAAGTAAAAATTGAAACTTCTTTTAACATAATTTATTGAGATGTGTAATGTAATGGCTCTTTCTAACAGCAGAGGGCAGCACAGTTACATGTTGATCAACAGAAGTCAGACACCAACTACCAAGAGCCTGGGTCTGGGTCTGGGTCTGGGTCTATCCCAGGTTTCTGCCTAAAAGGAAGTTTTTCCTCGCCACTGTCGCACTATTGCTTGCTCTGTAGGAAACTACTGGAACTGTTGGGTCCTTGTGGATTCTGGAGTGTGGTCTAGACCTGCTCTATCTGTAAAGTGTCTTGAGATAACTCTTGTTGTGATTTGATACTATAAATTAAATTGAATTGAATTGAATTGAATTGAACTACAAGCTCAATCTAAGAAAATCATTCATTAAGTGACATACTTTTATTACATAATAAGGCTATCTCTAACACTGTTCTATTTTACGTTTCAGTACTTATTTCACTATGTAAATAACAATACTGCGTAACTACTACATTGTTATTATTGTGAATTTGTATTATTATATCATAGCTAGCATTCTCTTCCATTTCTGTGAGATGCTGTAACATGTGGCAATATTGGCAGTTAGATTGAATATAGCAGGATTTGGGGTTCCAAAATCATCTTTGGGCTACTCTATATCCTCGACCTTCCTCTTCAATTTCCTTCCACTTTCTTTGCCCTGGAGTTCTAAACTCCGGTGGATTTCTGAGGACTTTGGTTAACCGGTCCTCAGATCTCTGCAGGGTAAATCCAGACAGTTAGCTTGACTATCTTTCCAATCTGAGTTTTCTTTCGCACGACTAAAGCAACCTTCAAACGTACACATGTTCCATCAAAACATGTTCCCTCCCGAGGCCTTTTAGCTGCAGCTCTGTGCAGACCTTAGCGCCACCCATGATTGTGATTGGTTTAAAGAAATGCTAATAAACCAGAGATCAGTTTTTCTCCCATGCATAACTGTAATGTGGACTAGGCGGAGTAGCCAGACCCTCTAAATGTTTCCTGATGTTTTTCCCTGTTTTTTTTTTTAAAGGCCCTGGAATAAAACACTAAATTTGTCCCAAACAGCCTGTGTCGTCTTGACAGCAAACAACCACACCTCCAATAATCTCCTAGAATTTGGTTTCAAATATTTGAACAAGCCGGCAGTGTGTTTGACAGACACTCCTGACTGAACAGAAGCTGTATTCAAATGAACTAATCCTCCATATTTACTCAAACTTTAAGGATAAGGCTGGTGTTACATATGTATTTTTTTGTAACGTAATCCCATGAAATGTTTAAACCAACAATGTATTAGCCCGTCTCTCAAGTCTTTCTGACTTCCCGACCCTGTCTTTTTAAAGCACTTTGCTGTAAGCACGTTCATTCTTACTGAAGATGTAAAGTTTTAAAGGTTTAAGGAAGTTCAAAATATAATTTTCTGTTTTAAAGATGGCTCAGTAATTTCCCAGAAAAACTGGACAATTTAGTTGTAATCAAACATTACTCAAACAGAAGGAAACTGCTGCAGATTAATCCATATTTTATTGCCTTAGTAAATATTTGCAGCAGCAGGATGATGTATGTGAGATAGAGTCAAACTAAATTCATTGTAATGAAGGAAGATGTCACCCAGTGCAGCAGTGGGACTCACGGATCTGTTTATAAAAGGAGAAATAAGAATGGTCGGGAAACTAAACAACAACTAAAATATCACCAAACATATCTTTTAATAACAGCATTAACACGTTTATAAGAATCAGGCATCTGCTTCTCTTGGTTCAAAGTAGAAAAAAAATCCCCATTTAAATTCAGTGTTTCAGTCAGTGTTGTAGTTTATTGTTGCTTTACAGTAACAGTCATCAGTTCTCACAGTATGTTTCAGCTCAGTTTGAAAGACACGCTACCTTTAATGGAATTTGCTACTATATTTTCAACATATAACAGATTCTTGGACATATATCTTAGGAAAAGGGATTCAAAAGTACAAAAAGGTGTTATATTACATGATTAAATGCGGGTTTACCAGTCAGGTGCCAGCAGTTGGTCTACTACTGCCTACAAATCAGATTTGTCTGTAGTGTTGACTCAATTTTCAGATTCAAAACAAAAGTTACCATTACAGCTTGTTCTGTGTATTGAACTTGTGAGGGTGCATGTGTTTGCATGTGCATGCGTGTGTGTGTGTGTGTGTGTGTGTGTGTGTGTGTGTGTGTATGTATGTGTAGGTACATCTGAGGTTCGTGCTTCCTCTTGTTTTGACAGAGGCAGAGACTGGTTGTAAAGCCTTCTTTAATCTAACTGGCCACACACACATACACACACACACACACACACGTACAAATATACTAAAGACACACAGGAACAGGGAGGATGTTACACACACAGATATATATTCAGTAAGAATAAGAGAGGGAGAGAGAGGTTAAGTGGAAGAGGACACACCTAAACACACATATACACACACACACACACTTAACCTAAACCTACAGACACACACACACACTGAACAAAATCATACATTGAAGGTGTGAGATCAATAGTTTGTCCACCTTTAGTCTGCTGCTGATCTACAACCTCATTAACTTTTTCTCTCTCCCTCTTTTTCCATTTCTGTCTTCACACCTCTTCTTCCTTCTCTCCTGTAATGAAAGGCAAATATGTATCAGATAAAAAGAAAAGAAAAGGAAAGAAGATGAGAAACCATGTGCTTTACAGCTGGGTAAAACATCATTAAAGGATTTAGTTGCTCCCTTAATTCTATTTCCAGTTACTTCAGAAAAAAAAGTTAAACTGCAAAAAAAAAACGCTGCTCAAGAGAAATGTGTTCAAGCTTCTGTTTAAACGTTGATGCTATTTCCAGTGGTACAGTAAGACTGGAGACATGACACCAGTCATCAGTCAAATGAATAGACCACTGCAGTGGGATATACATCCTCTGCCTCCATTTAATTACCTTTTCAGATTCACAGGACAACTACATAAATATTAAGTATGGCCTCACGCTACAGGACATTAGCCTGGTTCCTGTACATTGAGACCATTAATTAGAATTGTTCTAGAGGACTGGATGGTTGACAAAACATGAGTGTTCGGCCCTCAAAAAACTGAAGTTAAAAAGTGTTTTGCCAGGGTATAATAAAGACCTAAAAACGATGTATTGTACAGTTTGTTTAACTGTGTATAGTACAGTAGGTTGAAGACAAATCCAGATCTAAAGGGTTTAGACCAGCTTCAAAGACCTGAAGAATCGGCTTTTCGTGTGGAATTAGGTACCTACATAAGAAGAACTGGGCCCAGCTCTTTTATTAAGCCTCCCACAAAGTTAGCGGTAAACTACCGAGTTAACCTTTCTACACTTATGGATGCTCTAAACTCAACAGAAGATGTGGAAAGTAATAATTACAAAAGGCCACGAGAGAGCGCCGTCACTATGAACGTAAATATAAGTAGTAATTGCTGCTTGGACAAACAACTTAAGGGACATGTTTCCCGGGGAGGACAGTCTATGGATGCCTGTCGGTCGGTCAGCCGTTCCACTTATTGTAGTTTTGGACAGACACTAGATCAGTCCCCAGAGGATGTATCCTTCTGAATGGTGAATGGTGATTGCTGCACTTTTCCTCTAGCGCCACCATTTACAAGGTTTTTAGTAAAATATCTCAACAAGTATTGACATTTATGTTCCCTTTAGGATGAATTGTAAGACCATTTAATCTAGCTACAACTGAAAATGTCCCCCCAGCTTGCTCTCGCCTCTCTCCCCCCTTGCATCTCGTTCACAGGTCTTAACTTAGGTGGGTTTGTGCTGGTGGGACCAGTTCAGTGTCCATTTACACCACAAACAATGGTGCTGTGTTCTTTCTCTCCTTTTCTCCATGCCCTCCTGTGTCTCCTCCTCTTTCATCCCCCTGGCATTCTCACCTCCATTCACCACAGTACCCTTCTTTCTCTCTCCTGTCAACACACTTCTTCCCGACCTCTGTTTTCTCTTTTCCATCTAAGCTTCCTGTTACTCTCATCTTAGTATCTTGGATATCTACAACGTTGAAGTCAGCTCAGATATTTACTGGCAATCAGTGGTATCAGAGGGTTATGAAAACTATGTCAGAATGCTCTTCATGAAGAACTCTAAAGGAGAACTAACTTCTGCACTGGGCAGTCCTTCAGAGGGTAAACACTATTTAGGATTTCATAGTTTGGTGTTGGAAGTGCAAAAAAAAAGCCGAATTCGGTCAAACGGAAATGAATGATAAAACCAGCACACTAAACAACTGCATTAGTCATTATTGTGATCATAACTTCTAAAATACCATGACTGCATGAAAACACCCTCTTGCAGGTTTTTTCCCGCTGTTGTTGGCATTGTAGAGTTTGCAATGAGGTAACCAATCTTCTTAATGAAGGGGTCATCTGTTAAACAAGTATTTTTACACAGTTCAGAAGGATTCTACTTTGTAAAACTGTTGTTTAATGTCCTGGAGGTTCTCAGAGACGGTTGTGTTGCAAACCGGGAGTTTGAAACAAACGGGCTTTTACCATTCAGGGAAGGTTCAACAAAATGTGCTGTTGACTTGGACTAATAACAGTGATCCAGCAATTTTGGAGCCAGACCCATCAGGATGTTCCTGCTTCTGCTTCTCTTCTTTTTTTTCATCCTTCTTGGAAGTGCAAACCAGCTCAATAGTGAACAACCACTTTTTGAACTACTCCGATTCCCAAAGTGAATTTCCCATCCATTGAACCCATTGACGTTTAAGGAAAACCTTATATAAAGAGTTTTATATACAGTGTGGATATAGGCTATTATATGCAATAAACATTGGTAACAGTGAACTCCACCAATCAGAAACGTTGCAGTTACTCTTAGGTTTGTGTGTAGTGTAGTCCTTCTCCATATCATTGCAAATAAAACAAGGTTGACATTATTTACAGAACTTTACTTCCAAAATCTATAGAGTACACATTAAGAGAAACAAGACCTAATACCCGACTGTGAAAAATGATTTATGTGGAAGTCCGTTGCTACACCAGGGTCAAACTAGATAATTTGCTGCATGGAGGATATCTGTGTTCCTCCTGTCCCTGAAATAATGTTGTGTACCAAGGCTAACTGATAATGGTAATGTGGGAGCGTCAGATTGAGAATAATAAGCAAGAAGAACCTAGTTGGGTTACCAACATTTCTTTGCAGGCCTTTGCTCATCTGTTTTTCTACATATTACCATGCTGGCATGTTGAATTAACATAAAATATTTAATACCTCAAAAAGATAGACCCTAAAAAGTAAGAAATGTCATGAAGTTTCATTGTCTCTCTTTACCCTCTACATCTCCACTGAGGTCCAAACGTTCTGCCCTGTCTTCCTGCCGCAGTGCTGCTGAGCTAAATCTGGGCTCCTTCTATACACTACATACTGTATATGGGTTAGTCCCAGATTAGTAACTGAAATGGGTTAGTTCTTCCAGTGGGGATGACCCACTACTCTGTGGTTTCAGAGGACCCAAATACCTCAGGGACACCATGCCTACTTCCATTTAAAAAATAAAACTTGTGGGGAAATATGCTGAACTAACTAAAAACACAGAGAACAGAGTTTGGTGATAACTTCAGCAAATGCTGGTCAGTTTTATATTCATTGACACCTTTCTTTGATTTACTATTTTCCGGATCTTTATTAGGGAAGATGCTTCTTTAAAGCAGCTCTGTCAGTGTTTTATATTGACAGTGAACTAACTGACTACATGGGAAGTCAATGATGTCAGTTATTATGATGAACCCAACTCTGCAGTGTCCCTCAGATTTACAGAATATTTCAAGGTTTTCAGCTCAGTGTTTTGGGGACACGTCTCCACTGCCTCTTATAGTAAAAGTAAAAGTGAAGCCAAACTCAAACCAAACTCAGATCATCAGAGAAATCAACACTTGAGCAAAAATCAGTGTGTTAATAGAAACCTTAAATGACAGAAACATTATCTGGGAAACAAATGTTATGAGGTTCTGTTTGATTTTTTAGTGTGGCCCATGTCCAATCCCCTAGTCTAGCATTGTCAAAGGCTCGGCTAGTCCACACAGCATACCGAGATGGGAGAAAACATGCTCTGGTTTATTGGCATTTCTTTAAACCAATCACAATCGTCACTAAGTGCCGGCCGGAGCCACGGTGCCACTGCAAAATAGCCGTGGGAAGGAACTTGTTTTGGTGGAACGTGTGTATGTTCAAAAGTTGTTTTAGTTGTGCAACAGAAAACTTAGATTGGACAGATAGTCTAGCTAGCTGTCTGGATTTACCCTGCAGAGATCTGAGGAGCAGTCAACATAGTCCTCATAAATCCACCAGAGTTTAAAATTACGACACAATGAAAGCAGACATCTGGACAATAGCAGATCTATTGGACATCTGGCCGAACAGAGTGTGACCCGGTGGACTTTCTGGATATATGTAAAACTGAATATAGACTACCGATCCACTAACACGGAGGGGGCAGGATTTATGTAGATAGATAGATGAAGTGGCTTTACTTATATGCATCCAACCCCTGTTAGCAACTAGTTGGTGAACGTTGTGGAGCATTTAGCTGCTAAAGAGCTTGATATTTTCTCTGGAGATGGTAGAGACCAAAACCAGAGCAAATAAACTTAGATTCATCAGGTGGAAACAAAATGAGTCCAAAAGAATGCTGCTCTATGTCCGCTGGATGTGTAAATAGGCAAGGGCTAACCATAAAAAATGTATTACTGCTAACTTAAATATCCATGATCGCATACACACATTTTTTGCATTTGTTGACACATTAAAAAGGGTTAAAGGGTTTACTGTATAATGTTATTTAGTGGCCTACGACGCTTTAGTGATGCAGAACAGGGTGGATATGTGGCAGCGATTAAGGTCATAACCTTAAGCTCATGACAAGATTTTTCCGTTAAAGGGGTTAAAACAGGACAGAGCTGGACTTAATGCAACACTGTTACCTTCTGCATTTGTATCTGTAGGTCCCATAGTTTTTCTGAGTTTGCAGTCGAAGGTGAGAGTCACTGAAAGGCAGCACGAACCGTCCGGTCACTGAGGGGCTGGGTGGGACGGAAGTTGTCGCCCAACATCCCATCATTCCCTTCCAGTAGCTCCGCCCCTTTGACATGGGACCGCAGCCTCCGAAACTCTTCAATCTGAAGAAGAGAAAGGATCTCATTTTAGAAGCTGAACTAGGTCACCGCTCCATATCTCAAGGCTCCACACATTACAGTTTTATCTTTGGCAGTGTGAAAAAGTGTCTGAAACTTGTACAGTGATTTTTATACCATCTGGTCCATACATAACAAGACAACATGGTTGCTTAAACACAGTGTTTGTCCTTTGGCTTTCAATAGAAACACAAGATCATTTAAGTACTTTACATACTTCAAATATTTGCTCTACACTTTTCTTTTCGGGCTGTCAGACGTTCAGGGTATAAGCTTTTAGTGCCAAGCAAAAGGAAAGGAGGTATAAAAACAGAAGACTGGGACCCATGAGGAGTCAGACAAATATCTATAAATATATAATGACTGTGTGGGTAGGAAATGATAATCTGAAGACAGATGACACTTTTCGCAGATGTGGAAACTCAGTCATTACAACTGTTGTAAGAATATCTTTCAGTTCTTTACGAGTGCAGCATTTGCCTCCAAAAAAACTGGTGTGTTGTTTTCTTGCTCGGACCAAAATGATCAGAACTGTGACAGAAAGGATCCACAATCTGACCTCCTGTTGATGTGTAAACCACCACCATCGGCCAAAAAAACATAACAAATGTTCCTGTGCCGGTGTTCTGTTGGCTTACAGAAAAAGGATGTATGTACTGTCAAAGTACAAAACAGGTAGGCATAGAAACACTTACCTGCATGCACATATGCACTGTGTACACACCCACACACACACACACACCCACACACACACACTCTTGCAGCTGTCAATAATAGCTGGATGTTGGAGGTGTGTAGTCTAGGTAAGCCGGACCAGCATTTTTAAAGGCTGATACAGAGACTAGGCTCCTAGAGTACTCACAAAGAAGTCAAATAAAAGGTCTTTATGTCATGCAGTGTACAATATAGTCTGTCTGTGATGATTGTATTTTTTTTCCCCAAAATCAACCTTTTCTACAAATGTTATACATTTCCCAGAATGAACATGGTACATATATTTTAAAATAAAGTCTGATTTACACTTCCTGGTTATTATCTCAGATGGCCATCTTAAGTATCCAGAATTCCACTTGGAAAATAAATCCATAGGAAAAAGGATGCTCCTTAAAGCTAAAGAACCTGCCCGAGAATCATCGTGTTTTTAAGTTTTCTTACATCCAAGGGAATGCGAAATATTGCAGGCTGATTCTGAATATTTTTAAGTGTGCCAATTTGACTAAATGCAAAGAAATATAGGCTTAAGAATGTTGTAGCTCACAGTAAAACTCACTACAGCCCCCAAAGTCCTCTGGTTAAGAGGGGGGGTTTGCAGTTGTCTGAGGTGGGCAGAAATTTTGAAAACCCTAGACTATTCTCAAATTTTTGGTTTGTTAAATAATTGGTAGTTTTGCCTCTTTGGGCTACAAAAGTGCTTAACGATTCTTTAATTTAAATGTATTTTTGAATTAAGCCGAACTGAAGAACAACCTGTAACAACACTGCAGAGAGCATTTCAACACTTTCACTTGCTTAATCGAACATCTGACCAAGGGACAATTGTCAAAAAATGATTCTCTTGGTAGACATTTACAATGATGCAGATTATTTTGCATTGTCCCTGTACAAAATAATGCAAAATGTTACAAAGGCATCCCTGTTAGTGGACGGAAATTGCCTGAGGAAGGAGGACACCTAAAAGTCATTCTTCCTGTTAGCATTTCAAAGGATCAGCATGCCAGAGGGCAGTAAGGATGAAAGCCAAAAATAAATGTCAAAGGATTAACAATCATCATTCTTTACAACAACCGGCTTGAAGAGAGCCATGAGTCAAAGGCTGAATTAAAGGCAATGTGACAGGCTCATTGATTTGCAGTGAGTATAAAGGCATCCTGTCCTGTGTTGAATGCCAGAGATCCTCAGGTTAGTGGCCCTGTGTTGTATGAAAGCCACAAAAAGCCATTGATTATAGGTACAGCTTGGACGGGACACAAAAATATAGAACAGAGATGAAACCAGGACAAAACAGGTGTTTAATTTGTCAGATGACTGCATGCATATGCAAAGTAATTTAATTGCTTACCTTAATATTGCTAAGGTTAGCTATGTGCGTCTATCCTCTAGCACAGATGAGCAGCAGGCCACACAGGTCTGGGAAGCTTTCTAACTCCACCCACCCAATGTCTTCAGCCCCAACTCACGCTGACGCGATACATTTATAAGACATCACGCAGCTCCCTTCGGAGCCACCAAAGGCTTTATACAACTTTTTCATGGTTTGTATGCTGTAGTACTACGACCACACACCTGCAAACATACTCAATGTATAAAATGTAAAAGAAATGTTTGAGTTGCCCTTTAAAAGTGTGCAGACGGTATATGTTTGTTTTACCTGTGACTGTGAGATGGTGAGAGGGTAGCGGTAGAGAATCCAGGTCACACTTTCACTACAAGGCGGGGTGGTCAGAGATCCTTCATACACCCAGTAGTCTCTCAGTAAAGGGTCTGAGGGCAGATGAAATATATGTATGACAAAATGCTTTAAAACGCAAACAAATTGTGTCAGTGTACGTTAGAATAAACAATCCAATTTTCTGAAATGGCAAGATTATTTTACATATTAGCACTAATGAAATGTGGAATTAAAAATTGGGTAGAGTAGGTGCTCCACTCAGTTATAATCAGCAGGCAGCACAATGTACAGAAATGACCAAAGGTCCAGAAATGCATTATTTTGTTGTATTATCTATGGGGATTTGGGCGCCTTGGGTACTAATTGTCTTTAACTTAGTCACTAAAATGCCTGTGCATCCCTAACTAGGGATGGGCTCCATTAACCCGTTGCATTTTAAATCCAGATCCAATTTAAGAAAATACCCAGATTTGTTAAACTCTGCCAATAAATCTCGTTCCAGATAATAGCGTTCCAAAGTGTCCAAACTTCACTAGCCTGACGTCGTCATACTCAGATTCTAGTCAGAATATGAGTCTGATACTGCTCTATTGGGCTGGGATTGTGGGGCGTGTGTCAACCAAACCAGGAAAGAAAATGCCTCCGCACTCAATTGGATAGCTCTCCAACCAATCAGAGCAACAGCGTATGTGACGTATGTTGAACTTTTGCCGAATCTCGTAGGAAGGACGGCAAAAACATCTTTCCAATCGACAAATGCCTTGATAGCGGTTCTCTTTTTCTCTTTTAAAATGAATGCGCTGTCGATATCGTCTATAACAGAAGCGATGGTGGAATCCACACATCTCAGTTCTCCAGCGACAGCCGTCTTTTTTTGTAACAAATTCAACCCAAGCTCTCCTTGGTGACGTGGTTGATTGTGTTACTGTTAATCATCTGTCCATCATTGTGTAAAGCCCTGCAATTTAATTTAATGTTTCTACCACCCATCATGTTAAAGTAATAACTTGTGGTCTTTTTGTGTTTCTCTACCTCAGCCTACTGATTGTGTTACACCCAACACACCAGTTTGTGAAATGGTCTCTTCATTTTAATTTATTGATTTGTGTATTTTCTTGTTTTTTACGTGTACATGTCACGTGACACGTGCATACATCAGTGATTTGCCTTTAGGAAATGTAAAGTGCAGATAAATCAGCAATTTATTCTGTTGTTATTTGCTGAATGATAAAGTAGAACTGCAGCTTCTACAGCTTCTGCAGCTGCAGCCCATCCTCCCTGTAAGGAGCAAAAAACTATTTCCATCGCAGCAGAAAAACAAATGAGTCAGGACGGTGTTCATGAATGTCAAAGAGATGTGGCAAAATATTCGGTGAAGCTCTACACCCTTTCAGCACAGTAATGTCCCGGGTTTAGGTATGCTGCATACCTAAGTGAAATGAAAACAGTATATATTTTGTAAAAGTTTTTTTTTTAAGTTGTCTTCATTCCGCACCAAACAAATCTACCTAAAAAGATTCAATAAGCTATTTTAAAGAGTTCATGTTCAAAAAACCAGATACACATATGCCCTCAGCAACGTGGTTCTTCTGGTCGGTCTACCATCTTCACCCGCTACGCAGCCAGCACTCAGCTGCCACCAACTGCTTGCAATCTGTTCTTCAGAGACTATCAGTTAATAACATTATGCATTTAATGCCATGTCATTGTGTTTATTTATCTTGATTGTTATATTTTACTATTTCATTTTAAGTTCTGTTTGTCTTTGATGTTTGTCATATTGAGAGCTGCTAAACTGCGTTTTGTTGTTAAAAAACAATGACAACAACCTGTGGCCCTTCAGTTGGGTATCATCCCCACTGTCACTATCGAATAAAGGGAAAAGCCCCCAAAAATACAATAAAGTACAATGACAATAAAGATCTGTTCTATTCTAGTTTTTCATAATGAAACCATCTCTGCTTCCGTCTCTGCATTTTGGCTCCAAACACTAAAACTCAAACGTAACGGTTTCGTATACTCATTTGAAATCAAATAGTTTCTGCTCACCAGGTAACAGCGTGTTGGGGTTGAAGCAGGGGATTATCTTGCTCTTCCCCTGATGGTAAAACAGCAACACAACATCAGTTATTGTATTAGTGTACCATGTCATTTAACAGTGTGATTACACTCTGTTATTATCTAACATCTTACATTGATGTAATAAATTGTCATCTGTTTCAGACGTATTCTCACCTTGTACTGGAGGTCCTGTAGAACTTCAGTGATGGCCTTCAGACCCAGGTGCTCCTTACCAATCTGATAAAAACACAAGACGTTTCAGATTTCAGTGGGCAGTCAGTTGGTGGCCACAGTCCTTATTTATGTATCTAAACAGTGTTTTTAGTGACAGCCTTAAAGACGTTGACAAAGTGTTTATTTACAATATACTTATTTCCATTTACAAAAGCTGATCGGTCTGACGTGATGCTGCCTGAGCTCATTACTATTCATGAGCTCACCCCGTTGCGCTGGGTAAAGGATGCTGATAGCCAGGCTCTCATTGGCTAGCTGAGCAGCTTACCTCGTTCATTAATGAGAACTGGCACAAATGGAGCTGAGTCCTCCTGCAGGCTTTCTATAGCACACTAGAATGGCTGGAAACTAGGTAACCAAGGCATTTTTTCCACAAGAATGTTACAGAGTCCATGGTAGAACTTCAGACATTACCACAAAGTTATGAAAAATGTGTGGCAGGGCACCTTTAATAAGAGTGTGGTATCAGGACCTCAGGGCCAGATGGTGTCTTTTCACTGGACTGGTGTGACTCAGCTCTCTCCCAAAGTGATGTTATTTCCAGAGGTTTGATTGGTTACATTAAACGTTTTTCTTAGCGAGGATACCAAGGACCATTTCAATGAAGCAGAGGAATTGGGGGATTTCATAGGAATGTAGTGGAAGGTGTTTTCCAACTTGTGTCATACTTATGACTTATTATTACACAGGATGGTTCAAGCTAATCTGGAATAAATCAGAAGGTCATTCATTTAAAAAACAACATTCAACAATTCTAGGAAGGAAAAATCCCTTTAAGGTCACTGAAAAGTCAATATTTTGAGCGCCACGGAGGGCAAAATGAATGCAGGGATTTCTTTTTACAAGATTATGCTGTCAAGCACAGATAGTTGTGCTCCAAAACATTACACTCAGCGTAGTCTCATTCACCGACCCTGCAATCCTTCCTTCATGAAGGTCAGTTTTTGTTGAAGCAGTTTCAGAGAGCTCTTTAATCAACTACCTTGTAATTTTGGAGGCTAACGTTTGTGCTGCTGTTGATTTGTATGGTGTTATAATGCGGGAGGCCCAACTCACTCATACACCAGTTACTGAGAGGGTGCCCCCCCTACAGACTTGGCTGCACTCTTACATTTACACAAGTTCGAAATTCAATGACAATATTTATATTTCTTTGGTAAGACAGGTATACTGTACATTATTAATTACATTTACTATGTATTGGTAACTGTTACTTGTTATAGTTTAGGAACGAAAAACATGAAAGACCCAATTTACAGTTTGATTATTCAGGTTCCAAGGCAATACAAACTAGAAAAACTAAAGTAAAACTAAGCTGATGATTTTTGTTCCAAAAGCCAGTTCTTATGTATATTTTTCCAATGTGAATATTGCAATACTTTTGATCTCTTGGAAAGACAAAAAAAAAGTCCAGGGTGCTCAGGAAGTTCAGTCAGATGTTTGAAGGTGCTCTTTGGCGAAAAAAAGGAAATCCAAGGCACTCTTCTTCAAAATTACTTAAAAAGCCTTAATTTTACTGGCTATTTCATAATGAAGAAGAGTGCTTTGAAGAAGAGTGCCTTGGATTTATTTATTTTTTATACTTTTGATCTCTCTTACATCAACACTGTAAACCGTCCACTGTGATGTGGATGTTTACCTGCACAAAAAGAGCTATGATGAGGACTCCATTCTTCATCCCAAGAGCGTCCTCCAGAGTGTTAAACAGAGTGCTGTTCCAGTGAATCAGATGGAGCTACAGACGGACAGAGACAGAGAGACCACAGAACACAACCTTTGTTAGAGACGCCATTGTTGCAAACAGGTGTAGGGAACAGTAGTTTGTAAGAGAGTGGGCCATCAGCTGGGGGTGACTGAAGGCTTTCTATTTCTAATGTCAAGTTCATGTGGACGTGGAGAAAGGAGGGCAAAACTTCTACCCGGAAATAGGGCTGGCCAATATATTGATATATCAACATCAAATGAGGGTAGATATTGTCTTAAATTTTGGATATTGTAACAGGACACAAGTGTTGTCTTTCCTGGTTTTAAAGGCTGCATTACAGTGAAGAGATGTCATCTTACCAGACTGTTCTAGACTGTCCCAGCTATTTTCCTTTACCCTTTAACCATTGTATCCACATTATTGATTATTCATCAAAACTCTCATTGTGTCAACATTTTGGAATAGCACTAGTAATCAACCCTACAATATCGCTGCGATATCAACATTGATGTATTTAGTGAAAGATGAAACGCGGAAATTTGAGAGCCAGACCAGACCACAGATCTGTACTTGATAAGGCTGAAAGCTGCCATGGTAATTATCTTACTGTAATGTAGAAACAGTGGAAGATGAATACATCTCAGTGATCTCTGAGCGGTCAGCCTCCTTTTCAAGGGTTTCAGCTCAGAGTTCCCATTGAGCAGTGATTTTTTTCTGACTGAAATACTTTTAAAATATGTAACCTCGCCCTATAAAAACATTCATGGTTAAAACTAATATTTAGCCCATTCACTTTTAATGGATATAAAACTGGTAATATTTTATATTTGGACAACAAATACAATTAAAAAAGTCTACAAAATCTACAATTACTTTCCTTTACTTTGCTATCTGAAGGATATCTGTCAATGCCAGAAGACTGTGCCTCTTTAGTCTTTTAGAGTGGTTTGAAAGTGGGCATGGCCTTATTTGTGTGTGTGTGTGTGTGTGTGTGTGTGTCTGTGTGTGTGTGTGTGTGTGTGTGTGTGTGTGTGTGTGTGTGTGTGTGTGTGTGTGTGTGTGTGTGTGTGTGTGCGTGCACTACCTCCATAGGGAAAGCCTTGAAGTTGACAGTGTGCTCTGATCCTCTCTGGTTCTCTTTGCCCCAGTGGAACCGAACCTCATGAAGCTCATACTCATGATCACTAGGCAAAGGACCCCCGGTAACCACTGACGACACAGGAAACCCAGGGCATTGTGGAAAAGCAAACACAGGAAGTAGAAGAAAAAGTAAAAGTAAGAAAAGTTGGCTAGCGGGCTAGATTTGTCATTTCATAAAAATGCATGAATGTGTCACTCACCCCTAACCCATATTGATTTCTTGTCACTTACTAAACAATGAGTAGTGAGTATTGACATGATGTCATGTCCCCTAGGAGTTACCTGACTTGGACTTGAGAATGATGCGGACGGTGTGTCCGTCGTTGATGACCTCACAATCTCGACACACCACATAGTTTGGTGATAAGCCGACATCCAGGAGGGACGGGTCATACTGAGCCTCCCTTGAGTTTAAGTTAATGGGAGACTGGTACTCGCCGTTGGCTGATGGGAAAAGGAGTCCCCATTCTACACCTTAATAAAAAAACAGGCACACACACGTTACATGTACAATACATGTCAGGTCTTCACCAAATAGCTAGCGGTTCTAAAACTGACTTTATTAGTTGTATCATGTTGTATCAGTCACTGAGTCCGGAAAGTATGACAAGCCACTAACACACATACAGAACTTGAGTACTCTTCAGTACTTTCTTTTTGCCCCTTTACTTGATACTCTATCAAGTGGATAGACAGGAAATAGGGGAGAGAAAAAGAGGGGATGACACCCAGCAAAGGGACACAAACCCTGGGACATGGCAAGGGACTCAGCCTACATGGGGTGCCTGCTTGACTGGGTGACCAGAGGCCACCCAACAGACAGAACTTCTGAGATGCTGCATGCGGTCTAGCTGTTGCCTGTTTAAGTGCTCGTTAAACAGCAACGTCTCATGTTTTATTTCTGCATACATGTTAAATACACACATACATTGTCTAAATTAAGTGAAACAGCTTTACTAACAAAGGCAGCTGGCTATTTTGACCTTCCTCAATTGTCTAAATATATTACAGAGCTGTACTGCTGCATAAAACACAGATTCAATTGATATAATTTGTCTGGTATAAATCAGTAAAATATGGAATTATCTAAAAGCCACAATACTCCTTTAAGATTAGTTTACTAAATATAAGATTGTAAGTGTTGACTTTATGCAAGACAGGTTTCTCTGTTTAACTAAGTTGTGTATTGCTGCTGAAGATCCTCCTCTATTTACTCTTTAAAATCTAAACTACATTGTCTGTGGGGTTCCATAATCTGGACATTGGTTGAATCAATTATTGTGTAGGTCAAATTGTAGTTGGGCCCAAAACGTCTGGGTTGATAGGCATTTTAGTTTCCTGTGAAGTAAATGTTAAAGCACTTTGTTTTTGATCTTTAAGAAAGTATTTTGACATAACGAAGACTAGGAGATGTGATTCAAAGCTCTGGAAAGTGGACTGTAGCCGTACTTTCTGAGTGCTGTACGCACAGTAGAGAGACAGAGGGAGAAAGGGGGAAGGGAAACAGATGAAAGAGGGTTCAAGCAGGTTGTGGTTGAAGAAAGAGGGTCAGCCTCACTGGGGCTTAACAGTGGGTTCCATTTACCTCGGAACTCGGAAACCGTAACTGGAAATGAAATCTCACCCGAGTTGAATGCGTTTCATTTACAAGTCGGATTTTTCCTAGTTTGTGGAAAGTTTCTTTATTAGGAGTAACCAGACACAGAAACAACAACAACAACAAAAACAAACCTCATAATCATCGTGGGGTTAGCTCTAGCCAGGTTAGCCATTGTTAGCAATACCTGATTATGCATTTGGCTGTTTTTTGTGAATAAACAAACAGCATGACACCACGTCAACGATCAGAAGTTGGACAGGCCTGTGTGTACGACTGATTTAGTGACACACAAATATGACAGAAGTGCCGATACCTGCACGCGACTACGCCTTTTACTGCTATTGATGCACAGGGTACCAATGCTGGATTTAGCTCGTGGGGTACCGCCAGCCTGTCCAATCTCCAAGCTTGGAATTCCAAGGTCATGGGGCGTGTTTCCAACTTTGACCTTGAAAAAATCAGACTTACGAAATATTTGTAAGAGAAATTAAGATACTGTATCAAATATCTTTTGGAATATCAACATAATTTTCGGTCAACACCGACAGGGCATGAAAACTCTTAACTCTTAGTTTAAGAGAGTAATTCTGTTGGTAGAGAGTGAAACTAAGTAGAGAAAAGTGATACTAAAGGTACACACTGTTCTAGATTCACTTCAGCTTCTTGCTGACCACATTCACAGCACAATGAGAACATTGTTAGATGAGTTGGACCTAATTTGTTTTTAAAAGGAGGAAGCAAACACATTTAGTAAGTATTGTGTATAAGAAAGTCCATGTACACCCGTAACCCACCAAGAAAATCAACTCAACCCCTCACGGTGCGCTTTTCTGCAGCAACTGCAGCAGAGACTCACACTGCAGACTGCAGACAGGCGGACTATTCTCTCCGTGGCAGAGGGGGCTGAGGGGACCCATCACATTCCCTCTGTCCTCAGCAACTACAGCCTTCACAACAACTTACTAAAGCCAGGGAGGGTTTCACTGCAGTACAGAACTCATGAAAGGGCTGTGCACTATTTAGTTTGTTTGGGTGTGAAATTACAAGGCACTAGAAGGCAAGTTGTTGAAACCTAGTCCAACCACTTCCAGGTTAGTTTCTGTTCCACCAGCGTCTGGTTCTTCATGTATTCATGCATCTACTGTACAAGTCTTTGCCATAGGTGTGTTACCAAAAACTCCAGAGCCATCACCATTTCAGACAATCAGAGCTGGTCAGAGCATGTTAAGCAGCTGAATGCTAAGTGGGACAAAGGATCTCCTGCCTCTTTTAGTCCCCATCCCCAGCATGCCATACTTCACCCTGAGGGTAAATGGGCATATGAAGACTGTATAAACTTATAATATTAAGTGTCCTGCAGAAAGTCTTAAATTTTTCATGCACAAAATGGTTCTCCGGACGATAGAATGTAAGGAATAACCATTCAAAATCATTTCATACGTTTTGTAAATATACCTGCTCATCTGTTTCAATGGACCATCCAATTACTTTTTTTCTCTATTTATGACAACATTACTTTTAGGACAAAAGGTTTCCACAGGACACGGGTGGTATTTGCAAGCCATACGTTAGTGTCTAAATCATGCCTCTAGGTGTTACATATCATTCAGTATACTCACAGTAAGAATTTCACAGTTCAATATCACAGCACATCCCTCGATGCTCAGTGTAGGCAGAAATGGGAAAAAGACAGAGTAAAAACTAAATGCACTCATTTCATCCTAACTGTAACCATGGCAGCGAGTTTAATAGCTTTATGCTATCCTTGTGTCAGTGAAAATGTGACAATCCAAAAAGAAATGCATATTAGTGTTTGAAAGAAAGTTGAAGAAATATTTATATTCTAATGATCCCACATGTGTCATAAGATTTGACTTTAAACATACAGCCTGAACCATCAGCCCCTCCCACTTCTCAACTCCATAAAGACATGATTGACCTCCATTACATGATATGTAGGATCCAAGGAAATCTAGGCCTCTGCTACTGTATATCTAATTTAGCCTTTCTGCTTTAGTTGTTTTGAGATGCTCACCTTCATAGAGGTGCAACCGTAAATTGCTGGAATACCCCTTTAATTCCCTGACAGATCAAGTGGTTTCAAGAGAATCATGACAGCAAAACTGTCCAATCCTAATGATTCATTTTGTGGTTTTGTTACCCCTAAGACTCTTGTCTTGATTTTAACACTTTTGTGGATATAGTGCAGCTGATGTTTTGCACTCAGTGCTCTCCATATAATGGAGATGATTCAATATTGATATTCATTTCAAACTAATGTTGTTGCTTTGAAGTAAAGTGCATCTACTCTACAGCAGAGGAACACCCTCATAATGGTTTAAAACAGCCAATTTAAAAGCCTCCATTAATAAAACGTTAGATATATTAGAGCAACCTGTGAGAGAGGGCAGCAAAATAAACAGTTATTTGTTTGCACTAGCTTTTACATCTTGTTTGCACAGACCTTTTTACAGTGTACTAACACAAACCAGGATCTTCGATATGTGACACCACTGCAAAACTCCTCTTAGAGAATTAACAGGCCCACACATAAGTAAAGACTACATAAAGAGTTTGAAGCTTTGGGTCGAGACCCCTTTTAAATCGATCTGGACCCTGAACTTTAAACACCAGCTAACATCTTATATTTCCCAGCATCCTTGCACATACCTTCCTCGTAGCCCCAGTCCAGCTCATCTTTTCCCGGGTTATAATCCGACTCTTCGATCACGTTGTCAGCCATGGTGCTTGGCAGTTTGCTCACTGAGTAGAACCAGTCCGACCTCCCAGTAGACTCCCAGTCACACTGGTTTTGTCTGTTCACTTGGACAACAACTCAACTCTCTACAGGGTGCTGAATGGATTCCCAACTGAGCAACAACTTCCTCAGCCTTTCACTTTCTTCTTTATGTATTGGTCTTTAGCTTCTTTTTTTCTTTTCTTCTCCCTTCTCTTTCTATTTTTTCCTGTCTTTCTATCCTGTTACAGTTTGTCCGCTCTCACTCTTGTCTTCTTACGGCTAATAACTGATGTGTGTGGAGCTTTCTGCCTCTCTGTATTTCTCTTTACTCTGTTGTTGCTCCTCCTCTTTGCTCTGCTGTTATCCCCCCCCCCCCCTTCTCTTCTTCCTCTCAGTCTTACTTCCTTTCTCTCTCTCTTTTACTTGGCGGACTGCAGGTGTTCTCTCTCACCCGGGTTTTCTTCCAGATAATTCCAGATCAGTATCTTCTTCTCATCAACCTTCCCTCCATGTTCTAAGTGTATCAGCTTTAATTATTTGAATCAAACTAATTAATTACGTTTCTCGGTTGTAGTTTGACTTGTATGTTATAATACTGTTAACCTTTCTGTTGTTTTGGATACACTGGTGGAATTGTTTCTGTGCGTGTGTGTGTGTGTGTGTGTGTGTGTGTGTGTGTGTGTGTGCGTAAGTGCGTGAATGTGTGTGTGTGTGTGTGTGTGTGTGTGTGTGTGTGTGTGTGTGTGTGTGTCAATGTGTGTGTTGGAAGGCTGACAGGAAGGTCATGCTGGTGTTTCTGTTGGAGGCCACAGACGGACCCACCCTTGGGTGAAGGAGACATCAGTGGTTGGGAAAACAGGGAGAACTCAGCAGGCCGGAGAGAGTGAAAGGCCAAACTGTTCTCCAACCTTGATGACTTCAAGATGGCCAAAGAAACTCTGACACACTGGATACTGAACACACACACATTCACTTTTGGCACTGGCTCTCATAGATCTCATTGGTCAGACATACTGCTTTTCAAATGGATCTGTATGAGGGCACTGGCATATTTTAGAGTGTTTTAATTCAAGAAATTAAAACAAAAAACTACAGGAAATATTTTGTTATTTAGGTTATTTGTACAAAGCCTGTGCAAAAAGTCAAGTCGGATAAATAGTTCATGTTCCCTATTGTTCTTCCTTGCTTCATTTCTTTCTTTCTTAATCCCTATCCTCCAGGCAGCTGATGTTAATTACCCTACATTCCTTATCAGGAAATTAACCTCCGAGCCATCTAAATGCAGCCGAGCTCCCTGTTTCCACGCTGTGGAAGTGAAAGCAGAGCATGGACTTTAGGTACAGAGATGGGTGGGCCTATGAAGCCTAGTTTGTGCAAGTGTCCCCAAGGCCATTTGAAAGAGGAATGAGTTAATAAAATGTAGAAATTAAGTAAATTAATAACTTTATGTATCATCACACAGCCTACAATTGTACACAGCCTAACGTGCAGTAGTGAAATTCGATATCTGCATAAAACTCATTGTAAGGGTGTGTAGAAATCAAAAATTACACGTGGTTAAGCAATCAAACCGTCCTTAGCTAAGCTTCAGTGAATGCAGACAGCTCTCCTGAACACATGAGCACATGTAGACTGTTAAAGTCTATGGTTACACACCCTCTATCTTAACACAAATAGCTGAGTTCTGACTGCAGGCATGGAGAGGGGAAGTCCCTCCCCTTTGGGTGGACCTCTAGGTTAGACTTTATTTATTATGAGAATGTATTTGATGTGCTTCCGTAGCACTATATTGCTTTATTTCCTATTTTTGTGAAACTAATTTACACATTTATAGTTGGATTGTGTATCCTTTTATAATTGTATATTTTTACAATATCATTTTGTTTCCATCCCTCATTTACTTATTATTTACTTATTATCTGATTAGGAATCAGACATTTTTTGTGTATTTTTTTTTTATATAGGTTCTTTATGGGTTTGTATATTTTATGAGATGCGTTTGTTTTGCTATTCAACTTTGTATTGTGTATTGTATGTAACATATGTAATTGATAATTGAATTGATGGATGAAATGTTTGGGGGGGGTTTAAAGAAAAAACAAATGTAACGTTATCTTACCTGATGTGTTTTATCCATAGACCGTTAATATGAATAATATTAATACATTTTTATAAGTTTATACATAGACTGTATGTGTTTATACGTCTGCATAGCATTATGAGTTAGCCCGCCAGCTTGCTTAGCAAGGTGCAATCTAGTTAGCTTGCTAACTGATATTAATTGAGATGCGAACGTTGGCCAACGAAAAACTGTATTAAAACAAAATACAATTTTACCTACTGGAAGAACTGAACTGCCAATTGCTTTGAGTGTCTTGCCGTGCAACCGAACGCTGAACAAGACATTAGGTGTCACAGTCATAGACATAATAATTGTCTACGGTCACAGTCACTGCGATGAAACGGGGTCAACCCCCAAAATGAAGTTCACGTGCCATGGACAAGCTTTGCTTACACTCTGTCATGATTGACAGACCGAGAACTGTCAATCACATTATAACCACGCCCTAAAACACCCCCGGCTTTATTGCCGATTTTAAATCAACGAGACCGTAATTTAAAAAAATGATCATCAATGTGTGTTGCAGAATACTTAACACTAGCGATTTAGACCATAAACTCATCATGACTGTTTACTGAGGTAATAAATCAAGTGAAAAGTGGGTCATTTCTCCATAGACGTCTATAGAAACCAACCTCCTTTTGCAACCACGCGTGTCGCCCTCTGCAGGAATTCAGATAGAATGCAGGTTGAAGCTACTTCCGCAGTTGCAGCACTTTGCCGAACCGGATGCTCTGTCCATCATTATATATATATACAGTCTATGGTTTTACCTGCGTCTTTTTATCCGCCAGGATTTGAAAAAAGGAGCAACACCTGCTCGTATGAGTAACCTTACGTCTCAGTCACAGACTATATTAATTAATTACTATATTATATATAATTATAATAATTAATTTGTTAATTAATAATATATAGTCTAATTTTAGGATATCAAAACCCTTCTTTAGTAGGATCAGATGACAGGATTGTTTTTGCTGTTAACCCATAGTGCCTCACCTTACTATTGTGAGGATTTTGTGTAGATTTTAACACACGCACACGCACACGCACACGCACACACACACACACACACACACACACACACACACACACACACACACACACACACACACACACACGTACACACACCTATTTCTATTTTTTGTGTTAGCACTGCAGAGCACTTTGCTTCTCCCTGCAGAAAAAGATGAGCAACTACAGTTCAGCTGCAGAAAAGTTTTGCTGTTTTTTTTAGACTGTTCAAACTGTTGACAAATGGCTCCGTTTTGTGTGGTTAGGTCGTTATTTTTTTTATTTTGTTTTTTACTTTGAGCTATCTAGGTTGCAATAACTTAACACAGTATAATGCTGCAATCTTAGGTTGGTCCATAATGTGACATGACCGCATTGGCTTCATGTAAGCAAACAGTCAACAACTGGTTTCTCAACGGGCAGTAACAGGCAATAAAACTTAAAACAAACAATAAAAACTAACTTAAACTGTATTTGCATAAGTCAACCTAAAAGTCAAATACCAGCCGGTGACATAAAATTATGAAAACAGCATGACTTTTGCAATTTCAAGTAGCCTATTAACTGAATTTGAGTTATGGGCTGCAATGAGCAATGTAGCCACTAGGGGCCAGAGTGATTTTTTTGTTTCCAAATAATTGTTTGTTTTATGACAATGTTTGTCTATCTCTTGCAGTAAAATAATTGTATTTTTAAAGGAGGATTAGCCGTTTGATTTACGTGTGAAATTAGCCACACCAACCTAAATCTATTTATAATTTTCAACAAAGAGCTGAGGAATAAAACACATCGAAGGCTACATTTTCCGAGACGACCCTGAAGACATCATACCGTAGCGTGGCGAGGGCGGACCGTGTGACGTAGAGCTGAGGCTCTGGCTGTTTATTGTTCCTTCCCCAACACCGACAGAGAAAAACAGGCTAACGAGCTGTCAGCTACCTTTTTCACACGGTTCACTGTTGGTTTAACGAAGGTGTAACGGTCGAGACAGCTGACTGCACAAACCAGGGGCCATGGCGTATGCTTACCTCTTCAAATACATCATCATTGGAGACACGGGTAAGGTGCAGCAAGTGCCAGCTAGACTGCCAGTTAGCATTAAGCTAGCTCATAGCTAGTGGTGTATTTCCGCAGTGTTGGATAGTCCAATGACGTGGTAAAAGCAGAGACGCAAGGGGTGGGATGACAGCTCCAATTCTACAGTGTTAACATATTTGCGTAATAATTTAAACACCCTTTCAGTGTCAGATAATTATACACAGGCACCCTAACACAATATATTCCTATACTACTTTAGCGTAGCAGTTGTTGACACAGTCGGGCCTATTGTCCGCTTGCGTCGAGGGTGGGGGTGTTCGACACAGCTTGCTAGCTCAGCTAACTGCCTAGCTAGCATTAGCTGTTCCACTAAATAATTAGCAAACAGCTGTCACGACAGCACATTTTCGGCTCATTAGGTATTGTTGCATTGACCAGATTATCATAATAAACGTATATTTGTATTGTGACTGCATTATCAAATAACAAAGTTTTCATTAGCTTAGCTTCCTGTCACAGAAGGCCAAAACGCAAAGCTAAAACCTCTAATATTCCTTAAAATGGCGTAGAGCAGTATTTATTTCTGACCATATTTCCGTTAGCTTGCTTTTCTGATGAGAGGCCTGCTTAGTTAGCTTGCTGGATGACAGCAGGTGCATTTGTAATACTGCTGTATTGTAATGATGTAGCACCAGTTTTAAAATAGCAGACAAGATTAACAGCAGTGTACTCAAGTAGAGTGAGAAATATACAGTAATATTATTCAAGACATGAAGCCAAACCAAAGACTTGGGCTGAATATACAGCCAAGACCCAACCAGGTTTTTGAGTGAAGAAAGCAACAATTTAATTGTTATGGAATTGTTATAATGATAGTATAGAAGTCCAAACCAAGAAAACCATTATAGTGTAAGCTATTGATTCATAATGCACATATGTGTTAAATAATTTGAGATGATTACTATGTTGGGCAAGAAAGCCTACTACAGTGTTATTGCAAAACACGTTTTGCCTGCTGTTGTTGTTTATCTCTAGTATCGAATGCTGAAGAGAGATGCAGCCAAGGTCCTAGCTTGATTACATATATGTCTACACACCAGAAATACTCTGCTCGGTCCCGTGTACAGTGCATGCATCTAAAGAATTGTTTACTGTGATCCAGTATTTTTTTAGAGGTTACCTTTGCAAAATGAGTGGGTACACATGATCATTGCAATACCAAATTTCAGTTTCACAGGTATTAACTACCCATAAACCCATGAAAACACGCAGATCATATCTAGCCTGTAGAGAGTCCTACATGTGTTCATTATTCTAATATGACTCTTCATGATGCAAGCTGTTTTTTGATGATCAATTGTGTTTAGGGACATTATCTTCAGTAGTGTTTGCTAAAGGAAATTCAAGCCTGAAAAAACAGCCAGTCAGGTTCTTTTATATATTAAACTAATTCTGTAATTTGATTATGGTTAAGTGAGTTGGTTATTCCAAATACATCCTGACACAAGCATCACATTTTAGACCATAAAATGTGAGGAAGACTTCAATTTGAAGTTTTTATTTCTACATAGGTTAAAGCAAAAAGGCTGTGAAACGGTTACATGTAGTATTTTATTGTATTGTTCTCCTTAAAATGGTGAACAAAATAAAATATAAAACTACTGACATGTATGTGCCAGAGTCCAAAGTTGGTATTTTTTTGCTTAGCATCTAACCTATTATTGAGAATACTTGCTTACAATAGATACTTTTTGATCAGTGGTTAACCAATGCTAACAGTACATAGTTTACTATTTATTTAGTTTTAAGGAATTATTTCAGCATTGGCCTGCCATGTATTTTAAAATAAGAATAAATATAAGTTAATTTTTATTTAAAACTCTCTTTATGATTTGGTCACATTTGTTGACCTAATAGCTTCTTACCTTTTTAGAGTTAAGGCTGCAGATATGTTATAAGGTTTTACGATTTGACTTGCACCAGCACATTTATTTAAAAACATTTTCCTGCTTTTTTCTTTCATTTTTGCCAGCATTTTGCATAATATAAGTTCTCTGGTCTTTATCTCTTTTGGATTCCTTATCTTGAGATTTACTGGTTATTTGTTAGTACAGCCCAAGCTGTATCTTCCTTATCTTTCTTCATTATCTGAGGATAGTCGTGGTTTGCAGTAGTTTAAAATGTTTCAATTGGGTGGGTCTGTTTGTACTCTAGTAACGGCAATGTTGATGCACCAAAACAAACAACCATAGATTCCCAATTTACAAGACCAACTGCTTCATCCACAGAAACCTCTGGTCTCTATGCTGGTACAGCTGTATGGCAACAGATGCCTGATCACAGGAATTGATTGTTTTCATATTCCTGCTTTAAAAGACTTGGTCTTCTTTTCATTGCCCTCCAGGTCACAGTCCCACACTTATATTCTCCATACCAAGTGTTGTGATTTTTAATAGTTAATAGTCAAACAGCAGGCAATAGTTGTGAATCCAGAGGAAGATTCCATGATTGACTTATCTAATTGGCTCAGATATGTTATAAGCATTGCCACTGAAACACAGAGAATGAAGAAGATCCAGGGCCAGCCAGTCAGATGAAGTAGATAAACGTTTTTAAGGTGCAATGCACAGGCAACATTTTGGGACGGAAGAAAAATCTTCTTTGCTGACGCCATTATACTGCATTGTTTTTCTCTTTGCTTTAGTTTGTATCTCTAAATGTCTGACATGTATTTGTATCTAGCATTTCTTTTTTTTATTCTTAGCCATTAGT
Source organism: Etheostoma cragini (assembly GCF_013103735.1). Taxonomy (NCBI): domain Eukaryota; kingdom Metazoa; phylum Chordata; class Actinopteri; order Perciformes; family Percidae; genus Etheostoma; species Etheostoma cragini. Next base: position 4,014,599 of record NC_048418.1, on the reverse strand, counting down.
TGCAAACACTTTCCCAGTTGCGTTACGGTACCTTAACTAGTTATGTTATTGCTTTACCCTAGAGGTCTTCCTTAGGTATTTTACTAGATCCTTTGACTGAAAAGGTTAATCTGTGTGACATAATCTGGAAAGTTCTTATCCAAAATAAGTCTTTTACATCACTGTGTTCTGGTCATTGTGAACCCATTCCTGTAATTGAGCCTTTCTGAAATGTGAAATTTGTTAATAAGCATTACTGATTGGGACATTCTGGTAGGCTAATGGGTTAATACGCTCGCCATATTAGTGCAAGTCCTTATTTTGAGCTTTGTTGCATGTCATTCCTCATCTCTCTCTCTCCCTCGCCACTTTTTCCTTTCATCTCTCTACTCTATGCTGTCTCATAAAAAAGGCCGAAATTCCCCAAATAACACTTAAAGAAATTCCAAGATTCAAGGGTGCCGCTTTGCAGTGACGTAGGCAGTAGCTGGGAGTCATAAAAGTATGTCAATATTGATTGAACTCTTGATCTTGGTCATTAAAAATGAATATGTCAATTTTGTTTTAGTTTGGCCTTTTTCTTTGAGCCAGTGGCCGCCAGCCAGCCTTTCCACAGATCTGGTTGGGAGAAAAACAGGCTGACTGAAAGAAAATTATAGTCTCTGTTTAAACCTTTAAAAATAGACTGTTCTATGAAACTCTGTCTCTAGATCTGCACATTTTCAATTACCTACTACTTTTTAAAAGATTCTGTTATCAGAATTTTGAGGTAAAGGGTGGGGGTGTGGCCTTGACTACCTGCCATGCTTTGCTTGTTTGCGAATCGTCTCTCTTTCTCATTGGCTGGCCAAATTCTCTTATGACCTCATACAGGGACTGTCCCAGATCGGCCCGTCTGAGCTTTAATTTTCTCAAAGGCAGAGCAGGATACCCAGGGCTCGGTTTACATCTATCGCCATTTCTAGCCACTGGGAGATCATATTGATGTTAAAAAAAACTCATAAAGTTAAATTGTCATGCCATGGGACCTTTAACTGAGACTCTAGTTGTGCTCAGTAGCTGTCATATGACCTGACTTAGACAGATCAACTCTGCTAATGGCCTCTTAGCCAAGGTGGTATTATGTATTATAAATTAGTATTTTCAGGATCAAAATGATGTAACTCTGGATTGGAACAAGGCCAGTGGTTTTAGCATGACAGAGGGGGGAACACATGCAACAAAAGCCCCCCGCCGGACTTGAAATGGGAACACTGTTATTGCATTGCCGGCGTTTAAGACCTCCTGACCACAGGAAGCCCCATATTCATGTTTTTTTTTTTTTTTTTTCTTTTTTTTTTTTAAATGAGACTTTTAGGTACCACAACTCCCTAGTCTTTAACTGGTGGCCACTGGGATGTCTGTCATTAGGCAGCTCAAGTATAGTTGCTAGAGGACAATTGTCATGCTTAAAAGCCCCTCGATAGTGACTTTAGAAGGACCGTTCCTCTGGCCAGACGTTCTGTCAGATTCCCCAGCAGGGAATGCTGTGCTATCCGCTGACCTTGCCAAGCTTCAGGTTACTGCTGCAAGTGAGCAGAGCAGTATCTTATTGGCCTGCACAACACTCAAACACATCTGCAGCACAGGTCATTGATTAATGTAAATGAAGTGAAACCACCTGGAACATCCTGCCAAAATTAACTTGTTATTGATGCCTTATTCCTTCAATAAAAAAATCCACATTGTTCCATTGACTTTCTATCTTGAAGCCCCTTTTTAAACATACATGGAATAGGCGCTTTGCGTCTGAAATCACCTCTGTATGTTATGGCACTGTTAGACACTCCCAAAAAGAAGCTCAAACTAAATTTGAATCGGTTCTTTTATTTTGATTATCATTTGATTAATTTTTATTTAATTCATATATTTTTAGCCACACTTGGGGCTTGTAGGGATGCCAGTGTCGGTCGGTTTTATAGTCGACCATGTTGATCTATAGCAAAGTACATTGAACAATGTTGGCTTTATCGCCCTGAAATTAGGTACAGACATTAAAGTTCCCTAAGGGTGCACTCTGGCTTTTCATCTGTTGCCACCAGCAGGTCAAACTTTCAGCAAATAAAAGCGTGAATAAGCTGTAAATCTGTTCCGTCAGAAATGCGAGATAAGACTGAAAAACATGACTGAAACACCTGCTGTGTAGACAAGCCTTTAGTCTTGTTTATAAGTATAGCTACTTATATTGTTACGGCTGAAATGAAATTGTGATACTAATGTAACTTAATCAAACATAGCACAATGTAAAAGACTTGTTAATTTGTCATTGGCCTACATGTTCTCCCCTAATAACTGTAATTACGACAACACGTTCAATGGATCCTCCTGCATTTTACCTGGTTGAGCTAAAGGACTTGTTGCTGTGTCCACAGCTACAGTCAGCTTTCTAAAACTGACAATTCATAGCTCCAGTTAAAGCAGTCACATTGACCAGGTATCATTGTGTGAAGAACAAAGCTCTGGTTTATGTTTGGATTGTCTGATGTTTCCAGACTGATCTCCTCTTCATGCTTGGACTGATCAGTACAGAATGTTGTTCCGCTCTTAAAACAACCCAGAACGATTCCACCCTTAATACAAACAGGATAAATAATTACACGAGCAGTAACTCCATATTTCAATTTAAATATGGGCGTTCAAGTTTTATTTAGACTTGAGTCTATCATTTAAGTGTAAAAGATATGATTCATCTTTATAAAAGCTTAATTTGGTGTGGTGCATTTTTACTGTTGGTGTCAGTAAAAAAAGTATTAACACTTTGCTGTTTCAACACTAAAAATGTTTTTCTAGGTGTTCAGTAGAGACCTTCCCTTCAGACATTGCCTACGGATGATCACTAACGTTCACCAGGTTTCAGTAGAGCTGCTGCTGCAACAAACCTGTTTTGTGTTACTAATGCTTCTAAGTGTTTGTTTTTTGTAACATGTGTCAAGGAATTAACCACTCACCGTTTTTGTATCTAAACCAGTCTTTTAAAGGGCTAAAAAGTGTGTCGTTGAGAAACCTCTTGCTCATGGCTAATATTAAAGTGTAGTCAAAGCTTTCTTATATTTAGCATGTAGATTTGTAGTCTACCACTTACACTAGAGTGTCAGGAAAGCAGAATGCCGGCCAATGTTTATCTCATGAGTCTTTTCTATGGAATCAGACTGGTGTTTGGTGTTAGAGCAGAGAAATTAATTTACCTGTCAGTCATCCATCAAGTAAACCTGTCTCTAACCAGCCACACAGTCACCTGGTTGGCTTTTTGTTTTCTGATTGCCCAGTGGGTGTTAACACATTTTGAACGACTTATGCATGATACGAGCTTCAGGTATGGGGAAGTGTTATTACCTCAACTAGAAGCTGTAGGAAAGGTCCTGCACTGTAACATATTGCATGATACTTCACTGATTATGACTGATGCATATTGCACTGTCACCATTTCAAGGCACAGCAGGTTTTAAAATCATCTACTGTTGTAGGCAGTTTGCTAATGCTCTGTGCCACAGGGTGTCATGCTGTTGCCCCTTAGCAAGAAATAGGGAATTGTGCTAGAATAATCTGTTAATTTATGTTGTGTCTAATTTAGCAGATTTATCTTAATGTCTTCTCTGAGATAGCCATTGAGTCTTGGTAGTAAACATGTATTGTAAGCAGGTGTTTGTTGACTGCACCAACAAGTGGGATGTAGTTGAGGATGACTTGTTAGTTACACCTCCTATAGAGTTGCCCTCCTTGCGATCCCTCCATCTCTTATCATTATCATCACATGATGATGCCTGCCTAGCAACGCCGCTGCCTGACAATGGTAACCATTAGAAACCATGAAGGAGGAGGACCACATCCCTCTCTGTCCCCTCCTTGAATGTCTGTCCACTTCTCTTTCTGGCCATCTCATTAGCATCCTTCTCTTCTCGCTCCACCTTTCCTACCATCCAGTGCTTGTTGACACTTGCTCCCTAAACTCAAACCTCTGAAGGCTCATTTTAGCTTAAACCCACATCTGTAAAATGAGCATTAAATAGCAATCTTCATCATCTATTGGACACTTTTGTCCTTTCTTAGAAGTTGCACATTTAAACTGAAGCACTATATTTTCATGAAGGTTCAATTTTTCTTTTTCTTTTTTTTTTTTACAAACAAAACATCTAGTAGTATCTTAAATAGACATGCAAACATTATTTTTAACCATACACTGTTTTTGTATCTAATGGCTTCTGAGAATCTGTTGACATATAGCATTTCCACAAATTACTCACAATGCTGTTAGAATTTGTTGTGATTTTATAACAACAAATTCTCACGTCTCACATAGCCAGACATCTTCACAGCACAGCGGAGCAGCTAACATGAGATGTTTGCCACAGTAACAGTCATAAAAGCCTGTGGTCATGCGGTGCTCTGTACCCAACTGACAGACGCACTTTTTCAGCTTAGAATTACGGTGGGAACCGGTAAAAATACAACATTGCCTTCCTCTCCCCACGCCAGACAGACACACTTCCTCGTCTTAGAATTACGGTTGGAACCATTAAAAATAACACTACCTCGCCGTCCTCTCCACCCGACTGAACACACTTTATTGGTTTAGGATTACGGCAACAATCGCTAAACACATTGGGAACTCACGGTCCTCTCTTCCCGATTTACAGCCTCCCTCTCTCGGCTTACAATAACTCCGTTGTCGGTTATACCCACTGAAAAGGCGCTAGATGTAAACAGGCGCGGCCCGCTTGCATGGTCCACCTGGTCCATGTAATGTTTACAGTGTTAGCATGACCAGTCTGAATCACTTTACTGGCTTTGTCTCATTTTGTTTTTGCAAGTAATTAACTTGGGTACTCTAGAGCTTGGTTGGAGAAATAGTGTTGGGGTTGTTTGAACTCAATGATGACTCCAATAATCCCATGTTTAATTAGAATGAATTGAAAGTCAATGATTATTGTTATACATCTGTAACTTCCTGCAAACAGCAGTGTCTCCGCACCGTGTGGGAGTTCAGAGCTTGGAAAAGTAATAGGTTTGATATTGATGTTGGCCCGTGTGGTATTTTGTTCTCAGCACGTGTGACACCTTTGAAAAATGCATATGGGCTGTTTTCATGCTTGTATGTGTGACTCCATAATCTCGGTTCCAGTCTTGCAGCTTTTGGACCTTCTGTAATGTGTTGTGTGTTTGTTTTTCAGGTGTGGGGAAGTCATGTCTATTACTACAGTTCACAGACAAGAGGTTTCAGCCAGTTCATGACCTCACTATTGGTAAGAGCGCCTGTCCCACACATTCAGCACTAAATTAACATCAGTAGACGAAATAAATTCATGAAATGTATAAAATATCACCATTCTTTCTTAATTTCACACATTGTTAGAAAACCAACACAGAGTCAGTACAGCTGGTGCCAACAGGCCAAACTTGTGGAGCTGATTAGTCGCTTTAGGTTACTGACATCATTAACGTTTATCAAGTAAAACATCCTGTTGTTTTAGATAAGCAAAGTAGAGCTCACCTTAACATTCACACCAATCAAATCCCCAAAAACGCACCTCGTAATAGTGAACTTATTTGGGGGGAGGGGATACAATACAAAAAGGCTTCTGGCATGTTTTTGTTAAAAGTATGCCCTTTTAAATGGAATTATAACGATGCACGTTCAACACTGCACTCTCCCATCACATGTACAGATCATTTGTCAGCATCCTTTTAAGTAGGAATTTGGAAAAAAGAAAACCCTCTGCATGCACAGTCCATTCTCCCATCACATGTGCAAAAATTATATGTTAGGACATCCTATTTTGTTTAGTGGTCACGCACTATACACAACAGCATCTCTGTCTTGTCAACTCATCTGGAATTGGCTAAAACTATAGTCTTACTTTTGATTATTATAGCTGCATGAGTGTCTGTGCACGTGTCGGGCAATAAGTAACAAACAATTGCCGTACAGAAATGCTAAAGACACCTTTTGAGGTAATTTAAGGGCGGGGGGGGGGGGGGTCTCAGTCAACTTCCAAGTAGACCGGTGCTCTTCGTTTGTGGTGTGAAAATGAAGCTGACCAAGTAAAGTAGAGCTGATATGTGATGTTTAGTCTATATTTACATTTGGAAACCGTGGAAACACTTCAGGGTCTCACCACTTGAGTATGTGAAAATGTCCCTGATACATCAGTAAACAAAAAAAAATATGTTTTCTAAAAAAAAAGTGAGTCAAATGTTGTGACCAGACAGTAACTAGTGTCACTTTATAATACGTAAAAAAATACCCCCTATTTGTTCTGTTTTTGTTAGTCACTCTTTGTGATATAAGATTCCAGTGTCCACTAATAATGCTTATAATAAGTTGTTTTTTATGTGAGCTCTTTATGACACCTGAGATTAATTTAGATTAAGATTAATGTATTAAAAGGCCCCTATATAAGCAGCAGGGCGTTTTTATTAGGTCAGCACCTAATAGTAACCAGTTCCCATTCTTCTGTTTGTGTGTGTCCAGGTGTGGAGTTTGGAGCAAGGATGATCACTATAGATGGCAAACAGATCAAACTGCAGATCTGGGATACGGTAATATTTCTTTTTATAGGAGGCTTTCCTTATTGCAGCAGCATATTAATGGCTCTTTAAAAAGACCTAAATCTTAAATTATTGACTTAAATGCAAGGCTGTAAATTTATGGATCTCTGCAGGTAGTACACTTTAAGTTTAACCTGTAATTATGTAATGACACATCATTTTTAAATAATTCATTTTGAGTCTTCAGAAAGTTTAGATTTTTTGATGAATAGGATTTCATTCTACTATAAATATTTGAGCTTGAAATAAAAGGATGTATCATTACGTGCCCCGATAAAGAAAGGATCTGGAATGAATGACAGAATTAGATTCCTGATCTATGACAAGAAGGCTAACTTATAAATGTGGAAATTGGTTTGTAAGGCTTAATGGGCGGTGTGCGGGACTTCTTCAACAAATATTGCTGGTAAGCTTTGCTTTTTCCATCGCACCTGCCCCAGAAAAGAGGTTTGACCTTTGAATCGATTAACTAGTTTAGAAACATCTTTAATGTTGTCTCTCTGTCCTCCTTTTTTTTTAGCAATGTTTCAGCTTTAGACAAATCTCTCGAAGCTAATGAAAACCAAAAATAATGAAACTTTTTCAGTTGAAGAGAGAAATAAATAATAAATGAAGTTAATAATAAGATTCAGGCTGAATTCCACATGTCATAAACTGACAAACAACTGGACTGGTTTGGTACGGCAGACTGTGGTGCTGACCCGTAAACACACACCTAATTGCCCAAGACTTCTAGGGTGGGTGTTGGGACAGATCCATGAAAAGGATTTTTGATTTAGACCATTGGGTACCATGGTTTCCTTTCCATGCAGTTAACCAGCTGACCAGCAGGTGGAGTAGGAGCTCCATGGAAAAACACTGTTCCCTGCATGAGAGGAGAAGCACCACAGCAGTGATCAGTCAGTCAGATCAGACAGTCAGTCCTGCTTGTCAAAACTCAGCAACTACTGCAGGTTTTCTATCCTACCAGCTACTTAATGGACTGGTTTTCCAAGTGTTGTATAGTCCTTGATTAGATGGTCACAATGAAAACCAGCGGGTCTTAGTGATGCTTACTAGACTTGCAAATATACCACCACCACCAAAGGGCTGGAGCAACCAAGTCGGATCTTTGTGTAGGCTGCACATGCCATATGAATAACGGTGTGTACACGTATGTGTGTTGGTGCACACAATTATGTAGGCCAGATGGCAACCATTCCCTCTCTTTCACCCTTATTTATCATTTATTCACTAATGGCATTATTGGCTGGTTGGCTGCTCCCTGAATGACTGACTGTTCTAGTGGATGTCTAACTAGCAGTTTGGTTCACTGACTGGTCCTTTGTCTGACTGGTTAAACCCTGTGAACGGGTATTTAACTACCTAGCTCAGTGACTGGATGACTAGATGTCTTACTGCTTCATTGACCAACAGACTGGGTTCCTGGGTGACAACTAGCAGCTTGGTCTTCTGACTTGCTTAATGATTCACCGACTGATTGTGTTTGTGACTGGCTGTCTGGTTTTTCAGATGAGGTCAGAGCAGGGCTGCAGCTGCTAGGATAGAGTGCTGTTTTGTTTTCTACTCTGGCCTGGACGAAACACAGACAACATTGTTACTGTACATGGGACGGAGACAGACGGTGAATAGACATGGCAGGGGGAAGGTTAGAGAGCTAGATGGTGAAAGGAGTGATGGAAAGAAGGAGGCCCAGGGATTTATGGAGAAAGAATGAAAAGATGAGTGATGCAAGGAAGAGACAGTAGAGGTGAGACAATGAGGGGTGGTAATGGAAGGGGAAGTGAACGAACAACGTGATCTGGTGGGTTACACAGACTGTTTATATGACATACGGTAAATGCTACAGGTTAAATCAGTATGACACTTTATAACATTACAGCTGCACTGATGGGACATGGCGAGTTGTTCATAAGTAAGGAAACTGGGAGATTATGCAGACGAGCAGAGAAAAAGAAAGGGATTGTGACAGATGGAGAAAGAAAGAGAGAACTCCATTGTATCTAATTACAGGCTCTGCTCTGTCCTGTCCTCTCCCCATCTCACTGAAAACCCAGAGCCAGACTGTTCTGGAGAATCAGGAATGGTACAGAACATTTATGGGACCAGGCTCAATAAACGGGACTCGTGGATAATAGGACTGGTGTGAGGATGACCTAAAGGACAGATAGATAAGGCCTGTAAGCCAGCATCAGACTCCTGCTGTTCGGTCCTGTTAGAAAACCAAAGCATCAGCAGTCGTCTGTGGTCATTTCAATTATTCAGATTTCAATTTCTGTTTATTAATATATGTATGTGTTTCTGCAGGCTGGTCAGGAGTCGTTCCGGTCCATCACCAGGTCTTACTACAGAGGAGCAGCAGGAGCTCTGCTAGTCTATGACATCACAAGGTAACAAAATCAATCAGACAGATCCCTACACACTTTGTAGCCAAGCTGCGTTCAGGAACATTGTGAAGTTGGATGCCACTGTACAAAAAGAACCAATGATACAACTGTGCCCTGACTTTGACATCAACCTGTCCCAATTAAAGCATCTTTTCCTCACCATGGAAAGTTGCCACATGCAAGATGAGAGTAAATTGTGATAGGACAAATATTGTAGGTTAGCTTGATGTTTTTGACTTTTTGGTACTCATATAGCAGCATCAAACAAATGCATTGCAGAAGGTCACAGATGCAATTCCAGATAGTATAAACTAAATGCTGACATCAGGATGCTAACTATAACAATGCTAACATGCCTGATACAGCAGGTATAATGTTTACCATGTTCAGCATCATAGTTTAGCCAAAGGGCCACTGAGGTTGATGGGAACCAACAGTTTTGCAAGTATTTGGTTGCAAACTGTTAGACAAAATTGACCTGATGGTGGAGCAATGAATGTGAACCCAATTTAATTGTGGTCAATTAAATCGTGGTGGTGCTAGAGGACAAGTCAAAGGATCACCAGCATAGTTAGGATTTTTCGTCTGTGGATCATGGATGTCTGAATCAAACTTTTTTTTATATTATATTTCACAGAATAAATGAAAATTCTGAGCTGATAATGGCAAAAGAGGAGGTGTCACTCAATCTGATTCAAATCTATCTTGGATGCATTCACACTGAGCTCAAACCCCACTAGCAGCTGGTCTTGGTCTGTCTTTCCATCAATTCAACGCTATGGTCCAGAGCAATTTATATACTGTAAGACAAATACTTGCTGGATTGACAATTGGATTTGTTATTGATCTTCATAGTCTCCAGAGGTTGATTCTTAATGATTGTCATGACCCTGTGACCTTTTGTCCAGCACTACCATCAGGTCAAATCTCCCCTCCAACAGCTTTCTCTATGTCAAAGATGGATTGGCTTGATGTCAATAGATTTTCCGTGGATATTCTTCAGGACTAGTATGGAGTTTAATATTGTTTAAAATTGCGTGGGGCACCGTGGACCTTTAGAGGGATGCTATGTCTTGTTTGAGGACCGTAAACTAGAGCAATGGGCCAGAGCAAAATGTTTGTGTTCAGATTTACATAGGATTCATGCCTTTAAATAAAAATAGCTGGTGGAGTAACAGGTGAGGTGAGGCGCAAGAGGAAGCATCATTCCCCATACAAGGGAAAGTCCAATCACATATCAATGTGTATTCTGTAAAGCTCTTTCATGATATGATTCTGATGTTTGTCTTTTTGTTTTATCAGTGGGAAAGTAGATTGAAACAAGACTCTGTTTGTTTTAACAGAAGGGACACCTTTAATCACTTGACAACCTGGTTAGAGGACGCTCGCCAACATTCCAACTCCAATATGGTCATAATGCTCATTGGTAACAAGAGGTAAGATGCATGACATGTGATGTTTACATCCTGCCTTACATTAGATGGGACCATCAACTGTGTGTGGAGGGTCCTAACTTAACACTGTAGCTTGTGTTCAAATTTAAATAAATCCAACTGTTCTACACTAATGTAAGTTAAATACATAATTTAGGCATTTTTAAATGAGCCTGTATAACATAGCGTTGTATGGGATAAAGACATGTCAAAAGCCTGGTGGTGATAGAAATGCATTTTTTAAGATTCATTTTTGGGCATTGTTGGGGGGGGGGGGGGAATGACATGCAGCAAAGGGCTGCAGGTCAGAGTCAAATCCGGGCCTGCTGCGTCGAGGACTAAACGTCTATATTTGGGCGCCCGCTCTACCAACCGACCTTGCTTCTTTCTACTTTGAGCTGACCATTGAAAGCACATTATGTCATTGTATCAATGTATTTGTTTTTAGTGACCTGGAGTCAAGGAGAGAGGTGAAGAAAGAGGAAGGTGAAGCGTTTGCCAGAGAACATGGCCTCATTTTCATGGAGACTTCAGCCAAGACTGCCTCTAATGTAGAGGAGGTAATAATAATACTGTCTATGTGCACACATAGATACACCCATGTACACATACACTACAGGCTACATTTTGAAAGCGACAAGTTGTTAGCCGTTATATATAGACATATAGAATGATAAGTAAAGTACCAGACAATTACACATTTGTTTTGGCATGACTTCACTAACTGACATCTTACTTGTACCTGTTTGAGTTCCACACTTGTATAAACTCCACCTACTACTCCTTGCAGGTAAACACTAATGCTAACAGCTTATTGCTCATATGTAATGTAAATCTCTTCTCATTCACTGGCCAATGTTTCAGTGAGTCTTAAAGCACAACATTCATTTATTACTCATTTCTGTGAATGTCCTTACATGCTTGCTGTTTAAAAGCTCTAAGCACCACCATTTCTAACCAAGCTGACATAATACTATTTACTATTTATTTTATAAATTGGTGTGGAAGTTTGGACAGATACTTATATTTCACAGAGGATGGATCCTACTGATTCCCTGACATCTCCTCTGTTGCCATCATCAATTTAAAATTTAAATTTTGTCCAAAACTGGTTGGCAAATTGTAGCATGCTAACACACAAAGCTAAGATGGCAAACATGGTAAACATTATGCCTGGTAACATCCTAATGTTAGCATTGTCAGTGTGAGCATATTAGCATAGTAATGTTAGTATAACTTCAAAAGTACAGTCTCAGAGAGCGTTTAGCATGGCTGTGGACTCTTGTCTTGTTTTTGCCGGAAACAGATGCATTTAAAAAAAAAAAAAAACTTAAGGCTTTTTTTTAAAGATTTGAATTAATTATAATGAAAATGTATAGTTCACATTCTTTATGCAATAGTTGTACAATGTATTAACATTCAGTCATTACCTCGCTGTATAGTTGTAATTGGCAGTGATGGAATCTGCCATTCCCAGCCTTAGCACAAGGATTCAAAAGAAGAACAAAAAATTCCCAGAAATGATGCAGAAGACATTTAACTTGATGTCCTCAACGGTAGCTAGAGCACTGCCTTCCTCATTACCACCACTCAAGTGCTGTGTCATTGTGGAAACAGTACACCAAAATGTTAAGTGTTGCTGGATGTTTATTATGAATGAAATATTAGTCTGCATATTTAAAGATAAATACCACAGTGCAGTCTTGAGTGGTGAACAGAGTTATGTTGGGATGGATGATAGATATACAGTCAGTCTTATTGTTAGCTTTTAGCACCTATTGTAGTTATTGGTCTGTCTAAGTGCTCTCCTTAAATAGATTATCACACTATCACAAAAACCTGCCGTTGACTTGACTGTTTACCTGTAGCGTCATGGCTCACCATGCTGGAGCCTAACCTTTCCCTCTTTACATCAGCATCATGAAGCACACTTCTCCGCCCCTCGCAGAGCCACACCCCGGGTGTTGTTGTGTGTAATAAATGCATGGCGGTTTTCCTCGGGGACCCTTTTCTCACTTATCCAATCACATAAGTAATCTCATCCTGCACAGCGTGCCAGCCTGGGGCACTGCAGAGTGTGTATGTGTGTGTTTGTTTACATTGATTTTTTTTTTTCCTACCCTCGCATGCCTGGCCTATATCATGCAAACACCCACATCACTGTTGAGTAGAGCGCTCACTGGGGTTAAGATGAGGGGGAGGTGTGTGTGTGTGTGTGTGTGTGTGTGTGTGTGTGTGTGTGTGTGTGTGTGTGTGTGTGTGTGTGTGTGTGTGTGTGTGTGTGTGTGTGTGTGTGTGTGTGTGTGTGTGTGTGTGTGTGTGTGTGTGTGTGTGTGTGTGTGTGTGTGTGTGTGTGTGTGTGTGTGTGTGTGTGTGTGTGTGTGTGTGTGTGTGTGTGTGATGATTAATTTGTCTCATTAGTGTCCTCTGAATCCTCGAGATACCTCGCCTCCCTTCATCTCTCCTCGCGTCATCCCTTCTCATCCCTCGACGTCCATCATTTGCTCTTTACCTCCCTCCCATCCGCCTTCCCCCCCACCCTGCCCTCCGTTTCCTCCTCAAACATATCTTCCTCCCCTTTCTCCTCCTGCCCTCTTCCATTCATTTCTTCCTCCCCTCCTCCCTCAGTTCATTCCTCCCCTCCCGTCCTCTTCTCCATCATCTCCCTTTCTCTCTCCAGCAGTATATCAGCCAGTTATACATAACTTCATACATATTCATAACCTCCACCCCACCTCCCCTCAGCGACATCCAGCAACCAATCAGGGCGCTAGGTTTGTCGTCAGGGTCTGTGGGTGGACATTGGCTGATGGGATGGTCCTTAGAGAGAGAATCCTGTAAGCATCTTCTCATGGTCTCATCCCCAGTCTTTTCTTTTTTCTTACATCCTCCCTTCCTTGAGACCTTTTCCTCCTATTTTCTGTTATTGTTCTTTATTTCTTGTTTTTCTTTTATCAGTTTTCTTGACTATTTTTCTTAACTTCTCATTTTTATATGACCTTTTCTCTCTATCCATTCTTTGCTGCTTTTTTAAACTCTTCATGCTTGTCACCTCTAGTCCTTTCTTTTTTCCGTCTTGTTGCTATCTTCTCTACTTGTTACTACTGTTCCTCTAGTTTTTCCTTTCCCTAAATGTTTTTTCTCCACTCTCCTTCTCCATGTTTTATCCCCGTTTTCTCCTTTCATTTACTCCCGTCATACGATCTACACACACCCAAAATTAATATTTCAAGAAGTGTAGAGATCTGTGAAGGAACAAGGCATACAGTGATGTGTGTTAAAGGAAGGAAAGAGGACAGGAGTGAATAGGACCAAGTGCACAAGAGAGCACCCTTGGGCTCCTGTCTATTTTCAGAATGGGTGTCAGGTAGAAGTTCAGGCCATATTTTCAGTTCTTTAATGACTCTGCTTAGAAAACACACTTCTTCTTGGCTTGGCGAATTTGTGCGTGGAAGCAGTTGGTAGTGGAACATGCTAGCTCACTTTTTTTTTTTTTTTTAAGTTATTTTTCGGGGTTTTATCCCTTTTATTAGTTGGAGAAGACAGCCAAAGATGTGAAAGGGGGAGAGAGAGGGGGGGAGACATGCAGCAATGGGCCGCAGGCTGGACTCGAACACGGGCCCGCTGCGTCGAGGAGCAAACCTCTGTACATGGGCGCCCGTTCTACCCACTGAGCTATCTGGGTGCCCATGCTAGCTCACAGATGTGTTGATCACCGACACGAGGAAATCACGAACCAGAGCCCAACTCCTTATCCCCGCTGCTTTTAAAGCAACCTGCAGACAGAGCCATCCCCGGCCAAATTCACCTTTATTTGGCAGTTGCTAAAACACACATTTGTTTGCCTTCAACAATTCATCGCTTACTTGATGTATCATTCCCCCGTGCCCTGTGCACCAGTGCCATGTGTAACATGTTTGCTCTTGGTATAAGCCAGTGGTTCTCAAAGTGGGGTCTGGGGATCCCCAGGGGTCCCCAACAAAAAAGGAATAATTTATTTTCACTATAATTTCATCCATAAGTAACACAATGACAGATTGTATGACTATTTTGCTCATGTAGGTTTTATTCACTATAAGACAAAAGTTCTATCGGGTAGGGTATCCTGGGACAAAGTCTTAGCAGATGGGGTCCGTGGTCTAACTTGTGTCAGTTTAGGTGTCCTTGATATGAGACAGTTTAAGAACTACTGGTATAAGCACATCAAATCAGTTGCTGGTAAAAGGCACAATACTTTTGTCCGGGAAATAAAAGGCCTTCAAGGCGTTTTTGTTGGAATTTTTAACCAGGGCGGTGGCAGGAAAGAGAAAGGCTGCCTTTGACTTAGCTAGCCCTGGTCTTATCATGCAAACTGCACAAGAAGTATATCCTAGCTGCTCTCCAGTTTTGACCCTTGAGACACCAACACTAAGATACTGTCCCTGGAGACAATTGCAATGATACCACAGTCATGGGCGAGTAGCTCAGGGAGCTTATTTCCACATTTTATATCATATTTGATCCTCACAGTGCTGTTAGTGGGGTGTGTTTGTGCCTAGAAAGAAAACAGATTGTGTGTAGTCTCTGTGTGCACTCTGCTCATATCTCATTCTTGTAGCAGCTGTTGGCAACAAGAAGCCAAACTGCAGGGTTTCTGCATCTTCTAACAAGGTCTTCTAAAAGCTTTGAAAGGCCCGTAGATAGTGTTCTTCTTAAAATACTCTACATCTTGATCCCTTTGAGTCAGAACAAAACTGCATTGTTTAAAGCATCTTCCTTCCTTGATGTGTGAAACAGAATACTGGAATAGGATCAAATAAACCAATGGGTTGAGGAAGAAAAAGAAAACTGCAGTTTGTATTTGATCAGATGGATAAAGGAAAGACTTCAACAGTCAACAATGGTTTTATTTGATAACAAATTACTTTGCAGCTACACAGTCAGTGAGAGCCTGATTTCCAAGAAGAAGAAAATCATGGATTTCAGTTTCAGACTTGTCAAAGTAAATTTTTAGTCCGATAAATCAGCAAGGAATGGGGAGTTGTAGTATTTGTCGGCTGTTAATTAACAAGAAATTGCCCTACAGAAATACCAAACTGTTTGACACAAACAAAAAAGTGTCACCGTAAGATGGTTTGTCCAATAGACAGCACTCACACATTGTTTTTTACACTGTAAATAGATTTGAATGTATGTCATTATTTTTTTTAAATTCCAAATATCAGTAGCACCTCAAAATTCTAGTATCGGGAACAGCCAAGCTGCATGCAGGATTCCAGATATGGGCAAAGAATGGAAAAGTAAAGTAGATGACCTCTATTAAGAACAGATGTGTGTTTTGAAACTTTTATTTGCAATGAAAAATTTATCAAAACGTTGTTGAAGGAAAAAAAAGCCTATAATACTTATTTTGATTGTAGTTTTAGTGGGATGTTCTGGATTTTTAATGAACAGACGCTCGGTACTTCTGTGCAGTGTCTCCTGTTTAGATTCAGTTGGCGAGCACAGGTTTGGCTTTGGTCTCTATACAGACATGCTTGTTCCTTATCTGCCAAATCAACTGGGAACACAAGACTGTCAGAAGCCGCACAAAAATTCGCCCTACCCGGCTGTTGTTCACATCACCACGAAATGGTTCCAGCACATAACTCCCCCTAAACCCTCAACGTGTCGTTGTTACTTTTCTGTAGAGATACAATGTTTTAATTTGTGAGGTCTGCTGTTGGGTGTAGTTTTTCACTACACCTTACCAAGCCAGGCTAGCGGTTTCCATCTGCTTCCAGTCTTTATGCTAATCTTACTACATCCAGTCTTAAGCGCTATTTAATGCACACACATGATATTCATACTGTTCTTCTCATTTCACAGAATGATATCATACATGTGTATTTCCAAAAAATGTTAAAGTAATACTTAAAGAGCTGCAGGGGAGACTTCTAGCTCACCCTGTAGAGCATTCGCCCCATGTAAGCTGACTATTTGGCAGTGGCCTGGGTTCGAGTCCGACCCAACCTTTTATGTATGTTTTAGCTTGTTTTCTAACAATACCTAACATCGCCACCACCAAACGTCTCCCAAAGTCTTATAAATATCTGAGTGTGTTTTGTTAGCCTCCCAGGCAGCCATATTGGTTTCTATTCACATCATCAGGTTGCAAGGAACACTGGTTAATTTTATTTTTGCCATAGTTATAGTGTCATTCTACAGTCTTCAAGTGCTGGTGTAAAGCTTCAACATGCCATTCTTGACACACATCTATTTTTCATGGCGTCTATGCTTGGTTTTTGTTTGAGTGTTTACCGCCACTTGTGAATGCAATGCTGTTCAGCAGCCACCTCTTAAATGTGGAATGTGTGTGTGCTCCTTACCAGTATTTCTGAAACACTTATATAGAATATTTATCAAATCAACTCACACTTTCAGTTATAGTGATCAACTGTTTCCTGCTAAAAAAAGATCTTCTGAGCAAAGTCATGTTTTAGCAAGAATATTTAGAGGTTGTTCAAAAACTTACATTCAATCTGTTTTGCATTCCTAATGAGGAGTCAACATTTGAATATGAATTTAATCTCCTCTTCTCTGTCTGTCTCACTTCCTGTCTCTATCTCAGGCTTTCATCAACACAGCCAAGGAGATCTATGAGAAGATCCAGGAGGGAGTGTTTGATATCAACAATGAGGTGAGACACACTTCACTCTGTTTTTGCTTCCTTCTCAAACCTCTCCATTGTTGTTCTCTTTTTTAGGGCATTCTCCTCTCTTCCAGTCTTTGTTCTCTTCTTTTCCTGTCTTTCTGCTTAGTTTTTCAGCAGTGTGTGTGGTTTGCCACGCTCCCTCTCTTCTCAAAAGGGGGGGAGACCCTCTTCTCTGCTTCCTTTGACTCTAGCCAAGCAAAACTCCCTGCGTTCCTCCTCTCCCCTGCTCTATTTTCCACTTGCTCTTTCTTCAATCCTCAGCTCTCTCTCACACATTCTGTCTCTCTTTCTCTCTCACACACACCCTGCCTCTCTCGCTTTCTCTCACACACTATGCCTCTCTCTCTTTCTCTCTCACGCACATTTGGCCTCTCTCACTCTCTCACACACATATTCTGTCTCTCTCTTTCTCGGCATTTCGCCAGCTCATAAATTCCTCACATCCCACAAGGTCTCAGTCATTCAGCAAAAAAACAAACAGGCAGCCAGCCAGTCTGTAACCTTCCTATCACCAAGTTTGCTCTTCAGTCAACCAGATTGTTATCGTTTCAGGGGAGCGGTTATTTAAGCATGAAAGACAAGACACCAAGCCTTTCAGCAAGTATGCAGAGCAGATGCATTAGTTACTACCGAGTTATTAGTTACATACTACTTTCACTTTAAATTGCAGTGTCCAAAAACCCAATTCACACCTAAAACACTACGCCACGTTAGCGTTTTGAAGTCTGTTTCATCTCTTTCCTCACAGGAAACAAAACAATAGTTAAAAAAAAGGCTTAATTTGTTCTTTGTCGTTTTGGTTGGGTCAGAAAAAAAAAAAGCTGTACATCCCAGATCACATCTGGTAAAAACTCTGTTTTCATTAAACACATTTTCCAGTTTCAAGCACCTGAACAAGCATAAATTAGTGCTCACAATGCTACCTGTTGACCAGGCAAAGTGTGTGTTTACTGTGCTTCCACACTGACAAAATGAATGCAGATTACAACAATGACTGCATTGTGTGATCAGCTGTACTGTAGTCACAGAGAAAGTTAGAGTTGATGGAAAGCTGTCTTCCTAATGTTATTGCTGTACAGACACTTCTCAGATGCATTTCAGTGTTTTCCAAAAGTTCAATAATTGTTATTGACATTAAAAGGAACACGCTAGTGTTGTCATGTTGATTTATCCATTCTAGATGACATGACATCTTTGGACCAAAACAGAGAGAAAAAGATGTTCTAAAACTCAGCTGGCTTTAAAAAATGATACTTGAGAGCAGGGCCTGAAATCTAATATTTTCTCTGACTGCTATGGTGGCCGGCAACTGAAGTTCTTATTTTTCTTTTTTTGTCAGCCACTTTTAAAATCTATGTGCTAAATTAGGAAATAACATTGAAATCATCTGTGTCCTTCTCCTTGACTTACTGTCAGTGTCCATTCCACTACTTCTCCATTGACTACAGTTGAAGGCTAAGTGGCAGCAGGAGCATGCATTTCCTGTTTTGGTGCAAGATCCAGTCGGCTCCTGCACGGCCAAACTTTGACGGAGCGAATTTGCAAGTTTGACAATACAAATGTTGATGCACTATGATCGGTTCAGCTCTCTGTGTTGTTGAATGAAAAGCCAATGTTGGCCTGATATTTCGCCTGAATTGCCATTTTCTTCACTTCATTCATAGTCTGTGTTCATGTTCGCTGATTTCTTTAGTTTCAATTTGCCATTTCAGTAGCAGGTGGAACATAGGCAGGGCTTACAGTGTTCTGGCGTGCGGCCGTGAGGAAAAATAAATAAATACATTTTGGGAACTTTCATCCGGTTTTATATTGATATATATTGATTTTACCTACCAATTGTATGAGAGGAAAGCAAGTCAAACTAACGCAGAGCTTAAAATACTTGGGCCTGGTTCCGGATTTCTGGGGTATGACTATTTTAGAAAAATTAAGTAATTAAAAAGTCCACATTGGATTTGTTTTTGATGCTCTAGGTTTAACCAATCATCGAACTTCCACCTACCAATGAAACAAATTCTAGCCAATCAGATGCAAAGAGAAGATTGTTGAAACACGTCAAGCAGCAGTAGCTGCTGCTAAGAGCGTTTAACTTAATGTTTTTCACATTTATCAACAAGATGTTGATAAAAGAGTTGCTATTTCTGTATGTTGACTTCCAACAACATTTACAGCTAAATTGATCTCATCCACATGTTTAATGAATGTAGCTAGCTAGCTAGCTACACATCCCAGTCTTAATCCAGATTACAAATCTCTGATTAGTCAACTGTTTCTCTAACTGGAGGAATTGGCGGTCAATGAGATCGGCACCTATTTAGTTCACCGAACAAATCTGAGATTAGGCAGCGATTCAGAGGATGTACTCTGAGTTTGCTATCTTCTTAAGAAAACTCTTAACCACGTCGTAAATCACGACGTCCCGGTCCACACAGATTGTCCTCATGCAGTCTACACACGGATCACATGTGCCTGCAAACGTGTGAAAAATTGCCAATGTAGTGTGCGTCTGTCTTGGACTATATCTGGTCCTTTAGCCAGCCAGCAAGTACAAATATTAATCAGACAGGACTGGAGTCAGCCAGCCAGCCAGCCAGCCAGCGAGCGTTTTTGTTATTAGTAACAGTAAGACGGCGTGAAGGCAGGCCGGCCAGCCAAACCACATCAGCTGACTGGCTGAGGGAGAGAGAGAGGGAAACCCCAACAGAAATGTTGGCAGCCACTATGAGAAAACACTCATACACTTACTTTCTCTCTCTCACACACACACACACGGCCTTAGCTCAATAAATGTGATTTAAAGGCATACAGTGTTTCCCAGAGGTACCACTGCTACTGAGTGTAGGAGGGGGAGTTACACTGAGAGGGAGTGAGATAAGTATACACAGAGGGAGAGAGTGAGTCCGAGAGTAGGCCACAACCACACCGAGAGCGAGATGATAAAACACAGAGGGAACGTGAGCATTACAGCACACAGAGGGAGCGAGAAAGAGCTCTCCAGTTAAAGGGGGTGAGAGAGATGAAAGAGCAATGTCTCTCTACCACCCACCTGCCTGCCTTTCTCTCTCTCTTTCTCTTTTGTAGAAGGGCTTTTTTCCCCTTGTGTCCTTGAGTGCTACTAGTCTTTTCCCTTACCTTTGTGCTGTGCAGCAGCACCTGTTGCTTCCCCTGTGATGTGATCTAATAGGAGCCCCTGCAGGCACTATGCACTGTTGATTTCACCATAAAAGCAGGGATGCACTCATTCTTCAGTGATTTTTCTTTTAAGTGAGTGATTATAATAACTTGTATTGTTTAGTTTGAAAATATATCTTGTCGTGGTTAAAAACAAATGACAAGAGTAAACCAAGATCAGGGTTTACTACCTTTACCTCTATCCACATAATTTAAATTTAGGACAGTATTAGGGAAGGGAACCATTGCCTATATGTCTTGTCTTGTCCTGATGTTATAAATTGAGGACAACAGTGGAAATAAGTCCTGGACTTTATTGTGTTTTTTTATCCTCTATTGTATTTGATGTCTTTTATGTGTAAGGCAGTCTTGAGACAGTTAAATAAATCAAATCAAAAATAATCTGGTCATGGCCATAGTAATCTGTTAGACGGCCCTTGGGCAAAGATTTGCTGTTGGGACCCCGTTGAACCTCCACCTGGTTATCCCGGCCCACTTTGCATTGTGTTTACCCTGTTGCTTCCAAGTTCCCATCAAGTACAGCCCACATTTTTAGACCAGACACACGGGTACACCGGTATGTTTGAGTAAGTACCCAGACTCACGGGGGTACTGGCATGGTCGAGTTAATCATCCTTGTGTGGCTGGGTGGGGAGTTAACTGATGACATGCTAGCTGGGAAAACTCAATCTCTAGCCAGCCACAATAGCCCACAGGAGACTCTACGTGGACCGCTATGACCTGGAGGTTGCCAGTCTAGCACAGTAGCTAGCAAGCTAATATGCTATAATGTTATGTTGTTTTAGGAGTTGGTATTGGAAGAAATTAGGACAGTGGGCACATTTCAACAGGAACTTCTGGAAATTAAATCTTTTGTCTTAACAATGACAATGGCCCTCTGCTCATTTGATATTTTTGTAGACATTGTGAACACATCTGGTGGATGCTGGAGATATAGAAATTAAAAAGCAAATTATTTCAAGGGGATCCTTATGTGGTTTCCAAAATCTGATAAAGTTTACATGAATATTTATAATGAATAAAATGTCATATTCTGAAAGGTTAGCCAATGTATTATGTTGTTATTTTTTTTAAACAATGGGTAAATTGTAAATAGAGGTGATGGATTAACACATGAGGTTGTTTAACTTTACTTACTTTAGCTTTACTGTTTTACTTATTGCTGGATCGTGTTTTACGATGTGCTTCTTCACGGCTTACATTCTTCAACAGTACAAGTAGACACCCAAGTAAGGCTACTGAAACCTGGTCTACTGACCCCTCCGGCTGAGCGTCAGTCATGTGACCCTGGCCGTCACCCATAGCCCACAAGGCTAACTGGCTAGAAAGCTAACTGCCAGTTACAATTAGCCTTTTTGGTTCCTGGTTGCTTATTCGAGTTTTTTCAAGAGACTTTTGTAACATGGAGTCCCCAACTGACTGTACACCGTGCCTCTTTTGTGGAGCAGTTAATACTGCAGCTGAGTGTGGTTATGTAAAAGTGTATGGTGCAAAACCGCTAATATGTTAGCTTAATCTATTTTAGTCTCCTTAGCCCTGTCTTACGTCAAACCTCAGCACTGTCAAGATGGCAGCTTAATGGCCAACAGCACAGATTTGCAGGTCTACGTCTATAAATGCTGGTCCGACCTGGCCCGAACACTACCGATTTTCTGTGTTTAGATTAATTTTTGCTAATTAGATTAAAGTGTTCATAATATGCTTTTAGCCTATTTTCTTTTTCCTTTTATTGTTTTATGTATATTTATCTTTTTTTTGTGCAGGTTATAGGTGTACAAAGTAAAAAAGCCCAAAGTCCCCCCCCCCCAAAGGGACTTACCATCTCCAACAGAAAACTCTGTTCACCAACTGCTCCAAAGAGCTCGTCACCTTTTAATACGTTATAATCCTCGCCTTGCTGCTAGCGTGGCCTCTCGTACTCTGCTTCTGACTGGCTAGTAGTCCTTACTTGGTTGTTGCAGGTGTGCAACTCCCAACAAAGAAGAAGAAGTGTGATGGTAGATAAAACAGAGCTCAAAACACAGGGTGAAAAGAGGAGCTGCAGCAATGTGCAGTACAACAAAAATGTGGTGTTTTATGAAAATTAAACCATGGAACCCTATTATGATATATACCTGAAAATTAGCATATTTTGAGCACTCTAAACCTGTTTATGCAGGAATAATTTACAAATGATTGTCCATGACTTGCCCATAAAGTATTGCAGTATGAAACATAAGGATAGACCAGGTCTTTCCACAAAATAACACACATAATACACAACAGCTTTCATTACCTTGTTATTGGAATGATCCGTTGTCCTACTGTGCTGTTGTTGTTGTTGTTTTTTTTCAAACCTAATTTCTCTCTCATTCTGGATGTCTTTGTCTCCACACAGGCTAATGGTATTAAGATTGGACCCCAGCATCCTACCACCAACTCCACACTGTCCGGTAGCCAGGGAGGCCAACAGGCTGGAGGGGGCTGCTGCTGAAGCCCCAAAACACACCACCTCCTCCTCCAACCCCACCCTTCCTCCTCCTCCTCGCCCTCTCTGACTCTCCCTTGCGTTTCTACAGAACTGTCCAGGCTCACTAACAGTTTGTTAACCTTTCTCTCCCTACTGCTCCATTCTTTCATCCATCCATCCATCCAGCAAACCTTTTTTGTGTTCCTTTCTCTCTCTGTCTCTCAGCCATGTCTTTCCTCAGTCCCTTGATCATACCCGAGGGTCTAGGGGCTGTGTTCCCAAGAATCAACCTGACTTCCTACAGTCTTTACAAGGACAGTCAGTCTCACCTGCAGGGTTAGCCACCAAATTCTCAAGTTTTGCAGTTGACTTTTTTTTTTTTTTTTTTTGGTTAGATAAATGGATTTTTATCTTTTTATTAAAAAAACAAAAACATGCTGGAATGTGAAGAATTCTGTTCCAGCTGTTTAATTTTCACACTCCTCCTAATTCATGAGGTTGTTGTTGTTGTTGTTGGGATATGACTTAATCTCAGAATCATTAAAATGGTATATGTTCGCTAACAATGTGGTCATGGTTAGAGATTATACACACTCTGAACAACTAACTGTATGGAATAAACCATGAAACGTTAAAAAAAAAAATGATGCAGCATGTAGATAGCAGGGCATGTTTCTACATGTTGAGTCAGTTTTCATGCTGTGCCTGTGTGTATAGGGACGATAAAGGTATTCCAGTATGTCGGTTTGGGAGATGTAGGAGCATTCAAGTCATTCTGTATCATCTGTCCATAAAAACAAAGTGCAAATTATCACGTTTTTCTGTGCGTCCTTTCCCTATTTTTTTCGCCATGTTGTTTTGCTCCTTCTCTCTTTTTCTCTCTGTCTATCTCTCTCTCTCTCTCTATCTTTGTTTCCTTAATGTTGACTTGCAGATGATTTGTATTTAATGAACACTACAAACTGGTTGTGGCTTAAAACGTGTTTTAAAATGTCTGGAGAGAGAATAAAAGACCAAACTGTTGAGTGTGAAAATGGATCCTTTTGGGAAACGACAGAAAGGACAAGCAGGAAAGTTAAAGAAACGTTAAGGGATAGTGAGAGCAGCGGCCTCCATTATGAAGTAAAAAGTGGAAAAATGTTGGAAGTCAAGACTTTTTTGTTAACTATATTTATCAGGCACATTTTTGTGTATATATGGCTCTTTAGGTTTCTGTAGCTTTTTGGTTGCTTAAGGTGAAGTTTGGTGTTTAGTTGTGGTCTAGTTATTTCTTTACCAGGGCTGGAAAAAAAATGACTAACTGGCCCTTCAAGCAGCTTTTTCGCATTTTTAACAATTCTCATTTAAACCCAAAGGTACTGAGTTGCCCTGTTGCATTCGGGTTGGTCATGCCCTTTCTTTTAAATGACATGTATGAATGATAACAAGCTGTTAACAGGACCGTGTAGAGGCATTGAAAGTCCCTGGTGGAGAACCGACTCCAACTGAAAATGTCAATGCGTCTCCCTTTCAAGCAAGCAAAGATTTACACCACGAATTAGCTGGCAGATATATAATGTATACTGTTTAGAGCTTGATCGATGACTGCTGCAATTTATTTTGCTTCGAGATGCCCAATGTAATATGCACCATTTTATTGTTACGATCATATTTTATTACTTCAGTTACTCATTGTTCATCCTCCCCTCTCATCCCCACTTCTTCTCTTTCTTTCTATTTGGTAATGTTAGCTCTCTATCTATTTCTAATGCCAAATTATTGTGTTTACCTGTGTTTTGTCAACAACAACAAAATGAGGAAAGAAATCAACAAAGCCTGTGTATTTGTCCTGAAATCAGCTGCCTGCCTTAACTCCACCCCAGAGAGATTTGGAAAGCTGCTAAACTGAATCAAACTGACCCTTTAACTGCAGATAGGCATTTTACCACTAATTAGCTAGTTGACAATACATTACTGATGCATAGGTGCACACTTAAGACCCATGTGAAGTCATAGAAACAGGCCTAGTTTGAATTTTCTTGGGGCGTTTGAAAATAATCCAAACCCACATGTTGACTTTATTTTTTTCCATCTCCATTCGCGCACACACCCAGCGTGCATACTGTACATGCATGCATACCTATATGATGCATACATATATTTCTGTTTATCTAACCTAGCTGTTGTCTCTCAAGGCTAACTGTATAAATGTAGGGAGTTTTTTGGTTTCACAGCAGTACGAGTGAATCTGTTTTCCTCTGCAGTTCTTCTATTATTTTCTAATAATAATCTTATTCTGATGATGATTATTCTTCGTAAAGCAAAATTTAGTGCGTTTGTATGTATGTATGTATGTACGTATGTATGTGTGCGTGTGTGTGGACCCAGAGGGGTTACAGGGGGAGGATCAAGCCAAACCTGATGCATCTATCTATCTATCTATCTATCTATCTATGGATTGATCTAGCTATCTTATCTATGTGGCCCTCCTGTCTCGCTCTTCCTGCCTCTCCCCCTCCCCCTCAACGTTATTTGCTGTGTTTGTTCTTTGGAAAAAACAAAACTTAAAAAAAAAAAGAAAAAATGAAAATGCTATCACAATAAACTATAATAAAACATTCTAAACTCTAAACATGTCATTTTGATGGTTATGTGGCGATGGAAAAATACAGTGTTTGAAAAAAGAAAAACTGCATTTGTATTTTCTGTCTTGTTGTTTTGGCCACCCGGCCTGCTCATGCTGACTTTTGGGTTTACGAATGAGTGAATGAGTGAGTGAGTGAATAAAGGAATCATAATGGGTCCACATGCTGTTTTATTCTATCTGATTTATCCATTAAAATGAGCGGGGAGGGACTTGTGCGCTCTTGGATCCGTGCCATTCGACCTTCAGCAGTCATGGAGATTGTATTCCCTGATGAAGGTCAGCCAGACTGAGAGCCTGCGTAATGAATGAAACATTTTTTAACTCCTATGTAGTCACGATAGGTTCTGTGTATGTGCATGGGCTTTTTAGCAATGCTTTACTGTACATATACAGGAACATGTCATGTTTATGGGACACCAATGTGTTAGCTAGGAAGCCACCATAAGCATATTACATGTTAGCATGAAGTGCTAGAGCCAGTGAACAGAAGGGTCATTTGGTATTAAGGGTTATACGTTTCAACCAATGGCTGTCTTTATTAATGGTGCATAAATAATTCACCAATGCTTTGATCAATAAGCCATGGAAAAGACACAACATCTAAAAAATAACATCTCCAGAAACTGTTACCCAGATACTCTAATGGATACACGACAGACCTCGCTGTTAACGGTGTTTCTAGGGACTACGCATTTCTGCTATAAAAGGTAGCTCTAGGGAACTTTTTGTTTTGCGTGAACTGTCCCTTTATTTGCAGGAGTCCCCTGATGGTTGTACATGATTATTTCACCAGTAATGTGGATGTAATGACTAAAGGCCTAAAGGCAAATGATAGTCTGGTAAGTTCAAAAAATGACTTACTTTACTGTAATGTAGCCATTAAAACCAGGAAAAGACTAGTCTTGGGCTATATTACGATATCCGCATTTAAGACAATGTTTATTCTCACATCTTGATATCGATATAATATCGATATGTTGCCCAGCTCTAATTTCTAGTACTTCTTTAGTCATGTTGTATAACAGAAATTAAATTAAACCACAATTCCATCTCCAATAAATGATCACCACTAGTGTTGTGCAGAATAATAACAGAACCAGATCCTCCGGTTTTGAACTTCAGGACAAAATATAAAAATAAATACAGAGCATCTATGATCATAGGAGTAACATCACCAGTCACAAACCCCTTAACTAGTAAATCAAGTTAAAAAAAAAACTAAAAAAGTGTCTTAGCAAGTTGTTCTACCACATGCCTTCAGAACATTTATAAGGCCATCAGAAGCAGAGTTATCCGACTAATGTAAAACTTACTAACCCACTTAAAAGGACTATGAAATATCAGGACATCCTCCAGCCTAGATGCTGCTGACTGCAGACATCAGATTGCACTGATCAAAAAGAAAAAGCACACAGACCACACCTTAAGAATTACAGTATGTTTAATCAGTATTTAACTCTGATGTACTGGTAATGACTGACAAAACACAACGTCTGAGCATGTCATATTTTATAGCTCCTCAGACCAAAGCTAAAGTGTCCACGTGACCCATTTATTAGTTTTATGTTTGAAGGTTCACAGAACTTTGCTGTGGTGACTTACGGCCTGTTTCTGCTTCAGATCCCACAAACATCAGATTCTTCAAAGCAAAATGTTTCTCTACAGGCAAAGAGGATATCTCAAAAACTAACACCAAAGTTCTGCAGAACTGTGATCATCTACTGTACATTCAAAATACTAAAAGAAAAATGTTTTCTACCTTCCTATGTGCTGGCAAACAGTGTGTCACGTACACACAGTGCATGAAGGAAAATCATAAGGTATCTGGAAGTAGCTTTAAAGTCGAATAAAATAAAACGTTTGGTAATGCAGTCTAGACTTCTCACATCTGTACTTTTAAGTTTGTTATTACTATGATAACATAACTTTGACTTATATAAAAGCAGACATAATGTTCACGGAGAAGGATTACATAACTCAAGCAATTTTCAAGTCTCCGCATGTTGATTTTCAAAACATACTGAAATGAGCTGAAACCAGGCGGTGTCTCAACAGTAGGGAAATAAGTTCAAAAAGATCTGGAAGAATATAGAATGTGTATCATTTGTAGTAAATGGGCGACAACTTGCAGAGACAATGGTATAGTCCTTAGCTAAGAGAAAATGCTGTGGATGCCTTTCATGTAAATAGATTTTCTAGTGAGAAAGTCATGTGACTCAGTGCTTTCCTACAGCGTGCAGGCCTCTCTTCTGAGCACCAGATTACTAATTGTGTCAGAGTCATCTGCATCACCGCTGGTCACTCACATGCATCTTCATTTCATCATTTTAGGTCAATCCAAGGATTCAAAAAGTACCCAACATGAAGTTCAAAGAGGGTTTATACTCCTGGCTACTACATTATCCACAACGCAACTCGACTTGATTCAGGTTTTCAGAGAAGGTTATGCTAGAGACAGTCACTAGCCTCGAGCAAAGATGAGGGGTGGACTACAGAGGTATGGTGACCTCACTTCTTTCTGACTCCACGTCCCCAGATGTTTTCATTATCAAATCTGTAGTCTTCATCCCCAGTCAATGCTGTCTCGAGTGACATCACTTGAAAACATTGATCACATTTATGATCCACAAAAGGCTTTGGACAACGTTTTCACATATGCAGTTGTAACACCGGGAAACAGACTTTTGATGGGTAAAATCAGGGGAGTTTCCCTTTAAGACAACACTATTGTGCAAACAAAAATGAAGGGAGCCTGTCCTTTAATTAATAAAAACAATCATGTATGACGGACTGATGCATTCCATACTGCACTATTAAAGAGGTTATCTTGTTCTTGTGTAAGTCATAATCAGCACACAAGCATTCAAATTAAGTTTCCGGTTCCTGTTGGCTTGACACTTTTCCTGTTTGCACAATCATGGCAGTGAAGACTCTTTGACCCAATGGTCACAGGGTCCCTGAAAGAGTTCTGGTTGCTTATTATAACTAAAACAAAAACACATTTTAAAGCCACTATTATAATATAATATAATATTTCATTCACAACATAAACCTTAAACACCTAAAACAGCAGAATAGCACAGATATCCGGCTATATAGATTACACCCAACCCCACCTTACTTGGTCATCACAACATTCAGGTCACTAAAATATTTCCCTTCTCTCTTTATGTTGGTTTGTATTAGACTTTCAAACAGATTTCTTGCTTTTATTGTCTTATCATATCTTTCTATAAAAAACATTTAAAAAACTATCAAATGTTGACTCAGTTGTAAACACCAAACCTTAGTCAAATGGACGCCTAAGTAGCCTGTATTTTCTTTACAATCCCCACAACAAGAACTCACAGAAAGCGTCACACGGGCACGGCGGGGTCAGTGACCGCGCACGCCGCCTGTTTATCTCTATGAGAGATTCTCGGGAGCGCGCCCCCCCTGGCCGAGGAAGGTGAGCGAGTGTCTGGAGGGGAGGACTCGGGAGCGCGACCAGCCGAGGGATCGATCGGATTAAACTCGATTTGAGTGAAATTAACACAAAGGAGAGAAGAGCAACGCACACTCGTTTGGCGAGGTCGCGGATGCGAGACACGCCGGAGATATATTTCATGAATAACAAACTTGAACTTTTTTTGCTCTGTTTATTTATATTTCAAACGAAAAAGGACCACAGTGGATTTTTTTTAAGCAAGCGGAGATACAAGCCCTACTAACGAGGAGTTGATTTGAGAAAAAGCCCGAAGTGACCGAGCTTGTTGGGTAAGCTAACAAATTCCCTTTTGAATGAGTGCATTTTAAATTGTGTCGAGCATAATTGAACACGAATGTGAGGGTTTCATAGTACCCACTGATCCTGAATCAAACCCGTTTATATTACAGGCTATCTTCATAGTAAGTTTTCCATACTTTTCCAACGCAATCGCACTCTTTAATCAGTCGTGCGAGTTGGGGTTTCAACCAGAATGGCATTTCATTCAGAGCTAAGTCACTGGAAAGCTTATTTTAAGACTGCTGGTTTATTTAGCTGCTGTTTTATTTTCTCATTTCAGCAGAAAGTCATTGAAGGTCTATGTAGCTGCCATGCCGACATGCTAACAATAGCAAGTTTAGCTTTGCCACCCGCTGCATCGCTCCCACACACGCACAACAGTCCCGTAGATAGTTGAAAAGTGAAAAGAAAAATATCCAGCACTGCACGGAGAGCCTCTCTGTTTCGGAGTCCTTTCCCTTGACAACTTGTTGAATTTTGTAAAATAGCCTAAAATATTGACTTAATGTAGTTTTAAAGTCTAAGTGTTAGCCCCGTTAGCTAATTGTGTTGAAGCTTCTAGGAGACACGAGGTGGCTCGAGCGTAGAGGTGAGTCACTGGCCGACTGAATGAGCGGAGCTCTCGGAGTGAGATTCCCAGCGGACAATACTTGGCAGATATCATCAAAAACGCGTCGTCAGAGTATAGTTTAAACGTCTCTACACTAAAGTATAAATATTAATTGTATTTCAACCAAATACGAGTTTTTTTGTAAGGGGACACTGAAGTGTCCGTAGTAGTCGCTAGTTTATTGGACGGAAGGGACAGAGCTATGGAGGAGAGGGGGGGGGGGCAGTGAGGCCAGGCGGTCATTCCATACAATGGTGTTTTTCCACGTTTTATATTACCAAACCCCGTTCAAATGTCCGAAACATACTGTCGTCCTCGTGTACAGCTTTGGATTAACGAGAAAAGTGTTTTACTTTAATAAAAACCGAGATGAGCGAAGCGTTCCCTGGTCCGGAACGACGTGCGAAACACCGCTGATAGGCTAATTAGCCGTGCTAGCCACTGGAGGCTAGCCCACCGCTAGGACACCGAAGTTCTGCTAGCCAGCTCTCCTTCCCATTGTGTACGGGCGAAGACCACTTTTTAGCCCCCCCAAGCTAGCTAGTAACCTGCTCGGGGCGGTTATCCGTCGAGGCATAGCTCTTGAGCAAGGAAATTAACTTTCCGCATTTCGCTTCACTTTTTGTCGAGGTTAAAAGGCAAAGTAGCCTAGATACGTCCTTTCCGTGTTTTGGCTTTTGTTATGGGAGCTTGTTTGTAATGTTACATTGTATCCAGCGACCAAAGTTTGGTAACATCTGCGACTACACTTGTTACATTATGTGGACGGGCGAAAACGCACCTGCCCATGTACTTCTTACAAGTTACAGCAACACATACACAACCCGTTGTTTTTTCTTTCTTTACAATGCAACTTTATTTCATGTGTCGCTTGCCCTCTTTCTCCATTATGTGTTCTGTAATCGGTCAACTTGCATAATGGTCACCCTGTCGCTCTCACGTAACTTTGGCTGCGCTATCTGTGAAAATAACGCCAAGCGTTGTAGGCCTGTCGTCAAAACACACATACTTCGGTATTCATTTTCGCATGGTGGTTTTACTCGCATTCAGTGCAGCCTCCATGTTCTGGTTTGTTTTTTTTCCTCCTCCTGTATGCTATAGAGTCAGGAGCTGCTACCCCCACCACCGTGTGTCTGTGAGCCAAGATGGCAGCTAGTCATGTTTAGTGGGCCACAGAGGGAGAGATAAGAGGCCCCGACCACACGCACATACACACAGCACACAACAGATGTTCAGCACTATTTGGTCTCTCTCCCGTTTGTCTCTCTTGTCTTTTCTTGTGGTAAAAGTTAAGGCACTCATCCCCCATTCAGCCACAAGGCTGTCTTGGTTTGTTAAGAGGCTGTTGGTCTGGACTGAGCTGTAGATAGGACACAAAGTTAAGTTACCCCCATTTTATCCGCATGTAGTGACATCTTGGATTCCTTTTTTTTGTGAATTTAAGATTGTATAGGTTAAATGGTCTAATCCAAACATGTGATTGGTAATTTTATTCTGCTTAGGAGTTGCCTGTTTTATTTTATTTTTAATTTAAACTCGGGTTTGCTTTTTCTAGGAGTTGGCTTTGGTCGTCTTAGATTTGCCTAGGAGGCATTGGGATGAAACAAACCCTGACACAGCAATATTCAGCTGAGAAGCATGGAGGGACAGTGGTTCAAAATCAAAGGCATTACCATTTGAAACTATAGGAAGTAAAGTTTTAAAATCTAAATGTGTTCTCCGTACCATAAAGTCTAAAGTGCCGATCTGTATCACGCAGATTCCATTCATTCCATATTCAGTCCCATGCCCAGCATGTATGCAATGTCCCTGACATGGCCTCACAAACAGCTATTTCCAGTGCTATGTTTTATTTATTTATATATATATATATATATATAT
>NC_048418.1:3976334-3982918 GCF_013103735.1 Etheostoma cragini | reverse complement strand
ACGAGCAGTTGGACAGGTGTACCTAATAAAGTGGCCGGTGAGTGTATATATATATATATATATATACACACACACACATACGAGGGGAGCATCAGCGAATGTTGAGGAGAAAAACAATGTTTCATTTAAACAAATCAACGATAACTACACATTTGAGTTAATTGACAAAATCGATTAATCGCCCAGACCTAGTGTCCCATCAATGTGTCACGCTTTTGAAGAAGCTGTTCCCTTTTATTTTGACCTATGAATCATTATTTGATCAGCTTTGGTTATCTGAACATTTTCCCTCATAACATCCTGCCTTCTATTGACCTTACTAAGATCAAGACAGTTAACCTATAACAGTGTAGGAAAAAGGGTCAAATGAGCAGAGGCCAATGGCAAAATGGGTCTGTCTGAGTATACAACTGAGATATAAGAAGTCAGTAGTGTCCCTATTGGCATGCATAGAGCACTGTAACTTGCAGCCATCAACACTGATGTTGTTGTACTCTGCTAGTCAAAATGACCATTGTTCACATCTTTGTCCGTCCCGTCTCATTTGACTCTTTGCTATGTGTTCTCCACCAGCGTACTGTGTTCATCTTTTACTACTTAATAGTGTAAATAATCAGGCTATTCTATTTCTTTCTTTAATCTCACCCTTATTTATTTCATTTAGATGAAGTAACCTTTCAAATATAAAATTATCAGTTGGCAACATTTTCTGCAGAATGTTTTTTTTTAAATATTAATATGGATTGTTTTGTCTCTGGCGGCTAAGAAGAAGTTTATATCAAAAGCACACTTTCACTTGCAGTGTGAATTTTTGCCCCTCTGTTCTAAAATGAATTAGTGTCAAACTTGAAGCATTAGCAGCACACACTCACATGCTTGGTCCATTTAGGTGCCAACGTTGGTTACAAATTTAAATGCATTTCCAACATTTGACAAAATCCATTGTCTTGTCAATATTTTGCAGCTCTAGTTTGTTTTTATCACCCATGGAGTGTGAAGTAAAGTGACTTGACTCGATGTATTAAACATGGACTTATGGCCTTGGCCTTATGTCCAAACATACGTTTGGGAGGATACGAATGTGAGGAATGTCTCAGATACTCATGGCACAGTCAAATTGACTGTTTATGTGAAAGATTCTGTCCAAACATTGGATGATAGCTCAACAGAAAGAGAAAATCCAAAACACATGCACTTTAAAGTCATTTATTTTTTACATATAAACGTTTGCTTTGGGTAGTTAAATCCTATACAAACGGTTAAATCCTATCACCAAGGGTGGCATTTTGACAGGGTTGTCCAGAAACTTTAAAAAAATCAGTTTTATACCCCTGCTCCATTTTTACAGTAAGAGTTTTAAGTGAATTACTTCTTTCAATATTGTCATTGAGTGCTATCTCGCAGACCATGCTGCTCTTACCAGCTAATGGGTAGAGCTCTTCGGAGGCCGTACGCAGACTTGCAGCAAGCTCTGCAGGGAATTCTACTTTCTTAGCAACATAAAAAACACACCATTAAAACTCTTAAAACTGAAGGTTAAAGATAGAAGCATTGCTAGAAAACGCACAACCAGTTGTTTTGGCTGTCAGGTGCTCTCATGAATTTTTTTCTTCTATTCAATTAGAAAGTAATGGCTACAATTTTGTTTAAAAATTATATTTGAGGTCAATGCAGATTTTTCCAACTTGAATTTTCTTATACTAGTATTCTGCAAAACACCAAGTGTGTAAATACTAAATCTGTGAATCAACAGGAAGTAGTAGAAAAGAAGAGAGCAGACATAAAGTAAAGCAGGCTGCCTGGCAACAGTAGTAAACACATTCATGATAAACACAGATGTTCGTAGAGGCGAAGCTGCTCGTCAAGTCCTCCTAGCCGACTAAAAGAGCAGCGGTGCAATAACTTGAGGACCCTTCACGCTGGAAACGATCGTTGTGGCAACGTCATTTTATTCCTCGTGCCGGGAACGCTGAAGCTACTGCAAACCCCGCTTTAGAGGCCAATACTGAGCTGACATGTTTCCTGTGAAGGGTACAGGGCACCTGATGCTGCAGTGCTCGCGTTGGACAGTTTATTGTTGGGTATCTGAGCCAGGGTACTGGTGTTTGTTAGAGTGGCCATTTTGTCTCCTATCATCATGTCGTGGATGGCAGCCCTGTTAGCAGACATGAGAAGTGGTGCTGTTGTTTGTCTTCATCTCTTTCATCTTGCCATCTATCGCTCCAGCTCCACCCTCCACCCACCCACCAACTCCCTCTCTACCCATGCATGAGATCCCTCCTGTTCTTTCTACTCTTCATTCTCACCCTTTCCATCCCTCTTTCTGTCTCTTCATCTTTGCCTGCTTGCCTGTTTCCTCCCCTCCCCTACCTCCCTTCAGTCCTCTCATTTCCAGCCAAAAGGTTAGCGGGGGTCTTTAGCACCGTGGTGACATTCAAAACTGAGTGTCATCGCTGTCTCTCTCTTTTTCTCATCCCTCCCTCCCTTTCACCTGTCTCTTCCTCTGCCCCCTCCTCCTCCGCACTCGCCTCCCCCATCCCCCCATCCTCCTCCTGCAGCGAAGGCCTTCTGGACCAAGTGCTGTGCCTAGAAGAGAGGCTGGCGTTAATACAGCTCTCAAGTGTTTGTGTGTGGGCTGTATGTGTGATAGAGGAGACGGCCTGTCAAGTACATCTCTGACCCATATGTGTGTGTATGCCTTTTTAATCTATCCTTGACCTTTCCCAGTGTTGATGTGTGGCACATCCTGTTTTTCCTCTTCATCCTTCAGCTCTCGTGCTCCATCTAACCTTACTGCTGCTGGGAAACAAATAAGCAAAGCTAAACCCCAGGAATCTCTACTGGAAATATTGCTGGAGTTTTGTGTCGGCTGCTGACGAATCCCATCGCTGAAAAATGGAGCCACGAAAAGCTCCTCAGTTTCTTGATGAGCACTGTGATTTAATGGCACTGTTGAGACATACACACATCCTTCCACCTCTCCTATTTTTTATCACCATTTTTCTATGAGTGATTCACATGGCTGTTGAAAGGTTAAGTGCTGCTTGCTTGTGGAATCAACATCCAGTTAGGAAGATGAAGATGGATGCAAGGTCAGAGGCGAGAGATGTTTTAAAAAGGAATGTTAACCACATGCAAGAGAAGACTTATCTATCTCTCCAGTAAACTTGTTCTTATCACACCTCTTAAATGACAATGATTTTTGGTAGCTACTGTTGGTCATTATTTATAACACTCAAGTGTCTTTAAACGCAAGCAGCTGAATTTTCATCCTGGTGAAAAATGTAACTCGGCTGTAGTGCTAAAAACAAAGTGCTTAGAAGGTCCTGAGCTGGATTCAAACCCACAACGGAAGCACTTTTGGTCCTGTACAACGAATTGGCTCTGGGAAAAGGGGTGTGTATGTGTGTCTCAGGGGAGAAGTTACGCCACAGCTTAAATGAAGGACTCTGGAAGTTAATTGGTTGTTAGCAGGCAGGCAGGTGGGGCATGGAGGGGAGCCGGCCAATCTCTGGGGACACAGCTGAGACCTGCCTGTCCCCGTTGGTCTAAAAGGGCATGTCAATAGCAGTGATTGATTAGTGATGTGGGGGGGGTTACGTGCGCGTGTGTGTGTGTGTGTGTTTGCTTTTGCATAAAGGAATAGTTTAGTGTGTTCAGTATTGTGGGAAATTCCTCAAGAAAACCCTTTCTTTGGAAGCTCATATCTGATTCATATTCTGTTCAAAAATGAAAATCTAAACTGAGAAACAGAAAGTTACTGTCTGTGATGTTGCGCATATTTTTTTCCAAAGCTTGATCTTAATTGCTCGTCACGGGGATGACAAATCTCTCAACGGCCCAAAACCACTGGTGGTTTTTTGACTAGGCTGAAGAAACTCCTAGCTAGTGACAAATGCTGTAGATTTTGAAATGTCTACCCCTTTTGAAAGTTTGACAAAAGTGGCAGGGGTTTCCCCAAAGCCTACAACAGCTACAGTGTTCCACTGTGATAACTCATTTGCATCACCGAGCAACAATTCCCCCTCACCTGCAACTTTTTGATTTCTTATTTTCTTTTAGGTCCATTGACTTCTTAAGCAAAGATTCAAACCTCAGTATTGAAATATTCACACGAACAAAAGAGTAACAACAAAATCCAGAGCCAGGCAGACACTTTGGCGAGGTTAACCCTTCATTGGATGTCATCCTGAAGGATATGAATACCTCATCTGACCAGGTCAGGGTCCAAAATGAACACTTGCCACTCATCAAATGCAGAGGGCTATCCGCCACATGGCGAGTAAATATTTGTATCAAAAGTTTTTCCTTCATCTTCATTTCTGTGACACTGCAGCTACTTTCTTTTGTTCCTCTGTTGTCTGCATGTCTGAGCTTCGTGGGAGGGGTTTCACACACAAACACCGGCGCACACACCCAACGCCAGCGACCACCTCAGTACTGTTTACCGATAGCTAGCGTTTACCTCAGGCTAAATATTTAGCTAGTAAGTGGCGATTTTTTTGCAGCCAGCCTTCCAGAAAAAAGCACAATTAAATAAATGTTAACGGATTATTAACCGTTGACCGACGAGCAGGAGACAGTCTCGGCTCACACGTCTAGAGGCTCTCGCACACTTTCCGCACTCCATGTTCACACACAGCTGTAGGTTTCTACCGGTGTTGATGATCTATCGATCTATCTATCTATCTCTCTATCTCTCTATCTCTCTATCTCTATCTCTATCTCTATATCTATCTATCTATATCTATCTATCTAAAAACCTTGGTTTAACTCATAGTAGGCTAATCGGTCTAAAATCGTATTGTCGGTTGCCGGTTAAACAGTTAATTGTTTACATCCTTACCAGCAGGACTTGCAACCCTAACCATAAAGTTTTGGTAGACATGAGTTACAAAAAATACTGCAATTTAATATTTGGCCTGATAAAAAATTTGCTGTGTGTTTAATTTTTACATATATATCTACTTGTCAAAGAGTTAACTTTGGACACTGGATCTGGCGACCAGACTTGAGTGTAGGTCAGACGCTACAGCAGTCTCATGAACTAGTCAAACATTGGTTGAACGAATGTTATGTATGAATAGAGTTTAAGGTCATAGATAGAACATTTTGATATAAATGAGCGTTCGTTACTTTCAAGCCATTGCCAAATAAATTGGTACAATAATAATAAAGACTATTAGCTCCACACAACTCTCTCTGTATTTCTCAGTATGGGTGTGTTCAATAGACTGGGTTGTCTGGTGACTTTCACATGCAGAAACTCGAGTGAAGATAATTACCTCTTTTTGAAGAGTCAGTTTATCTTTTTGTCCTCCGTGTCTACCAGCGACTGTGTGGAGGAGGGGTGGGGGCGCGTGCGATCACGCAAGGCTTGTATCATGTGGATGCGCCAACAGTGTTATTACTTATAATTTCTCATGGTGAGACAGAAACTACGCACTATAGCTTTTAAGAATTGGTACTGTCGGTTGTCGAGGGTTTTCAACTGGTGACCAGACTAAGTGCTTGGGTGCACTCTGGGTCAAGCTATACATCAAAGACATCGGGTGTATGGGGTTATGATTCCACTGACCGTACCATCTATGAACCCCTATCATAATATGAGACAGTATGTCTTGTGTATCTTTATGATTTGCATCATAAATAGTTTTGGGACCATATATATCCAATGACCTCTTTAGTAGATGAGTGGAGCAGACCAGTCACAACCGAAAGTCTATTTTTTCATAGCAATAAATCATATGCTGCATTTTACAAATATTTTCTGTTTATACAGTGCCACTGACAGCGGCTACATCCTATCCGGTTTCTGACCGAAAGCAGAAAATGCAGAAATCCACGTTATGTACTTCTTAACAAATTAAATAAATGTCAGTCGGACTGACATGTGATGTGCATTCTTGTTAGAAAACAATTTGTTTTTATAAAGGTCTCATTTTGTTTTTGTTAAAGAAGAAAAAGAAAATCACAATACTTTTAAATCACAATAGGCTACTAATTGAATCGGCACCCATGTATCATGAAAGAATATAATGAGGACAAAAGCATAATGTCCCAACCCTTATTGAAACCAGTCCCATTTTAAAACAAACAACTCCAAGACAGTTTTGTCATCCAGCGTTGTACAATAGGAAAAGATTCCATGCTGGTGTGCCAAACTATAATCTGGTGTAGTCTTTCTTTTGACCTTGAATGTAAAAGATTTAGTGCTCAAAGTCTCTGAAAGGTTTTAAAACTTACAGTGCAACATTTTAAAATGATTCCTATTAGCAGGGAAATCTTACTTATTTAAAAATATATTTACTCCCTTTTCCATGCTGTACTTCCCTATGTTTTCTACCCTCCTTTTACTGTGTCATCACATACACACCTGCATCCATCACCCTTTATAATGCACTCACAGATGCAAGTGATTGTCACGGACCAGACGGTCCGTTTCAGAGACCCTATAACAGGTTCTTTAGCTCAGTGAGCACCTGCGTGTGCACCTCTCTCTCTCTCCCCCTCCCTCCCTCCCTCCTAGCAGGTTCCTTGGCCAACCTCTGTGGCCTACTTTGCTCTCACTCTCTCCCCTGTGC
>NC_048418.1:3954700-3976234 GCF_013103735.1 Etheostoma cragini | reverse complement strand
ACACACACACACACACACACACACCTCCTCCCCTCCTCTCTTCCTTCCTTCCGGGCCTCAAATCCCAGCCTCAAACACACTGCCCTGCATCCCCTCACTTGAGCGTAATTACACACACAGCTAGCCAGCTCCTGCGTGCTGTCCTCCATTTGGGAACAAAGGTATAAATTATAGCAGCTTAGATCCTAGTGGTAATGGGAGGTGGGAGGGTGCACACGTGCTCTCCAAAGGAAGAGGGAGATCACTCACTCCTTCAGGTGTCTAGTTAGGTTGTGTCTGCTAAGCTTTTGGTATAGTTAGTTTCGTTGGCTGTGTTTTTTTTCTGTGCCTGCCTGCCTGCCTGTCTGTCTGTGTCTCAGTGGAAAAATGTGGTTGACATGGTGGAGATTTCCTGTAGTAAAGCCTGGAGGCTACAGACAGTTTAGCTGCCAAACTTTTAACCACACAGACACGATTGCATCGAGCTGCTGTTGGCTTATCCTTATCCATCTTCCTTTACCCATGACTAACACTGCGTACACAGAGTGATTTGGGGCGATTTGATTATGACGTAACAGACTAGTTAAGACAAATGAAATCAGAAGTCTTATTGTTAACAGGCACTGAATAAGGACGCTGACTTTCTCATCTCTCAGGTCTAACTTGGTGCATCGAGGGGGAAAACCGCAAGCACATTGTCCACCAGATTCCACAGATTTACATAGGCTTTTAATGATGTGTAGAACATAAGTTTTGTTGAGGAGGGCAGAGTGCCTGCAGGTGAGGTCACTGTTTAACACACCTTCAGTCAGACTGAAGAACAGTTAGATCATTTGATGTAGATATTGGTATGAGGGAAAACCTGGATAATCAACACTGTGGGACCTGCAATTTTCAGGGATTTTCCCAATGTTAAATAGCCCAAATAAATTGTGAAAACCAGATGATATACCAACTGCGCAATACTGCCTAATGACACCATTTCTAAATCACCCCAAGCATGATTTTCTGCATTACGTGTTCTGTAAAGTTTTCATATTGGTCAGGCTCTACTTTCCAGTACTTTGAACCTGCATTCAAGTGACTATTTGTATGAGTTAGAATATGCAAAGCGCTTTGGTAATGGGGTTCAGCATGGATGGCAGTTTTCATCAGAGTATTGTTTAGATTTCTGTTGAATTGAGACCTCTCTAAAGCACTACAGCAAGCACTACCGCTGAATGCCAGAGAAGCCATTCACTTGCACAAACTTGGCAATGCTATTCTGTGGTTCCAACTTGGCTGAACGGATGATCTCAATTGTGGGCTGACAGAGCTGCACAGTCAGTGTGAATACCTTAACCTAGCTGGTGATTTGCAGTTGGTTTATCAAGATTTGTGTTATAGCCACTCAGTGAGGATAATCAGCTGAGCGTGTGTGTGTGTGTGTATGTCTCTTTGAGAACTGTAAGTAACATTACATATGTTGTCAGTTCATTTAAGCCTGTTGTATTGGTCAATAGTTCTTGCAAATTTAAAAGTTCTACTATAGCTAGTGATTTTGTGTTTGTGCTCTACACCTGTTGCACCTGGATGTTGATTCATAATGGCGATTGTTGAACACCCTTGCTCACGTTTGAATTTTAATTGCATTGTTTACATGCTACAGTAGTTACACTCCATTAAGATATTGTAATTAGTAGTGGGTTTATTGTTATTTGCTAGCATATGTATTCCTATGCATTGTGCAAGTTAGCCTTTACAATGTTTCTTTTATTACTACACACAAACACAGCCATAGCAGAGCTACACAAGGTGTGTTATCAACAAAGAGAAGGTGTGTCTGTTAAAACACGGACAGAGATGGTGTCCGTGGGGCGAAGTTGGAAACCAGAATCAGCTTTAAATACAATCCTAATCTATTCCTCACTAACAAGTTTCAAATCATTTCACTGGAGTTATTGTTACGGTTAGTGTCATTACCAAATTCAATCTCATTGGATGGGACTACAGCCTACTGTACGTTGCCCTTGATGCACCACTAAGACGACTCAACAGATTCCCCAAGATATAATTCGGCGGAAAGATTTTAAAAAAGAGAAACTAAATCTGTGAATTCTGCGTCACAATTGACTTTATATCTTGCTTCCATGTCAGATTCCTATTAGCCTGGAGTCCCAGTCTGTCACAATAATCACATGTGATGTTTTAGGGCTATTGGCAGACATCCATTTAAAATGTGGACAGTGGCATATAAAGAGCCTTTTTTCCATGTCCATTGAAGTTTCTCAGCTTGCACTCTTCGAAATGGTTTTCTTTCACTACTTTTATACGTTAAGTCAATTTCCAAACCTGTACTTTGTTACTTTTACTTGCGTAAAGATGTGAAATTCATACTTCTACGAGTATTTTTTAACACAGTATCTGTACTTCTACTTGAGTACAGATGTGAAATACTATTGGGTTTTGGATTCTTAGTTGGACAAAACTGACGTCTGCAGGGTTTTCCTTGGGTTTTTAAAGCGCTTAGGTGCAAATTATGTCATATACTTATTTCCATATTAGTGACGCCATCGCACAATTATTTGCATAAAGCTTATGGGTTGTCTGTTGCAGCAAGGGAGAGATCACTTAAGCAAAGCTTAGAGAAGCAGCTTGTCACTGAAATTAATTTTGATACTTCTAAACAAAAAAAGGACAAGTTACCTTACTCTGAAATTACAGAATGTCTTTAAACATCTAATCTGTAAATTAATCTGTTTCAGATAAACAATCCAATAATAAGTTATACGTAAAGGATTGTCATTTGTAGACATATATATATATATATATATATATATATATATATATATATATATATATATATATATATATATATATATATATATATATATATATATATATATATATATATATATATATATATATATTATAACTGATATGGACAACAGCATGAATGACTAATACATACTTTTAACGTTTGCATTATATGAGGTACTGGGAATCACTTCTAAAACAGTTATGTTGTTGCACCCCTAATAATTTAGAAAAGTAATAACTTTCTCACAGGGATGATGGAAGTTTGTTCTTAATCGAGTCATGTCCTTTCAATATGACCTGTGCTGTTAGAGCTTGAACTCTGGAAACACTGATAAACATCAGTGTGGTCTTGTGAAACCACATGAGTGAACACAACTTCCCAATTTTGGTATGTTTACTTTTTCTGACACTGGGTAGATTTGTTAAAGAGCTGTTGGATAGGAACTTGAGGCCAGCTATGCTGCTGATATAACACATAAGTATGTTAACCATCTGGTACTTTAGCCCAAGGTGACGGTAAAAGAGGCAGGAGGATTATAGTGGTGCTAGTGTGTTAGTGCTGCAACTACAATAATTAGATATGTTTATTATTTTCTTAATTGAATAATCATTAGTTACATACAATGTCAGAAAAGGAGTAAAAAGTTTCTCAAAGCCCAAGATGAAATAATCATTTTCAAACAATTGTTTGTCCGACCAAGAGTCCAAAACCAATAAAGATATGAGGCAAAACACGTTTGCATATGCGAGCATGCAAGGCCATTGATTCATACCATGTTGTACAAATTAAAGATTTTGACCTATTGAAAAGTGTAAAAAGGGTAGTCTGGAGCCATAAATGTGGTGTAATTTCATGCAAGACCAAGAAAACTAAAAGAATTGAGAAGCAGGAACCAGTGAATTTGATAGTTTTGCTTAAAAAAATATTTAAATGCTATTTAATTAGTTGCAGATTGACTTTCTGTAGCTCAACCAATCAATTAATTGACTCCTTGTTTTAGCCTGAGTGTGGTGTTGAAATTGGTTATGTTTTGTGTTGTCAGACAACTACACAAATATTAATTAGGAATTCAGTTGTTGTTCTTAAATGCTAGCCAAAGTTGGCACTGATGCTGCACTAAAACCATTGATCTAAACACGATTGATTGCGAAGTTGCCTGGACAACGTACAGATCCGACGGGTCATTGTGATGGACAATATTTCCAAACAAAATGAAAGACTACAGTGACGTATGGAAACATACATTTGGCTTTTTAACACTTCTGATTCACTTGATTGTGTTGAGTGCATGCTAAAGGCTATGATTATGTTTAGATGTTTACACTGACAGGGCTGTGGGGATGTATTGCTACAGGTACCATTCAGATAATGCCATATGTAAAGGCTTATCCGAATTCAAGACACTTTATGCTCCTTTTTTTTCTTTTTCTTTTTTTTTTTTGGAACTTGGAAAAAGTAATTATGGCAGAAATAGTTTGCTCCCATATCCTAAAGGTTGTGATACCTGGTACCTTGTTTCACAACCCGGTATACCTGGTATTTGCACTTTTTATGTATTTGAGTGGCCAGAACTGTATGTTCCGATGATGGCAGAAAGCGCAGCACCATGGCAAATGTTGAGCCAGAATCTGTGTTTTTTGCTAGACCTTTGACAGATTTGGGGTTTTTATGGTTGTTTGTATGGACAGGGTCTTTTCTCCTCTGGACTCCTTAACACGTGTGTTTCAGCAGTGGCTGGGGAGGTGAGTGTGGTGGGCAAAATGCCTCATCCTTTGATGAGATTTGGTGTCTAAAGCGGCACACTGACTGTTCACCTAATTCCTTTTGCAGTGACAGCTGAGCCTCAGTGCGTGCGTGCATGTGTTATAAGAGACTAGAGCTCAGGCTGAAATGGCAGAGGAAGTGGTACAGAAAGTTACAACAAAGCTGGGGAAGCAGAGGTCTTTTCTATTCAATGATTGTTAGACTGAAGAAGTTTTCACTCAGGAAAAGATGGATGAACAACACTGGAAAGAGACAGAGGTGGATGAGAGAAGAGAGGTGACATGCAGAGCTAATGTGTCAAGCTCTTTCCATGGTGCAGACAAATCTAATCATGTGGAGGCTAATTTCTAGAGACTATTGAGAAATAATCCCTTGCCTCCCTCTTATCTAGAGCTGTGATCCAAGGTTCCGGCACACATACACACAAGCGTATACAGCAACATTTATTCTGTATTGTAGAATTCAGTCTAATGTAGTGCGCGCCTGACTGAGTTGACAGGAAATCAGTTGCCTTGGTAGTAATTTGTTGCAAATGTTGTGAAAATACACTCACCTGTCACGCACGCACACTTGCGGTTCCTGTAGTGATTGTAATGCACAAGAAGTGATGTAACTCCACAGCGCTGCTGCTTTCTATCTATTCTATCTTTATTTCTTGTCTCATATTTGCTGCTGTAGCACCAACATTTCCCAATATGGGATCAATACATTTTTAATGCAAAGGCCCTTTTTTTCACCATTTG
The DNA here is from genome assembly GCF_013103735.1 of Etheostoma cragini. Classification (NCBI taxonomy): domain Eukaryota; kingdom Metazoa; phylum Chordata; class Actinopteri; order Perciformes; family Percidae; genus Etheostoma; species Etheostoma cragini. The sequence goes on along the minus strand of NC_048418.1, from coordinate 3,970,948 downwards.
TTATTGCATATTTATTTTAACTTTTCATCTGAACTACTTTTTGGTGGTGAAAATGAATGTTACTACATAACATTGAGCACTTAAATCACAAGTTTCACTCAATTGTTGTATTATTTTGACAAATGTAATCCAGTGTTTTTTGTCCCCCCCATTGTGCTGTGGTTCAATCTGTTTTTATAAAGACAGGCTTTTGCAGCTGGCTAATTCATGACCTGTAAACATCGAAACACTACAATGCTATCCCATCCCTCTTGGCCAAGAATGGAGACATGTCGAGTAAGAAGTGAGCAGTCTCGTGTGTAGACGTCTGTCAAGGTCTGGGCGTTAGCTTTTGGTTGTTAAAATTGAGAATATGGTAACCTTTAATCACGTCTGTTTGTGTGTCTTTTAGCTCATAGCTTAAGCTGCAGACGGTTGTACGTGCCGCTGTTGGAATCCTCTACTGTGAAATACGGTCACACTACACCATTTCGCTAACATTTAACAGTGTTTAATCCAGTTACTACTGAAGCTAACCAAAGGCTAACGTTACCTGCTGTGCAAGGTGTCATAAGTGTTTACTAGCGTCACATGCAGTGATTCGTCTGTTGCCTCCGACGTCTGTTTCGGAGTATCAGAGAGCAGCGCAGACATTTAAGTGGCACCGTAATGAGGCACTAAAATCGATGTTGCTATTCTGTCCAATAGATACTGTTGGCACATTAGCACCGGATTTTAACATGCGCCGTTAACCAGAAATTGCGGTTGCCTGTATCCAGTCACCGCAAACCCGCGTGAGGGGCGTTGCACAGCTGAAAAGTGGTGCAGGGAGGTAGTGTTTAAACGTTATAGAGACAAACAAATATGCTTTTGAACAGGTGGTTGCAAAGGACACCCAGGGAATCATTGCTGTCGAGCCCTGGTATGGTTATACTCTAGCAGCCTGGTGTTGTTGTTTTTTCGGCTGCTTTCGGAGTGATACTGCATGCGCAAAATTCAAATATTCGCTTTTTATTATTACCCAAGATGAAAAAATGGTAGTCAGGACAGCCCTATTTGTGTTGTCTGTTCTGGTGGTGTGTTCATGCACTAGATGTACAGAACCTCGAAGTGATTTAAGTGGTGATTGAATCAAATACTTAATAAAATATTGATTGTGGAGGGTATGTGGTTGTAGATCTGGCTCTTTAGCCAACCAGCTACTGTGGAGAATACAGGGATGCTGCTCTGCCAGAGACTAACTTGTTTTAGCTTAAAAAAAAAAAAAAAAAACTGGGCTACACAAACTGTCAGACATCAGCACAACGGGTTGAAATTGGCTGAGTCTGTAAACAAAAGAAGAAACAAGGCGTGCACCTTCTTTCACTACAGGCACTTGTTGGCTGCTGTAGGCTGTGGTCGAGACAGGGAAGCTCCTATTTGTTCAAGTGAGGTGTCAATCAAAAGGTCAGACTGCAGTGGTGGATTTGATACAGGAGATCAGCAGCTGATTACATGATTTACTCCAAGGAACACAGTGGCAGAAGTTACAACGCAAACCCATTTTAACCCATTTATTTTTTATCACGAGATTAACGTTCTTTTTGGGCTAGCAAACTTTGTTGTTTTTTAAGTAACTACATCACCGCATCGGATCTCGCTAGAGTGGCAAGAAAACAGGCACGCCACACTCACTTGTTCGGGCATGCAAGCCAGAGAGTAGTAACGTTGCGTTTTGTGTGGATGGCGAGCGTGAGACGCCAAAATGGATGCAAAAAGACTCTGGATGGAAAGTTTACTTTTTAAAAGTTGCCGAAAGGTTCCTTTGAGTAGACCAAAGTAATCTGTGTGTTTTTGTCGTTGTGAACTGAGCTATCATCGCAGCACGTCCAGTCTTAAATACCACTTGATGGCCAAGCACACAGCTGATGCCGATTCTCCGCACCCTCATCAAAGTATTCTTTTCACCCTTTTATTGATGGACAATGTTACACTGTGTGAGAGATTATTTGCTCCAAGTGTGAATGTTAGTGTTAACTTGAACTCTACAGTAGGTTACATGCCAATGTTTTTAAAAATAAACATTTGCACAAAGCGAGCTGATCCACTTTTCCATGTTAAGAGCACTAAAATGAGAAGAAATTAAGGGACATTTTAAATAGAAGCAAATATGTGATTAATTAGGAGATAACTATGACATTAATGCATTTAAAAATTGTAATCGTTTGACAGCACTAGTCACAAATTAAACAGATGTGTAAAAGTATGATGTGTGCAAAAAAGGCTGATAACCTGTGCGCCCTAATGGGTGAATATCTGACCATATTACAGTAAAGGGTTGGCCAGCAGTTTTGCTGTAATCCTATGTCGTGCTAATGGGTACTGTTGACTTGTGGTTGTAATGTCCTTTGTCATCACCCAGAAGCTCAATTTATGAACTGTAGATAAATTGTGATAAATCTCATGGGAAACATTTGAGGTACTAATGACTAGCATTGGCGGAGAATTGGTTCCTTGGTTACTGAATAGGTTAAATTACTTGCAGTCCATTCTATTCAGAAATGAAACTGCGTGGCTGCTTAATAGATCAGAATATCAGTTTTACTTTCTCTGTAACCTTTACAATTGTGCCAAGTTTTGGAAACTGGTGTACTGAGGTTTTGTTTCTGTACTCCATAGAGTTTAAAGCTAAAGCTTTCAAATGTTTTTTTCTAGCAATAGTAGATGGCTAAAGGAATGGAAAACTGCTGGACGAATCAATTTAAGTTGATTCACAATCGCTTGGTGTGGGATGTTCCCCTTGTCTACCCGTGTCTCTGTTACTTTAACGTGGACAACGTTTTTGGATAAAGAAAATGACATGCTTTGGCACACTATTTCCCATAAAGAAATAATTAAACGTTTCACCCCTGATACCTGCCGGGCTCTGTAATGAACCGGTAAGTGGATGAGGAAAATTAGTGGGCGGGAAGGGTGGAGTGTGGAGGAGGAAAGAAATGAGGTTAAGGGGGAGGGGAACTCTGTAGCTGCAAAAGTTGGCTTGGGTGTTTTTTGATGTGCATTGAAGCAACAAGCAAACCTCTTCCTCCCTGTCCTGTCTCAGAGAGAGAGAGAGAGAGAGAGAGAGAGAGAGAGAGAATAGATCCACCTACCTCCAGACTTAGTGTTGCGTATGCCTCACAGTCCCTTGGATGTTGATTATGTATACACACTTCTAGACTCCTCCAGTTTTTTTTTTGTTTACACGCAAATATGACTAGTGAATTTGTATTAAAGTAGGCTTGCTGTATGCATGTTTATTTTCCTTTACCCTGGGAGATCAACAGACACACACTGTGGCTAAAAAGGTAGCAGGCGGCTAACTCCCTCGTCTTCAAACATCTGTCGGGACTGACTGGTTAGTTCGCCAGCTGAATGGCTTGCTAACCTAGCTACTGACTGGCCTCTGCAGAGCTCTTTGGCCTGTTGGCTGGCTGGCAGCTGCTGCTGTTCAAACAGAGTTGCATCTGCTGGGCCTTTTTGTTCTAATACGCGCACACACCCTGAGTGGGTTTGAAAAGAAAGAAGTTCTTTTGTTTGGTAGTGAGAGAGAGAGAGAGAGAGAAAGAAAGAGAGGACTACGAAATTGTTAAATGTTGCTGTTGTGTGTTGCTAACATCCTCCTAGAGTTTGTTTTACCATTTGGTTGGAGAAAAAAACTTTTAGGTACATTTTGAGTACTAGCTGCAACTTTGGTAAATTATTTGACATAAAGTAAGATAACCCTAATCAATAGACCAATATCTATATGGTAATGACAAACAGTCACTAGTTAGTCACGTCTGACAATGTAATAGATTTTATATTTAACTCATGACCCCTTATGTATATAAAATTGACTTTTACCTGTAGCTTTTACTTTAGCAGAGGTTCATCTACATTCATGTTGGTCTATCAATCAAGTTTATTTGTATAGCCCTTTACAATAGCCGAAAGGTACCCAAAGTGCTTTACAACAAAGCCATAAAACAATACATAACACATACAAAACATACAGATACAATTAAAAGTGCTGTAGTGGTGCAGCGCTGCAGGACATTAAAAGCCTTCCAGAAATTCAAAGAAAGGAGCAGACAGAAGGACACCTAAAAGACAGTCAGAATTAAAAGCTAATTTAAAAAAGTGGGTCTTAAGCTTCGTTTGCAAAAGGCTGAGGTCAGTAGTGGTGCGGATGTCAGGGGGTAGTTTGTTCCACAGTCTATGTACAGTGTCATGGTTCTCTGCATGCCAGTATTGGTAGCAGTGTTTTTGCTCAAACAATATCCCAGTGGTTAAACTTGGCATATACTTTCAGTCAAATTGGGGTAATAAATTCACTTCAGTTATGTTTCAACCCCTTAGGTAGAGAATACGATGAATGCTTAAGACAAAATTTTGTCAAATTAAATGTGGAAGCTGTGTGATTCAAGTCTCCTCTAAACATGTCTGGCATTTTGTGAAATTGTCCATGTCTGCTCAAACACTCAAGCTTTCTAACTAAATTCATCATAGTCCAGCTTTTAGCACTTAATTTAAAGCATATAGCAGCCTGTTGGTCCTGTGCACTAATTTAACATTTTTGTCTTTCTTGCTCCCCTCCCTCCTTTCTGTTCTGCTCTTCTCTTTATCTATTCCTCCCACTGTCTGTCTCTCCAGGAACCTTAATTAGGACCATGGAGTAGCAGGCTTCAAATTAGAAGCTATCTGATTAGCTCCTCACTGCACAACACACCTCCCTCCATCGAGTCCCCTCCATCTTTGGGGCCCCCACCCAGGCATGGCGGATCCAGGGATGTTGAGTCTATTTGGGGACGATGCAGGGCTGTTCTCAGATGGATTAGATGGTTTAGGAGACTGCTTTCCTCAGACACCTGCCGCTGCCCAGTCCAACCCCTTAGCCCAGCAGACTAATCCCTCTCTGAACCATGAGCACCAAGGAAACAGGGGATACCACCAGGGGATGATCCACAGTGCTGGGCCTGGCACAGGGCAGCCTAAATTGGGGCAAATATACGACCATGGCCCCTACACAGGCTATGATCAACCTGGTGCCCCCGGCGGACGAATGCTTTCACAGAATGGTCCCAGCCAGGGGCCACCGAACGTGAACACGGCCATAAATGGTTTGGCTTCCCACTACCATAATAACCCAGTTAACTCTAGCAACCCCCTCCTTGGATACCCAGGTGATGCTGGGGGGGGAGCAGGTGCGGGTGCAGTTTGGGGCCAGCAGCAGCAGAGCAGATCAGCTTATCAACAGGCTCCAGCACAACCAGTGGGTGCCCCCAGCCAGATGGGAGGCTACCAGATGTCTCAAGGCAACTATGGTGGGATGCAAGGCACACCAACACCTAATGCGGCTCGCATGAACCAACACTACCCTTCACAGAGCATGGCACCCCCTCCTGCTCAGGACCCATCTCACTACCTGGGAAATGTTGGAATGGGGGGGGCCCAGATGAGACACACCCAGCCTCAGTCACAACCCCAGGGCTATCCCAACATGGGCCACACACCCCGATACCCACACTCCCCCTCTCGACAGCCTCCACACCCCCACCAGCACCAACAGGGTATGGGGGGGTTTGGGGGTGGCCAATACCCTGGCTATCAGGCCCAGTACGGAGCCATGGGACCTGGGATGGTCCCTAATAGTAATGCTAATGTCAATGCTAACACCAGCCAGGCCATGGGACCAGGGCAGCTTGGCCAGAGGTTCAACCAGGGATCAGGCCCAGCAGCTGGGCCACAGGGGCAGCGATACCCCCCTGGACCACCCCAGCCACATCAGACCCTCTCTGCCCCGATGCAGCAGCAGGCAGGGCAGCAGGGCCAGCCTATGCACCCCCAGAATCTGCCCCAGGCCCAAAACCAGGCCCAGTCCCTCCTTGCCCCTCCAGCTCAGGGATCTTACCCCTCCCCCTCTTCGATGTCCCCCATGCGGGTTTTGGGAACACCAACACCTCCTCCCCAACAAGTCAGACCCCCTAGCGCAGGACTAGCTGGACCCTCAGAGGTTGCAGGGTACCCAGCCCTGCACCCTCCACATAATGCTCTGGCCCATCCACAGAGAACTCCCCAAATTTCTTTGTCTGCCCCCCAACACCAGCAGCCCCACAACATGCCCCCCAATGCAGGACAGATGTATCCCGGCATGGGGCCGCAGCGTGCTCCACAAATGGGGCCAAATAGGCCACAGCAAGGTAAGCACAGGATAGTTGATGCAGGCCTGTCACTTGGCATCCATTCTCTTCCACCATGAACATTCAAAAACAATAAACACAATACTATTGATTACATAGATGGATGTGAACCAACTAGGAATTTAGTTTAGGTTAATTTCGCTTACAATAGCCTAACACCCATTAATTGATATGCCACTCCTGGTGTGACTTTATTCTGTATGCTGTTTCTGCTATATTGGACGGGCGCTAGCTAGTGATTTTAGTGTTTGTCACGGTGCCTTTGCCAGACACCAGTTCTCATCTGGCTGAGGTTGAGTTGTTGCAGCTGCAGCTGCGTAGCTGTTTGCTACAGTTTGCTCTCTTTCCGGCAAAGTAGTCCTAGAGACTGGGAGTGAAGCGGCGGGATCACAGGGTGTGCTTATAATTATTAGCTACCTTTTAGCTAACTACAAAGTAAGCTTCCCCAGTGCTGTGTTTACATGTTGTCGGAAATTTCAAAATCATATCAAAATGAGCGTATAAAATAGCCCAGTAAACATGGCTGGGACCATTCAAGTCACTACTGGAAGAAACGTGTTACATGTGGCTATTTTTTGAATAAAATAATTTCACTTTAAATATCTGATACTTGCCTTCTCCTTTTCACAACATTGTGGCAAATTTACTTTGTTCCATAATTATAGGAAACAATGATTAATATATACAAAAATCATATCACAAAAGTTGTGATGTTTTTTTTACAAAAATACACAAAATAAAATCATGAAAACAATCATTGATATTGGAAGTTTACAAAGAGTGAGTGAAGGCAGCATAGAAACTATAGTATTACTTTGGCCTTGCAACATAAATTAAAACTAGCGTTATTGTAGAATGTTTGTAGAGGCAGAATTGGATGAATCGTTGCAATGTACTGCATATATGATTAATAAATTAGCAATTTAAGAAAATGTTTTCCTCTTTTCTGGGCCAGTAAAAATATAAAAGGGGCCAGTAAAACCTTGATCTATTGGCCAGTAGGGGAAAAAGAGTTGAACCCTGTTTGTATGGCTCCTCCTAGATGTACACACGGTCCCCAGGTATAGGCATGACAGTGGTCAGATCACACTGTCATCTCTCAAAACGTTTTTCAGGAATCTTCCGTATGGGCAGAGATGGTATGCACTGTAGATGTTGTACCACCAAGCCTCCAGTTGCTTGCTCACAACTGGAATACAGATCATCTAGGGTTCAACCCTTTAGTTACTTATGCACTTAAATCAAGCCCTTACATGTGTGAATTATTGAAGTAATTCTGAAACTAAGATGGTTTGTGAACCTGTAATGTTTATTTATTTTGCACACAAGTTACTCTTTTCCCCTCTCTTACTACACTGATGGGTGAAAGTTGAGCTTAATTTTGTTATTGTCTTTTAGGAGGTAAAACACTGTTGGCATCATGCATCCATGTAGTCAATGATGAAACTCTAATCCTGTCCCTCTCTACCCCCAGGGCCTCATGAAGCACCAGTCAGCCAGGGGGGAGATCAGTGTCTGCTGCAGGCCTCTCGAAGTGGGCAGCCCACTCCTATGGGTTTCCAGGTTCAGACTCTTGGTCAACATGGAGTTCCTGTCCTAAACCAGGGCTTGGCACCACCAGCTCAGAACGCTCCAACGCAGCACACACACATGCCCCCCCAACCCCACCACCTGCAGAACACACCCCCTGCTCCCAACCAGGCCTCCCACCCATGGGCACCTCCGCCTTCCGCTTCCCACCCGCTATCCTCACCCCCGCTCACCCCACAGAAAGTGCCTCACGTACAGGTGAGTCCCCGTCAAACACTTTCATGTGGTAGCAACACTGTGTGTGAGTATGACAAAGATCAAAACTTGTTTTCATGTGTGGGTGTATTTCATGTGACTGTTTATTTTTTATGCGGGTGGGGGAATGTGTGTGTTTGGAGTGTAAGGGAAGTGTGTGTGTAAGTGTGTGTGTGTGTGTGTGTGTGTGTGTGACATTTTAGAACACAGCAGTGCATCGGGTGCTGGTTCAGTGGGGGGGGTGGGGGGGGTGTGTGTGCGGGTGTTTTTTGCCTTTTGTTTCTTCTGTTGTTGGCCCTGTGTGCGGTTGTGTTTCCGTGTGTGTGGGGAAATGGATTTTTGCAGCTGTTTGTTTCCTGTGCACTGCATATCCTGAGATGTGTGTGTGCGTGCATGCACACGAACACATACACACATACACACAGGCGCCACCAGCATAATCTCTCCTCCCTCCTGCTCCCACAACTCCCCTCTCCTCTGTAGAGGAAACCTCCCTTCCTGTCTCTCCCTCCTCCCCGTCTCCTCTCTTTCCGCTCTCTCTCTCTCTCTGTCTGTCTGTCTGTCTGTCTCACTGTCTCACTGTTTATCTTATCCATTTTTTAGGGGTATCATCACTAAGTTAATGTTGTGTAGCTGAATGTGCGGACAGACAGACAGTTTGGAGGGGGGAAAAGAGCTGGGGGGGATTAAGAGAATTGGGGGAGGGGGAAACCCTTAAGAGGAAAGAAGTGGGAAAACAAGCAAAGATCTCAAGAGAGCGAGTCCAGGATATCTAGCAGAGGAGGCGGGAAGGCTGCTGGGAAGAGGTTAGATCTTCTCAATGGTAACCTCCATGTTTGTGTGAGCGTGCACTGTCGCCCGCTGCCTGCGTCACGTGCCCTCAGCTTCCAATAGCTTTTTTTGTTGCTCAAAGCCCCCTTTCTCCCCTGACCCATTCACACACAATAGCAGCCCTGTGGCCACACACACACGCGCGCACACACACAGATCTAGTCCCCTTTTTCCCCTTCCATCTTTGTTCAACAACTCCCTTCTCCTCACTTAGTACTCCCCCACCTCACCTCCAAGCCTCGCTGCGTTTTGTGGTTGACATTTCAGCCGTCACTCTTAATTTATCCAGCACTCCTGACCTAGATGCCAGGTTGACTAGTGAGCCCTGCACCGTGCCTGGGCAAGCTGTATGTGCTGTTCCGACTTTAGCTGCAGGCCCGGCAGCCCCCGTCATTACACACACAGACACACACACACACTCACACACACACACACAGAGACAGACAGTGTGGCTTGGGATAGTGCGGTCTGGAAAGGGATGGCAAATTTGCCTGGGGAAATAGGATAGCCTAGCTAGGGCAATACTCAGAGTTGTGTGTGTGTGTGTGTGTGTGGCACAGGAAGGGAGTTTTCTCTGTGCCTCATGATGCACTTGTTAGAAAGAGCCACATACACACATAGCACGCTGGTCAGTCAGTCATAATGACTGTATGTCTGGTACTCTAAGCTCCATCTGTTCACTAAGCATGGTTATTACAAACACGCGCACACACACACACACGCCTGCTTCAGCAACTCAAGGTCACAGCTCTGGCAGAGTGCTGTGCTGTGACCTTTATCACACACACACACACAGCACTTTCGTTGACATATAACATGCCTGTATCGCCCCTCCCCCGCTTATACATGCTGTCACTGAGCTGCTATACCATCCAGCTTGCCATCACTCTGCTGCTTCAAGGAAATACTTCTGTTTGCTCCTCTTTCTGCATTTCTGTTTATAATTTTCTCACTGGTTGACACAATGCTTGATTTCTTTCATACATTTCATCAGAAATTCATATTAGTTTTCTGTAGTATAAAGAACACTTCATAGAAATGTACCTAAAGAAATTCAACATACTAGTGCAACTTGTTTGCCTGTTGTCTCCTTTCAAGCTCTGTTTTTGTTAAGGTTAAGCACAGTTGAACTATCTGTCCATCAAAACAGATGAATAAAAATGATGTTGAGATGGGCATGTCATCAGTACTCTCTAAACATTGGATACCTTATGGGAAATCACTAGGAGGAGCCACAGCAAATCACTTTGGCGGCACCCTTGTCCTGAAAGATGACTTACTTAATCATCCTTTAGGACACGTAAAACCAGCATTAGTGCTAGTGCTGCTACAAACTGACTCATCTTGGTTTTGGTGGGCGAGTGATTTTTATTGAAACCCACCTCACTAGGGCTGTAACGATATGGAAAATAAAACAGGAATGGCAACACTCAGCTCCGCGAACCTGTGTTGCGGTGGGAGAAGGCAGATTCGCGACACACCCCTTCCAACTCCAGAGGTATCCTTCCCATCCAGATCCAGTGCTACCACATATTTAACTTACTAGTAGTCCTTTTGGTGCCTTTTTCCTGTTTTGTCTGGTAAATTTAGCTAACTGTACAGACGGCTAAAAGCGAAAGAGTTGGCAATAACGCTACTGGAGGTGCAACGTTATGCGTGGCATGGGTTTGACATGGGTGCCTCGGCCCGGGCGGGGAGGGGAATTATTGCCAATATTATTTCTCATTCCAACGAGTTAATGAACTGAAACAATTTTGGAAACATTATTTTAAGGTACAATAGAATCTTTGTGTTGGATTGATCAACATTGAAATCAATCAATATTAATAAAGCATCTCTTGTATTACTTTGCAAACTGGGATGTAATCATTGACACAACGATGCCATGTGGCAGAAAAAAAAATTGTATTATGACCCTGCCCCAGGAAAAAAAATAAGATTCAAGGTTTGTATCAAATGGTGGGTCAAAAATTGTGACCCAACTCAAACCAAAGTTTGGTGAATTGTTACAGCCCTACACCTCACCTATTAGAAGAGCTGAGACATGAGTCTGCTGCTGCAGTGTCTGAACAGAGAGGATGTACTGCATTCTGTGCATACTGTGAATGATGTCTGAATGTTTTGTCATGAAGAAATACATGTGTATAGTTTAGGGTTGGGCACATTTTGCAATTTTTGTGTGTTTTTAAAGTACAAGGCTAGGTACCCAACGGTAGTTCACTTCAGTTTCAAGTTTATTGTCATATGCACCTTAGTAAAGAGTACCAAAGCAATTAAATACAATATGCCTTTTTGCACTCTCTCAACACCAGTCAACAATAACATTTATAATAACAAAAATAGCATTTCAAACTTTAAAAGAGCACAGTAGAAATAGTGACTGATTGACTAAGTACAGGCCACAGACCTCCTTCCTGCTATGCCATCATTCAGTAACCTTATCAACTGGGGTCAAATCTATCCCTATAACATGATGTGCGCGTTGGGATACTCTGCAAACGTCTCCTTGATGGAAGGTGGGAGAAGAGGTTGTGTGCAGGATGACTAGAATCCCACATAATACCTCGTGAATTCTTAGTACTTAGCTAGTGTAGTTAAGTCTGTAAAAACCATGCTTAAATCTGAGTATTTAATAAGATTTTATAATTATATCTAAAAGTGCAACAAAGTAAAAAAACAAAACATGTTTGGTATTATTTAATAGTTAAAACATTTAGCTAATCTGCTCTGTTGAAACACTGTTGGTGTAGTTGATCAATTTGGACTGAGAGTGACCAAATGGCCTAACATTTGTCATTAGGTCCTGTTTAAAATTATGCATAATACTGATTAGTGGACATGGACGTTAGCAACATAAATCTTTCGTGTGAAATAAGCCAGACTGTTAAAGACCTTGGCAGACAATTGTGGGTGTGAACTTGTCAACTTGAACCACTTCCAAAATTATAATAAATCAGGGATTTGTCAAGAAATCAGCTTTTTCTTTTAAGCTTGTAGACCCCTGGAAGTGGCGTTTGCTATGGTTTTGCCAGTTCAGCATCCATCAACCAATGACTGACCAAAGCTAGTACCTAGTGATAAGGAAAAATGTTGTGACTGTGCAAAAAGGGTTCCAAGCAGAAGAGGAAGTCTGTCTAACATTACAAAATATTTACTGGCAGCTTGGTAATGAGTAAACTTCAAATGAAGTTATGCATGAATAAGTAATAATCATATCTTTTACCTTATCTAGAATCGAAAAATATCACAGCCGGTACTCGAATACGTTTTTTTCTTTGAATACATATATGGCTTTCTCGAATATACTAAAATTTGAATCTCATCAAATCAGGATTTGATAAGACTCATGGGTCTTGCGCCAGCGTGTGTAGGAAGTGGTGCAAAACAAATACAGACCAGAGTTGATGTCAAAGCAAACAGGTCTGGTCTTGTTGGATGGGTCTTCCCGTTGATAGATAACAATGTGACCTGCAATACTGTAACCTGCTGAATGGTGGGAGAAAGTGAGCAGCTGTCAATATTGGATAGATGGATGGACCAAGTAACGGGAGAAACTGAATGATGTGGACCGTATTTCCTTTCACTCCATCCTTTGGGAGTCTTAAGTGTGTCTGCCTGGTCGATTTAACCCTTCATTTCACTCTTTCAGTTGTCCTGCCCTCCTTCAGCTTCATCACCCCTCTTCACTCACCTTCCTCCTTACACACTCTATCCTCCAACCTCCCCTCTGTCCTATGAGAGATGAAACTTAACACTGTTCATCTCCCGAGTCTCTTATATTAGCCCTGCAGCCTATCTGTTGGTATGAGTAATTCATTGAGGTCTTTATGGATTTTTATTATTATTAAATTCAGTTATTATTGATAGAAGATAGACATTAATACAACCTGTTTGAGAAGTGGATTATACTAGTGTTTTAGTAGAGAGCAGTGAGTTTTCCATTCTCCATGGATTTAAACCAGTACAATTTGGCACACCAGCAAGCTAAATTTACTCTGCAGAACACCAAACCTGACGCAGGGTGTGTGTGTGTGTGTGTGTGTGTGTGTGTGTGTGTGTGTGTGTGTGTGTGTGTGTGTCCATTGTCATTCTTGTGATTGATTATCTGGCAAGCTTGGCAAGAGGACAGATTTATCTCTTGCCCCCCTCCCCCTCCCCCCCCCAATCTCTTTCTTTTCCGTGAGAGAGTCTCTCTCTCTCTCTCTCTCTCTCTTTCTCTCTCTCTCTCCCTCCCTCCCTAGTTATCATCCCTCTCTTCCCTATATTTATGTCTAAATGGCTCAGTTTACGTATGTGTCAGCAGGTGTCTGTGTGCAGAGGTTTTTGTGATGTGTGACCTTGCAGTAGTTTGGTGGGAAATGTGTGCGTGCATTAGCATTCTCCTGATGGAAGTGGACTTTCAGTTATGGCACCACAACTCTCCCCCCCACATAAACAGTGTGTGTGTGTGTGTGTGTGTGTGTGTGTGTGTGTGTGTGTGCGTGCGCATGCATGTGTGTGGCTGCTGCCGTGGCATTTTGCCATAGACTTGCTGATGCTCACACACTTCATTGACACGCACTGAAATGCACATGTGCGTTACACATATATACACTAAGGAATACTCATGTGACACAGACACACACACACACACATACTCCCTTGCTGTGTCTTTTTGAAGTATGGAGATGATTTATTCGTGTCATGATGCCTGATTTCCCATCTGCTACTGGGACCCTGAGCAGCTGGAGAGAGAAGAAGAGGGAGGGAGGGAAGAGAGGGTGAGGGAGGAGAGGCAGCTGGAGAGGCTCCCAACAGCTGGTAACCAGTTGCCTGTCACAGAAAGCTTACTTGGGGAGCAATGAGTGAAGGTGGAGGAAGAGGGAGAAAGGAGAGAGGATCAAGTCTTTCCGGGAGAGCAGTAGTAGCAGGAAAAATGAGGTGTCAGTCGGTTTTGTTTACCAAGGTTAGCCTGCTGGAGGAGGCGGCAGGAGAGGGGAGGAAACTGTAGCAACATGGAGTTTAGGGGAGTGGAGGAAAGAGAGGGAGGAGGTGGTATCCAAGATGGATGGATGGATGGATCCCCTCTTACCCCCTCTGCTCCGTAGTCCACCATTACAGAAACATTCAACCCCCACCCTGCAAAATATATAGCTGTATTGACTTGAAAGGCTGGCATAGCAAGTGTTGATGGAAAAACATTAGCAGAACATTTCATAGCACATATGCAGATCCATGTTTGATGGGACTGAGTTTAGAGCTGAAACGATGAATTGATTAGTCAATCAACAGAAAATGAATCAATTAGTTTGATTATTGACTCATTTACTTGTTTGTTTTTCTAAGACAGTAAACTTAATATCTTTAGGTTTTGGACTTTGCTTTTACAAAACAAGACATTTTTGACATTTTATAGATAAACCTAATTGCCAGGTGATTGATGATGAAAATAATCATTAGTTTTAGCACTTTTTTTAATAAATGAAAAGTTTCCTTCACAACTTCCAGATTTCAAGGCGACACCGTACTAATGTATTAGGAGCAGTCCAGAGCCCAAATATATAATGATGTAAGAAGCAGAAAATGGCTTTAAAAATGTTTTTAAGTGGGTTATTTGAATTTTTTTATAATTCAATATGTTCTTAAGCATAACTTGAAGTTGTTGAAATTCTCAAAATTAACGGATACCTTTCTTCCCCACCTTCCAGCATTCCCCCACCGACCCGTCAAGCGATGCCTCAATGATGGTTGCTGACAGGCCGACAGTTGGTGCCGGTGCCCCTGGCCAGCCTATCAGCAAAGAGCAGCCCAGCGACCAGGAGACCAAGCCAAAAAAGAAAAGGAAGAAGAAAGCAAAAGTAGTGGACGGTGAGAAAGAAGAGGGAGGGAAGAACGCAGCAAGAGAAGACATAAAGTCTGAATTTCCCGAAACAGGAAGTGATGCAGGTGAACAGGCTACTAGCACAGGAATTGTAGAGGGAAGTGCACCACTGGTGGAGGAGAAGAAAAAGCGGAAAAAGAAACCAAAGGAGAAGGCAGAGGGCAAGGAGCCCAAAGAGCCCAAGACCCCGAAGACGCCTAAAACACCCAAGACTCCCAAAGAGCCCAAGGAGCCCAAGGAGAAGAAACCCAAGAGCTCCACGCCCAAGACCAAGACCCCCAAGAAAACCAGGTAGGAACAAGCGGCATTACATTAGTCATGGTTTGTGTTTGGTTGTGTATGAATTACTGAAATGATTCAAACAAGAGGCAGGCAGGCAAAACCAGTGCATGAAAAACGCTCTTTCTTTCTCTCTCTCTTTCCATCCATCTTTCTCTCCATCTCGCTCCATCACTCATGTGATCAACCAGGGGGAACTGGAGGGTCACAACCTCTGAGTTGTGCACTGGTCGTGTGTGTGTGATATCACAAGGCTTAGTCAAGCATCGACTGCCAAACTGACATATCTGAGGATGAATGTTATTTTCTTCTATAGATTCTGATCAACAGGGTTAAAACTACTCAGGTCAGGTGGAAAGTTGCATTATTCACCATCAGTCAGCACCTTTTCTGTTAACCTCCTGGAAATGCACTTTTTTCTTAAAGAAGAGGTAACACTCATACATAATTGTCTGTTAATAAGCAACTCAAACATTACATTTATAGCTTGTTTCTGGAAGGAACAATGGCTGCTTTTGCAATTAAGTATCATTTTTGCTGTGAAATTGTACAAACATATCTGAAAGTTTTTACAGCCATTGTGTAAAAAAAAAGAAAAATAAGAACTGGTTCCGTTTCAAGGTTAGTTCCTCAGTTTTTTCTTATTTAGTTTTGGTTATCTTTGTTGCCAGGGAGCTTTTTGCATGCACTTACTACCCAGAGTAACTGGGTAGTAAGTTACTGGTTACTGGTCTGTCCTTTTCTAACAACAGTTTTGTTAGTTTCTGTAGATGGGGCATAATTTATATTTGCATTACTTTTTCTCTATAAAGTGAGACTATGTAACTTTTAGTAAACAGCAGCCAAGTGGGAAATGACAAATGGGCGAGAGAGAGAGAGAGAGATAGCTATCTACATATACATGTATCTAATTTGTTACGTTTTTTAAAGTTAGTTTTGTGCTTTTTGTCAGTAGAATTGCGTTGAAGCACAACTGTTAACGCCTGCGTAGTACACCTGTGTTGAAGTAGACACGACTTTTGGTTGCAATCTCGGATCCACCAGTAGCTTCCTCAGTTAATTTAAACGTCCTGGTGATATAGATTTAGCTAGATTCAACTTCTAGCACTTGTCAGTGTTCAGCTTTGATTCACTTAGTTTACACAAATCACTCCCCCCTCTCTCTCTTCCTATCTGGTTTTATCACATTTCTTTTTTTTTTCTCCATCTTTTCTTTTTTTGGGGCAATACTTGTCTAAGTCCTTAAGAAGGTGGAAACTTGATCGGACTGAGGAATGTGTGTCTCTCTCTCTCTCTCTCTCTCTCTCTCTCTCT
>NC_048418.1:3931585-3954600 GCF_013103735.1 Etheostoma cragini | reverse complement strand
CGGTGAGGGGCCAGGCGTTTTGTGTGTGTGCTCGCGTGCGTGCATGTGTTGGGGGAGGGGTAGTTCGTAATCTTTGTGGCAGAAAATGGCGTCTAATGATAATGAAGGCCATTCTGCTGACCACTCCACAGCTGGCTGTGTGTGTGTGTAATGTGGGGGTGGGGGAATACATTCTTTGCCCCTTTTTTATGCAAGTGTGTGTTAGTAAACTAGCTCTTATCTGTTGTCAGCCTTTCCTCCATCTTGAGTGGCGGCCTGGAGCTCCCAGGTTAATTTAGCATAATAATGGCTGCCGGCCATTCATTGCTACTCTAAAATGGTGGACTGCTGCAATCACCCTAGTATCTTCTTTTATTCTTTCTTCTCCTTTCTCCTCCCTCCAATTCCACCTCTTCCTGCTGAAGAAGAGTATATCCTTTCATCTTCCCTCCACTGCCCTCCCATCTTCCCTCTTCCAGTCCCTGTCTGTCCTAATTATGCCAAGGGTGGAGGATTGAGTTGTCCCATGTTGTCTTTTACACATAAGTTTCCATAGTTTTAAAAGAAGTTTAGTATGGCTCTCATGAAGTCCAAGCTCTTCATTAGTTGTGGTTCATCCCTCATAGGGCAGTCATACGGCATGTCTGTAGGTCTTTGTGAAGTTGTACATTAAATAATTGTAAGGCTATATAAATTACCCAATTAGCTGTTGCCTTGATTTTAAGTATTTTTTTTCTTAAGACTTTTTTAACCAAATTTTTTACTTGTCTGACTTGCTAGAATTCATGCTTGATTTTTAAAAAGCTCTAAAATAAGCTTTTAAAAAAACTTCTCTCTTTGAGGCCATTAGAATGTAATATGTTCACTTGTGTTTTGCTGGGATTTGTGTATGATTACCACCAGGGGAGGCAGAAATAAGCCCCAAAGCAAAGAGTTTTCCATGTGGCCCATACTAGGCTCCTGTCTGTTTACTTTCTGCTCAGTGTATTTGCATCTATGTATGAACACTACAAAACAGGATGAAGCCATAACACACTGGCAGTACTGTTAACCATTTGAGCGCAGGCTGTTTTCAAGGTTTCACTTCCTTTTTTATAGAGGTGTTTGGCATTGTCACATTAGCTTTGTATTTTGTGAATCTGTTAGGGTCCCATCAAGTTGCATGTCTGTGGTAAAATGGGTTTTCTGGGACAGTTGTTATAATAACTTGTAAATGAAAACACAACTGGAAATTGTTGGATTTCTTTGCCTATATGTCCGCACCATTTCAACAGCACAAATATCTGCACAGGAATGAGTCAGCTTTCAGGCATGTTGACGGGACTTTCTATGGCTAGTTCTAGTATTATCATAAAATCACATTTTCTTGATTTGTCAATCATGTTGTTTTTCCTTATCTGATTTACATCAAATATTTTAAGATTTTGCCACCATGGTTCCATCATGCTTTGAGTGATGTAAACACAAAAGAAATTGTTGCCATGGACTTGATGATTGAGGAAATATTTATAAAGTAGTTTATTTCATAATTTCCTCTAAGCTTATGCATGGATTCCTGTCTAGAGACTGTGGTTGGACTTTTGTGTGCGTACAAGATGCGGGCTGTCCCTTTTACACAAATGTTGTTTCGGCTCTGTTACTAATTCGGCTGCCGGCTCAATTCCCAACCAATTTGGTGTCCTTACCATTTACACACCATGATTGGGCGGAAGAACGGCACAACATTCCTTTAACAGGCTGTGTGAAAGGCTCTTCTGATTTAGCAGTTGTGGCTCTCAGAAAAAGTTTTGACGGGTTAAATTATGCCATATCATCAATGGCAACAACAGTTTGTGCAGGCAGACTTGAACTTAATGAAGAGACAATAAATGGAAACCTCAGATACAGTCGGCACAATTGGTTTAAGCTTTTAGAAAGGTGTGCTTATGTGACTGATAAGGAGGGAATCATGTGCTTTACTAGTCCAGTCAGCTCATTCCTCTTCTTTGACCTTGCTTTCCCTCTTATTCCCTTTTTCCTTTGCTCTCTTTCACTATCGCTCCCTCTCTGTCTACCTCTCTCAAAGGAAGTACATCTATAAATAACCTAGCTCTCAGCTGCCACACCCGTGTGCGTGTGTGCGTGTGTGCGTGTGTGCGTGTGTGCGTGTGTGAGATTTGTTTGCAGTACACAAACAAGTTAGACATGCATGCAAGCACCTTGCTATCTACGTGTCTGCAGACATGTGGAAATACAGCACATTTTGAACGTGTATGTGCGTGTGGCCTTCTGGCCATGGGTTTTGGTTTTTGTTGCCGTAGGTCGAGTGTTTGTGTGCATGGGGTTTCAGTAGTATGACTCATCACGGCAGCAGGTGTCCTTTACACTCCACCCCTTCTGTTGTTTTTTTTTTTTTTTTTTTAATCTTTCTCTTCACTACTTCTTTCTTTTCCCATATTTAACTCTGCTTTCTGTATTTCCATTATCCCCTTCCCCCAATTTGAAAAAAGCCTCTAAACTCTCACGCACACACACACACACACACAGCATCACAGCTGGCCAGCGTGTGTGAGTGCCAGGCTTTAACCCCATGAGTATAAAGCTGAGTGAATGAGCGACATTAAGGATGGGGGTGTACACCTGAACAGGACTAGCCTTATGTATAGCTGTCTAATGCTGAATGTAAAGATCCATAGGTTGATCAGATATTCCAATTTAACATCCTCTCAACTAATTTGAGAAAAAATTAAAATCTGTCAATCGAATAAAAACCTAATATTTATTTTAAACTTGCAACTACCAGAATCTTTTTGGCCACTTGGGGGCACTGGAAACCAGCTATGAACACAACGATGTGTTTGTTGACATGCAAACTAATATTCCACTATTATTCAGAATATGACAATATTCCAGATTAGATTTGGATCATGTAAACAGCATATTCCATTTCCACAATTCAAGTTTTATAAAAAGTGAATATCATATTTTGAATTGCTTCCATACATAATTATTGTATTAATACATATTTTAACTGCAAGGTTTTAAGGCAGTACCAACAATGGATACATTGTGCTTAGAGGTAAAGAGTTGGGGAAGGTTTCTTTTACCATCTTTAGAGTGTATGATGATCTACAGCCACCATGGTTACCAAACCATTTTCATTCCTAAACAGATTTGTCAAGCCCAAAAAAGCATTATTATGGCATACTTAATAAAAGATACACAGGTGTGGATGGAAAAACACATTCTTCATTGTAGATGGATACATTAATCATCCTGGTATGCTCAAATTATTTGAAATGTCAACCTCATGATGGCGCTAGAGGGAATATCAGGTGATTACTAAAGTCAGTAGGATTTATCTGCTTGCTACCATAAATGTCTGAACACACTGCCCCTGGGTCCCGCCGTCCCCAGCTGTATGGCACGGTGCTCCTGGGGTCCCGACGTCCCCAGCTGCATGGTACGGTGCTCCTGGGGTCCCGCCGTCCCCAGCTGCTTGGTACGGTGCTCCTGGGGTCCCGCCGTCCTCAGCTGCATGGTACGGTGCTCCTGGGGTCCCGCCGTCCCCAGCTGCATGGCAGTGCACTTGATATGACCAAATCGAATTGTTTGTATTTTGTGACAACGCGTAGGTTTGACAATAAGTCCTGTGCATTGGCTGGTCGTAGGGGAGATAGGCTAATTATTCTCTCGTTTTCCCATCATCAATGTGCTACCACTAACTCCGCGGCAGGCCTCTTAACCCATTTGTACCGCTGGTTACTGCGTTGCTCAACTCTGAACCTCCTGCCGGCTGCTGCATGGCTCAGCATTTTGTATTCGTTAGTCTTTTCATGACGCGTGCAGCAGAGAACGCGATGTCATTGGTTCAAAAACACATCAGGCGGTTCTTGTTGGCTTTTTAAAGCCATGTGACCACCAAAATGTAATGTAGTTTGTCAAAAATCATGTCAATCAACCAGACATACATGGCTACGACAGAGGAGGATTTTGACAGCGAGGGCAGTGACATTGAGTTGGAAGATAGTGAGGAGTTTGGGAGGGAGGATGTGGTAGATGATGAAGTGCTGGATGATCCTTTGCGCCACGCATTAGCTGGCAGGAGGTTCAGAGTTGCGCAACGCAGGAACCGGCGGTAGATGTAAGGTGTCGGCGCGAAGCATCCGGCACAAATGGGTTAACAATGGGGATATGTTGCCACACTTATTTTTTTCTGATAATTTTCCTTTTGTCTGTACCTCAACTCAACTACATATTGTCACAGACCAGCACTGGAAACCACTAGACAAAAGCCCGGAGTTGACGGAAATATTCGTGGTGAAATTCCCGGCTGTTAACGGTTTCATTTTCCTTCTGTTATTTTGGTATTTGAATGTTTTTCTTGTGAAGCCGCAAAATTCAGATGTGTTGGGGATTCATTAGTAGTACTGAACCTGACTCCACTGTGCATTATTGTTACTTAGTAACAGCACTCTTTGACAAAAGCTGTAAACTCCGTTACAAGGAATGTTTTACAATCAACCTGGCACTGTGGCTGGTATACAAGGCAAAGTCACCCGCAACTTTGAAGAAGTACCTGCCATTGGCTGGTGGCGGGTGCCTTATGCATTTATAAACACTAAAAGAGCTGAAGGTAAACCAAAACAGTGATGTGCTTAGCAGAAGAGAAACCCCACTTTAACCGTCCTGCAGGTTAAGTAAACTTCTCCACTGTCCATCCATGTTCTCAGTGTGTTCTAAACACACACATGTGTGGCCAAATATGGATACATTTAGAGTGTATTTGCAGTATATATTAACAGTGTTAGCTTTTTGACGTGAGGGAGTAAACTGTTTTGAGTTTTATCGTGGTACAAGTTGATTAATTAAAACAAGTAGAGCATTTCCAGACAACTAAACTGAATAGAAAAGGAAAGATTGTTTAAGGGTAGAGTTAAAGCAGCAGAAAAGAACTGAAGAGATGGACTAAGGAGAAGGAGATGGGGAGGTGATGAAGACATTGAGGAGAGAAGTGAGGCCATGAAGATGCTAGGAGGAAGAGAGGGGAGAAGGCAGCCGCGTGCGTGTGTGCGCATGTGTGTGCGCGCCAGATGGCTCCAGCGTGTGGCGACCAGCCAGAGGAACAGGTGCAGGTCACATGACCAGCCGTTACCACGGAGATGGTGATTGCTTTTGGCGTGAGGATGAAAGGAGAAGGGCCCCAGGGACAGAGGGGGAGAGAGACGTAGAGAGAGGGAAGGAGGGAGTGAGGCACAGTGCAGGAGAGAGGGAGAGCGACATAGGCATAGAGTAGTAGAGACACATCGGGGCGTACAGTGCTGCAAAGGGAGAAGAGGCAACTCTCAGACTATGAAAAGTTGTACATTCATTGCTACTAAGTTAGTAGAGCAAATGATTGTGTACATATGGCCTAAATGTAAACAGGTAACTGTATGTCTGTATTTTAAGAAATGAACAGTTTGGTTGGGATAGCCCGTTCCATTGCTGATCCGGTTCCAGGTTTGCAACCTACTTGTACTCTCAAAGCTCCAATGCTAACAATCTGTTATGAAACCTCATGTCGTCTTGCTCTCTTTCTATTAGCAAAGGGCAGTGTATACAACATTTAGGTGGCAGGCTTTTATTTTTTAGCCAATAATGACCATCATTTCGTCCTGTTGAAGTGACATCTCCTGTGGCAGATTACAGCTGTAGCTTATCAATGTTAATCACACAAGTCATAGGTAACCAAAGGCCGTAACAAAGCGGCAAAAGCCAGCAGGTGTTAGTTTAGCTAAAAAATCCTTTTTCCCAAGTAAAACAAACAGCACTCTAACGTAAAGCCGCTCTCACGGCTGCAAAGACTATGGAAAGCATAACCAGAGGCTTCCCATAACTCCAACTGAGGCCTACAGTCGAAATCTTTTAGTTAAACTTAAATGCACCTCAAACTGTATTTTATGTTTATCAACTTAATAGTTGTGAATTGGGGCCATCAGTATTTCGAGCAAGAAGCAGCAAAAAAAAAAAGCTGTATATAACTTAGTAGGTTAGCTACACCTTACACATTATGACACGTATTGGATCAGGATTTTTTTTATTGCTGCTCTATTTTTTTAATTGTAACTTAAGGTTAAGTTACTTGAAAATGTTCAAACCTAGATTTAATACATAGATCTGAAGGTGTTCAGATTTGATAAGTAGATTCCATACTGAATTTGGATGCAGTAGAATACTTGTCTGGCTTTTCATTAGACCAAGCCAAGCTCAATAGATTTGAGATTGAGCATTGGTCTGGAGAGTGCTCTGTATTTTCTCTGAACAAGAGGCATGACCAACAGGCATAGTTCAAATGACTGTACGCAATTGGATAGTCCTTCAACCAATCAAACAAATGATTCGGGTGACGTAGAAGCGACAACTGCATCAACAGTTTGCTGCGCTTTGGTGGACGCTAAGTTGAATGTAAACAAGAAGCTGCTTGTTCGCTTCCCTATCGTCATCATGTTAAACCCACCGATAGCGTGCCAGGTAGAACAGCCAGTTTGTGATTGGTTCCTGCAAAATTTTGAACTGAAGGAGAATTAAACGTGCCGGTTTCCAGACGGAGCAGCAGGGTGAAATGAGATCGCCGGCAGAGTGGGCGGGATTTACCCAGTCTAATAGAATACTTTAGTTTTAACTCAAATTTTGGCGTTGCATAGTCTGTCCACCAGAGCGTGCTCTATAATGTCCCCATTTTATTTATTTTTTTGTTTTTGTTTAAAGGACTTAAGTTTTATATCTTAAGGTTAAAATGTTTATGCATTTTATTCAGAGCTTTGACATATTTTGATGTTCCTCTGTTCTGTTTGGACTATTTGAAAATCAATAATTTGTAAAACTGCCTTTACAATATTATGCTTGATAGTGGTAATAGCAGTAAAGTAACGGATTACTACTAAACTGTGTGTGTGAGAGACAGAAGATGAGAGCCGTGTGTCCTCTGGCCTTCTTCTGTGGAGTGTATGCGCACACACTTGCAGATAGAGCCAGCTACTCTTGCTTTCCATGCCACAGATTAGAGGAAGCCCGGGAGCCTTTCAACGCCTCCCCCTCCTCTTTCTGGGGGCTCTCTATCCTCTGTCTGTCTGCCTGCCTGTCTCTCTCTCTCTCACTCACTCACTCACTCCCTCCCTCGCCTGTGTGTCTCTCTCTGGGCCCCCCTTTCTCTTCCTCTCTGTGCCTGTATCTCTCTATCTTGCTCCCTCCACCTCCTCGCAGTCTTTCATCATATTAACCCCCTGTGTGCCAGAGCCTGAGGCACACTAATGATTTCTAAGTGGGTAAATCAAACATGGCGACCGCCCTGGGACACACAGGCAGGCGTGCATACACACACACACACACACACGTACGTGTGAATGTCTTGTAGTTGGTAAACTGTTAAAGAGGTACTGCCTTTTTTTTCCTTCTTCAGTGACTATATAAAATGTTCTCTCGTCCTACAGCAGTAAGAAGGTTGAGTCTGAGGGTGGGGCAAGCGCTGCTAAGAAGGATTCCAAGAGGAAGAGAGAGACGTCAGTCAACGAAGATGTGGAAGTGAAGTCTCCGCCCCCCTCACCCCCTGAAGACGATGACGACGACGGTGTACAGGTACAAGATGCCTACGAGGAAAGCAGTGGTTTTTGCAGTGGCATCTGAAAAAAAACACCACAAAATAATCAGTCATTGCTAATATTATGTTGCAGCAAAGTTTCTGGAAGCCCCGCAAAAAAAGCAGAAGGCCATAAAATCTTTGCACATCCCTCAGTGTCACAGCCTGTAGAGAGAGAACGCGCTAAGGCAGTAGGCATCTACTGTTTGCGTTGTAAACCAGCCTTGTTGACAGACCAAGAAGACAGGCCCCACTGCCAAGTTCACATGATGCACTATCAGCAACTTTTCAGCTGCTGCATTTCTTTTTTGTATTTCAAAATCTTTTTTCCCTGTTTTGTATGTAAGGTGCAGTTTGGCGGAACAAACAGAACTCCACTGTATCCCTCCACAAACGGATCAATTTTTTATGTGCAAATGTAATTATGTGGGCCATGTAAACAGAGCAGCATCTGGCTTTAAGCTGCATAAAGAGTTGTGGCTCTTATTTAAATAGGAAAGCACCTTGCAGCAGTATGTCCTCTTTAGCCCATTACAGTAGTTCTTTACACAACCTCATTGTTAGAGGCCATTTTGAGCCAACCAATTGGGTGAAGCGAATATGTATAACACTTTGGACCATATGGAAGTCTTTCTTGGAAGTGGACTGCCTGGTGAATGATAAGCATACACAGCCCTGTAATGTCATCCATCTCTGATTTTATTTAGTTTCTTTTACTAATATATAGTATGTTTTGTTTTTTTTCAAACACATTCACACAACTCCTTTTTTGGAGATAGGTCTTCCTTTGCTCCTTTGAACATTTTAAATGATTAATAAAAAGAAAGGGGCTGGGAATTTCTGGATGTCACAAAACTACAGCTGATGTCAGTTCCTCTGTCCAACAGAAGCGTCGTTCTAGTCGTCAAGTGAAGAGGAAGAGGTACACTGAGGATCTAGAGTTTCGGATCTCGGATGAGGATAACAGCGGAGACGACTCACCGACACCTAAGTCTCCATCGTCCTCATCACACCAACAGGTACAGCTTCGGTTGGTTTTGGTAAGGGTATATGGCTATAGTATGACCGTAAAAATCTTAAGACATGACATGTAAACAGAAAGAAGCTATGCACATTATTGAGTACAATTAAGTACCAAAAGCTGGCATCAAATGTCTGGTCAGATTTGAACTAGTCTACCTAATCTTTTATCAGACAATTCAAACCTATATAAAAGATATTTTTTAATCAGGAAATGTAGTTTCATGTGCAAGAATGGTAGATGATCAAGGATGGCCATGTTTCTTCGGGCTGGATGAAGCGCCAACACGCTTGTTGAGTAGTTCTGTGTGTTGCAGGATGTGGCCGAGGCTGAGGGGCCCGTTGTGGAGAAGATCATGGGCAAACGCATCACAAAGAAAACGGTGAGATACACAAGGACACACAAGCACCACGGACACTAATACAACACACAGAGACATGGACACACTGGCCCGAATCATAGTTTACGTCGTCTGATTAGCCGCCGCTCCACAGCTGGCCTAAGTAGATTACACACAGAGCTCAGACAGCGTGTATTCACTTGGTAAGCGGAGACAAGTGTTTTTGTATTTCTCTCTCTCTCTCTCTCTCTCTCTCTCTCTCTCTCTCTCTCTCTCTCTCTCTCTCTCTCTCTCTCTCTCTCTCTCTCTCTCTCTCTCTCTCTCTCTCTCTCTCGTGTGTTAGACGGCGCTTCTAAAGAAAGCTCATTCCTGAGCCAGCGCGCGCACATATAGTCACCAGCCAACTTTCCTTTGCTAGCCAGCTGCCCCCGTCCTCCATACGCACACACGCAATCACTCGCAGCTCCATTCAGAGTTGACCTCGGGCTTGGCACACAGCCAAAACCACAATGCTAGCTACGCCAGACGCCAAGCTAGCGTTTCCTCAGGCTGTGTGTGTGATTGATGATTCATGGCATTACAGTAGTAGTAGCTTGGCGGAAGGGGTGTGTGTGCGTGTTACAGTACTATGGTGAATGGAAGTGGACGGCTGGGCTTGAAAGAGCTACTGTTGTGGTGTTTCCCTTTCACACACATACTTTGTGTATGGAAAACATAGACCCACTACATATTTTGAAATGTATTCTTCTCTGACTATTCTAATTCTAGGTCAATTTTATTTATATAGCACATTTAAAAACAACCATAGTTGACAAAAGTGCTTAACAAGCTCAAAAACAAAATGAATAGAATACTTAAACATATACGAAATTAACAGTGGCAAAGGTCAAGCTGTCAAAACTTGATTCGAAAGCAACAAATGTCAGCGGTCTGAGCAGTTCTTAGTAGTTTTTAGATTTTAAGTTGAGATCGTTCATATGTCTTCAGCAAAATGGCTGAGAGACTGAAAAGATATGAGTTACCCAATACTTTCCGTCAGTGTGAAAATGTCTCTTCTGTGCCACCTATCCAACTGTTATATAACAATGACAAGCCACTTGCGCTCTTTCACTATGCAGTTGCTACATGCATTTATTATTGACTGTTTTTTTTATTTTCAGCTGGAGTCGGGGGAGGAAGTGGAGGTGGAGGAGTTCTATGTCAAGTTCAAGGGCTTGTGAGTAACAGGCTTTTTTCCCCCCTATCTATCTCTTTGTTTATTTAAGCTTCGTGCACAAATATAACCACACGTCTTGAAAATAAGTGTTTAACCACCATTTCCCCCAGTAAAGCATGATCACCAGTGCAAAGTCTTAAATTTGCACTCATGCACTCTCTGGCTTTGTGAGACACTTAGTGTCTTTGTGTCTATTGTGTCTCAGTTCGTACCTCCACTGTCGCTGGGCAGACTTGGAGGAGCTGGAGAAGGACAAGAGAATACACCAAAAGATCAAGAGGTATAGGGCCAAGCAGCAACTCAACACCTTCATAACCGAGGTAAGACCTGCGCTCCACTGTAATTAGCTTGGTCTTGATGTTGCACTGCTCTAAAAGTAACCACACACAGGGGTCAAACCAATTGACTAATGGATTAAACCGCTCACTGCTGAGGATTGTATTTGTTTCCAGTACTACGTCTTTACTATCTTACTGAAATCAAATCCTAATAGCTTCATACAGACAATAAGTGTCCCTTGTACAATAATGTACAGTGACTGATCAGACCCCCAGCAATCACTGCTCTGCTCTGTTGTTCAATAGATTCAACCTTTTGAATGAAAAACAGAAAAAGCCACAACTTGACAAAAAATGCAAAAAACACATAACAGTTCTTGCACTGTGAACAAGAAAAATCTGGCCTCAACCCAAAAACATTCTTTAAGCCAACCTATTATTAAACCGTCTCCCCGCTGTTAACCGTAAAACTCCACTTGCTTTCTCTCCAGATGGACGATGAGCCTTTTAACCCAGACTATGTGGAGGTGGACCGTGTCCTGGACATTTCAGAGAGCACAGATGAAAACGGAGAGGTGCTTTGATCTCTTCCTGTCATCTTTCATGGGTTTGAGCCTCACTTCTCTCCCTCTCTGCACACACTCACTAAACCTCCCTCCTCTTTCTGCGTGTGTTTTTGTGCAGACGGTCACCTTATATTTGGTGAAATGGTGCAGTCTGCCTTACGAAGATTCCACCTGGGAGCTGAAGGCTGACATCGACCAGTCCAAGATAGAGGAATATGAGCACATCGCAGCACGCACACCCAACACTAAGAGAGTGGCAAGTAGCTCTGTGTTTTTGTGTGTCCATGAATGCTCGTTGGGTGCTATATGGGTCCCAGCCTCCTCCCAGGAGACGTGTGTGTGTGTGTGTGTGTGTGTGTATTGGCCTTCTGCCTGCTGCATGCTCCTTCCTCCTCCAGATTTACAACTCCCTTAACTGCTCTCCACAGGGCCACGTTCTTGTGGTCTTACACACACACACACACACACACACACACACACACACACACAGCTCTTGTGGCCAGGCCAAACCACTAACAGTTTGTTTAATGCTGAACAGAAGCAGCTGGGATCTTTCCCTCATCACTCCTTTCTCTCCCTGTGTCCATCTTTTAAACTACTGCCTACAGTTTGTTCTTAAAGACCTAGTGCTCTTTTTATGTCTTCAAAGCTTTATAAGATTGCTGGTGTTCAAATTGGCAACACTAGTGCTAGCCCGCCATACTGAAGTCTTGCATATTGTCCACATCAGCGTTTTACTGGCGGACTTCAAGTGTAAAATATTAGCAGATTAAGCATTTTAGGCTATATTGGAGGCATTTTTCACCTCCGATACCAGTCGGAGCAATTCTACCTGAAAGGACTCTGTTTACTGCAAAATTTAGTGAACATTCTCATGCAGTGAACAGTGTCTTGTAATAGAAAAATGCCCCATTCAGCAATCTTTATTCATCAATTAGTTGCTGTCAATCAGTTAACGACTATTTCAGCCATACACGGGACAGTAAAACCCACTTTAAGCCCATCTACTGTATTTCAAAAAGCCACACCCTTACCAATGATTTGATATGCCTCAATGACGTTTAATAAATAATTTGATGTGCGTCTAGGATCGGCCTCCTGCAGCCGACTGGAAAAAGCTGGAGAGCTCCAGGGAATACAGGAACAACAACGCACTCAGGGAATACCAGCTAGAAGGCCTCAACTGGCTAACCTTCAACTGGTTCAACTCGTAAGTCACCATTCCCTTTATTTAGTTAGAATTACTCCCTAACTGCTACTACCAGCGTCTACATGTGTTAGCACCCTATTTAATAGTCTTAAGTGGACATTAAGTGCCCATCTAGCATAGTGGGGATCAAGTTTTCCCACTGGTGCAATCCATGCATGAAATGTGTGCTCTGACAGTATCACTAGAGTCCGTAGACAAACAGCTTCATTCAGTAAGCAAAATAGGAAGATTGTAGTTGAACTTAAGTCTGAGGACATGTACATTATTCTTTGTGCTTCATGTGCCACAAATCTTACTGTTTGAGGGTAAATACTAATTATGGACTTTCTGGAATATCATGGAAGTTTCAGAAGTGTATTTGAGGTCTGGGAAGAACTGAAGGAATTCAATCAAGTCCCTGAGTATGACTGATCATTTTCCAACTTGTCTTGCATGTTTTTTGCATTTGATTGCTGGAATATAAAAATAAACTGCCTCACCCCTTTGGAATAGCGCCATTAATAAACCAAAGGGGAAAGATTGTTTAAGTCATGGGCGGACATTGATTACTCATGTAAAATCATAGAATTTTACATCAGGGACGCAGTGAGAGTGGTCTATGGTAACTGGCATGCAGGCATTGCGTTCTTTTCCAGTTTAGTGACACAGAAATACAAATACAGGTCCTACATGCACTCCTCTTGTTTTTAGCCTCTTGTTCACTTTGTCCACATCATTTGTCCACCACAGACGTAACTGTATCTTGGCTGATGAGATGGGTCTAGGAAAGACCATCCAATCCATTACATTCCTCTATGAGACTTACCTGAAGGGTGTTGAGGGGCCATTCCTGGTCATCGCCCCACTCTCCACCATTCCCAACTGGGAGAGAGAGTTCAGGACCTGGACCGAGCTCAACGCCGTGGTCTACCATGGAAGCCAGGCCAGTCGCAAGACCATCCAGGCCTATGAAATGTACTACAGAGACGCACAGGTAAACAGGCTGAAACAGGACTCTATATATTTGATTTCCAGTAAGACAAAAGAGAAGACTTTTGTTTTAAAAATACTTTGAGGTTAACCACCATCCAGTGTCAGACGCAAAAAGGACATCTGTGGTGACAAAATTATTGAAGAGAGTAGTTGGTTTGTTTCCTATGTGGCTTATAAATCATAACATATTCAGTTTTGAATGACAAAAGATTGCAAAGCCATAGGTTAAAAGGCTACTGGAAACGGTTATCAGCTCCATGCCAGAGCATAGCTGGATGGGCTGTCTGGTTGGATTTAACCTGATCAACAACAGTATTGATCTCAAATTGTTTTAAGGTGCTTGCCAACTTAGTCGTATCCAGGCCTTCTTTATACACATTTCTATTTACAATAAGTGTAATTAGGTGTTACCAAAGTACGCAGATAAATGTCAGGTTAGTTTATATCACTTGGAATGTGTTTAGTCATTTATGCAGCTCGGATGGTCCTCAACCTAAATTGCAGCAGTATGGAATAGACTAAGGAAGAGAATATGAACTGTTCTTCTTTTTAAGAACGATCACTGGCGATGCATGGTATTAGCAGGTCTGTATGGGAAATGGTTTGGATGATGTTGCTGTACAGTAGAAGGAAGAAATGAGATCTGTGAGAGAGTCAGCACATCTGAGCACCTTTGACCAGGGGAACTCTGCCGTGTAAGCTCCTAACAGTCCTCTAGCTGTAAGCCATATGCTATAAGCTCTTATTGCACAATGCTGCTTACATCTCTCAGTGTAACCTATTTCACAGGGAGCCTGTGAAGAAAATAAGCTGTAGTAGCAGTGTCCCTGCTTGCTGTTCCCTAAACTAGGTTGAGGTAATCCTCAAGGTCGCAATGGAAGATGTGTTCTTTTCTCCTGTACTGCCTGCTTCACTACATACCCTTCATTTAGACACAACAGGCTCAAGAACTTTTATACATCAGTCTATTCTGTTGGTAAACCTAAATCAGTGTACTGCCAATTAAGGTCTGGATTTGAGGATGTCTAGGTTGTTTATTTCTGCCATGTCTTAGATGGCTATAATAAAAAGGGTGTGTTTTGTGTATTTGGCCTGGTTTGAATAAAGAAAAAAGGCACACATGACAAAATGTTTTGTAGCACAAGATGTTTGTAAAAAATATAGTAATCAAACCAGTTACAAAGGTGATCGTACCATAGTTAACTGTAGGCATAAGACCACATTTTTACACATTTATGCAGCTGCTGTGGTCCACATTCAGTGCTTTCTTACTTTTACTGTTTCCCTCCCAAATCCAACGCATGCGACCACAAAAAAACATTTTAGATTACTCTTGTTGACCTTAATTCTTTTCCTCTTTCTTTACTTTTTTTCCTTCACACTCCAGGGTAAGATAATAAAGGGAGCGTACCGTTTCCACGCGGTGATAACAACCTTTGAGATGATTCTGACGGACTGTCCGGAGCTCCGCAGCGTGCCATGGCGTTGTGTGGTGATAGACGAAGCCCACCGACTCAAAAACCGAAACTGCAAACTACTGGAAGGACTCAAAATGATGGACATGGTGAGTGGTGGCCGGGAAAAGAGAAATGCAGGAGTTGGGAAGAGGCTAGTGGTTGCAACCCATTATTAGTCATCACTATATTACATTGTGCTTTTCAAGTCTATTACATGCTCCCACTACATTGAGTATAGGTTCATGTAAATAAAATGTGTTTTCTCTAGCAGAATCTTTATGCTTTAAAGGTCTTGAGAAACTTGAGAGCACTATTTAACCAGCACCTGCTCTCTTTCAATATATTCCCATCTTATTCCGTTTGGGGGGGTTAAAGTTCTGAAGACATCCTGCTTTACATTTTAGAAACTCTCATTTTTTCTTTGTCTGTCCC
Source organism: Etheostoma cragini (assembly GCF_013103735.1). Lineage (NCBI taxonomy): Eukaryota > Metazoa > Chordata > Actinopteri > Perciformes > Percidae > Etheostoma > Etheostoma cragini. Next base: position 3,939,532 of record NC_048418.1, on the reverse strand, counting down.
TCCTCCCCCAGGAGCACAAAGTTCTGTTGACAGGAACGCCTCTCCAGAACACAGTGGAGGAGCTCTTCAGCTTACTCAACTTCCTGGAGCCTGAGCGATTCCTGTCTGAACAGACATTTATGACGGAATTTGGAGACCTTAAGACTGAAGAACAGGTAAATGGAATGGAAATTGGAGGGCTTGTTTTCTTTTTTAACTTCCCAGGCGTCCTAAATTCCCCACTGAAGGAAGTGTTAACTTTGCATCCATGTGTCTCAGGTTCAGAAACTGCAGGGCATTCTAAAGCCCATGATGTTGAGAAGACTGAAGGAGGATGTGGAGAAGAACCTGGCCCCTAAGGAGGAGACCATCATTGAGGTAGGGCTGATGTCTCATTATCGAGGTCAAAGAACTCAATGTTGGTGTCTTACTTATTCTGGTAAAGTTTTCAAGCAAAAAATAAAACTCACTGAATTAATTAACTCTTGTTGTCAGGTGGAGCTGACCAACATACAGAAGAAATACTATCGGGCCATTCTGGAGAAGAATTTCTCTTTCCTGTCCAAAGGAGGTGCAGGAGGAGGAGGTGGAGGAGGAAGTGGGAGTGGCGGCGGCGGCGGAGGTGTCCCCAACCTTCTCAACACCATGATGGAGCTGAGGAAATGCTGCAACCACCCCTACCTCATAAATGGTGTGTTTACACACACACACACACACACGCTTACAAAAAATCAACTAAAGTATTAAGATTCTGCAAACCAAACTTTAAATGTTCCAAAATCATCTATTTTGTTTCATCATGAACCTAAATTGTTTCCCCCTGTCCAGGAGCGGAAGAGAAGATCGCAGAGGACTTTAGGGACTCGCATGGTGGCAGGGCAGACATGCCGGACATGGCGCTCCAGGCCATGGTCCAGGCTGCTGGCAAGCTGGTGCTCATTGACAAGCTGCTGCCCAAGCTGAAGGCCGGCGGACACAGAGTCCTGGTGTTTAGTCAGATGGTCCGCTGTCTGGACATCCTGGAGGACTACCTCATCCAGAAACGGTGAGAATAGAGACGCTTGAAAATTACCAGGGCTGGGAATCTCTTGGCACCTTTCGATTGCGATTCAGAGGCCAAAGATTTGATTCTAAACCGGTTATCAATGCATCTCGATGCAACAATTTTTTTTAATGTACATTTCCATGCGTGATTTAATTTTTTTTTAGTTTGACATAAATATTATTTTTATATATACACGCACACACGCACAAAATATTTTTTCTTTTGGCCATTTTTGTCTTTTTTTTGCACTCTTTCATAAACTCTAAGTAGTTGTCCATTACCCCATCCAATAATACTTACTGTTTTCTTATTTGTAGTTGTCTGGAGAGAGTAACTTTTAAATAGAAATTTAAACATTGAAAAATAATAGATTATTTACCTATTATATACTGTATATTATTATCCCTTTCCTCAGCCACAAAAAATCTTTAAAAATTTGTTAAAAAATGGAATCATCATCATCATCATCATCATCATCATCATCATATATATTTATTATACAGGAAAGTTAGAAAAAGTAACATTACATTCCAATATAAAAACGGGCCTAACTCAGTTTAAAAACTGGTTTTCAGCAGGTTCCTGTCCTGCCGAAACATCAAACATGGTTACAGCACGTCAGGACAAACATTAATACAAGACATCGATATGATCGATGAATGTCATGATGATTATAAATAATACATTGAATTTGTATAGTGCTTTTCAAGGACCCAGAGTTGCATTGGGTCCTCTAAAAATAGCAACTGATAGTAACAATTGATAGTATCTGCTGATACTGACTCCGATCAAATACACAACACAGCTGCCACTCAAGCGACCTGAAAATGAGATATGACCAAACTTAATTAATTAATCTGAAAAGAAATGTTTTTCTAAATATGTTCCGTATAAACAGTACGTATGAATATATACATAGCTAAAGCTATGCAGTGTTGATTAAATATGTAAATATGACACTTTGAAATAACAGCTGTTAAATGTGGTGCACCTTAGCTGTTATTTTATCAAAAATTTGGAGGTGCTGGTTCAAAACTATAGTTAATCATTTTGAATTATTCATATGATATATATGAAAGTGTAACTAGGAGAATGTACCGCCTGAAATTGTCCTATAACTCTTTGCCCAGATATCCCTATGAACGTATAGACGGCAGAGTTCGTGGAAACCTGCGGCAGGCAGCCATCGACCGGTTTTCCAGACCTGACTCGGACCGTTTTGTCTTCCTACTGTGTACGAGAGCTGGGGGACTCGGCATCAACTTGACTGCAGCAGATACTTGCATCATCTTTGACTCTGACTGGAATCCTCAGAATGACCTGCAGGTATGAACCTCACAATACTTTGCCTGGAGGATTTTGTGTTGTGTAATGCAGCATGGAACTGTTGAGTGCCTGCTGTGGAGTCCCGACCTCTTTCTGGGTAGCAAGTTTGGAAATCCGACTATCTGCTGGATGTTACAACTCTGCCAGCCACATTTAACTCTGTTTCACTCCTGTAACCCCATATCTCCAGTTGAATATACTCATGTGGACTGAACACAGTATTAAGGGAAATTCTGAATGTTTTCTCCTCCAGGCCCAGGCCAGGTGTCATCGTATCGGCCAGTCCAAGGCAGTCAAGATCTACCGTCTGATCACAAGGAACAGCTATGAGCGGGAGATGTTTGACAAGGCCAGTCTAAAGCTGGGGCTCGACAAGGCCGTCCTCCAGAGCATGAGTGGACGAGAGAACGCCAACAGCGGGGTGAGACATATCACACACACTCAAACATCAATATCTGCCTGATCCCTTTTGTTAGAGCGCTGCAGGGGAAGAAATCAGCAAGCATACCTTACAGACACAAACTAAATTAATAGTTTAGCTAAAATGTTTTTACTGTAATTGTATGCTCACTGATAACTAAATAATTGTCATGGGATGACATTTTTTCGTTTCTGGTCCAGGTCCAGCAGTTGTCCAAGAAGGAGATCGAGGACCTGCTGAGAAAGGGAGCGTACGGAGCTCTAATGGATGAGGAAGATGAAGGCTCAAAATTCTGTGAGGAAGACATTGACCAGATCCTCCAGAGACGAACACACACCATCACAATAGAGTCTGAGGGAAAGGGCTCTACCTTTGCTAAGGTCAAAATTTAGCCTAAAAACTATTTCCTTCTTTACTCTTATACAGTCTATTCACACTGTATGTCAAGTTTGTAATGCGTGTCAAAATAATAGCGATTACTTGGCATTGACAAACATGTTTTTCATTTGTCTGCAGGCTAGCTTTGTTGCAGCTGGTAACCGGACAGACATTTCTCTGGAGGATCCAGACTTCTGGCAGAAATGGGCCAAAAAGGCTGAGCTTGACCTGGATGCCATGAATGGACGGGTACGACACACATTTTGAAATATGCATGCACATTCAACTAGACATACCTACTGTAAACACAAGTACCTTCAATGTAAAACCATCAGCAAAGAAAACCGGATGATATAGCCATAGAGACAGAACAATCACAATGTGGTTCTAAATACTGTGCGTACAAAGTCTTACACAAACATGCACACACTTGGTGGTGTCCCCTTATGGAAATGGGGACTAGCATTGGTAGTAATTAGTTAGTGCTATCACCACAAGCTAGGAGGAGGGGAGAGAGACAGATAAGGAGGGAAGCAGGGAGAGAGAGAGAGAGAGAGAGAGAGATTAATATTGACAGTTGGGAATCTCCTCTTTTCCTTAATTACCCATGTTTCCCTGCTCTCGTGTGTGTGTTTGAGCGAGAGAGAGAGTAAGCTGCTTAGCTCCACTTAACAGAGCGCAGATGCCTGGAGGGTACAGAGATATCACTTAGGCTAGTGCTCACACACACGCACAGAAACACTAGCTCACTCGAATTCTTACACACCCATTGGTGCTCCGCTAACAGGCATCTTTTTATATTCTTACATTCCATTCTCCTCTATTTTTGGTCACTTTTTTATTTGTGTATTCGTCCCTCTTGGTTTCTTCATATCCCTCTCCACTCACTGCCTCTCTTGTGGAGGGCCCTCCACTGGAACACTTAATCCAGCTTTACGAGTGTGAATACGGGCCGCTCCCCTGGGATTTCTTATTGTGTGATGATAAAATGGAGATGACTGCAGCACTCTGTGATAATTGTGGAGCTAACTACTGCCCTGTTTGTGCATATAAATCTACTTGCACGGGGAAAAAATATAATTAATTGAACAAAAATATAATTCATTAGACAACTTAATTAATGGCGGTTTGTTTGAGCTGGGAAGAAATTATCTCTGCATCAAGAATGAAGCACAGGGTAAAATATCCAATTAATCTGAATTTCTTTTTTTTTCTTTTTTTTATATATACACAGAAGACGCCATGTATTCACAGGGTTCACACTAGTCATATAAGTCAGACTATACTATCTATGTACAAATGGGCTACTTCCCAGGAGTAAAGCAGAAGGCACTTAGCATGTTGTTGTTGATGGATTTCAGGCCATCTGTAATTGATACTAGGTTTTTTCAGTAAATAAAAATAACAGTACATCTAGGCTATAAAAGTACAAAGAATAAACATTTTCATTGCATTTATTTTCAGAACACACTGGTGATTGACACACCGAGGGTGAGGAAGCAAACCCGTCACTTCAGCAGCGTCAAAGAGGATGAGATGCTAGAGTTCTCTGAGCTGGAGAGCGAGGACGACGAACCGAGCAAACCCTCATCCAAACCACGACGGCCCCAAGACAAAACTCAGGGCTACCCCCGATCTGAGTGCTTCAGAGTGGAGAAGAACCTGCTGGTCTACGGGTCAGTCTCATATTTATGTTTATTTAAAAACCAGACTAAGAACAATGTTGACTACTGGGTTATTTACAAAATGACTTTAATTAAGACATGGCATCCGTTACATCGAAAGTGTTTCTTTTAGATTTAGACTTCCATTTATTTCAGAGGGGCCCCAGATAATAAAGTCTCCACAGTGTTCTTCTCCAGAAGCAGTGACCCAACAGTCTCCTGTTTGGTTGGTGTTTGGACAGATGAAGCCTGTTTCCAGTGAGATGTAACGTGTTGATTAGTCAGCTTTGGGGGGTGCTTTTTTTCAGTGGATTTTATCAACTTCAAACAGAATCTGGCTAGAGAAGGGGCATATTTAGAACGTATGTGGTACCAATCTTTATCATAAGTGTGTTTTCCAAAATGATGTATTATTTTAAATATGCAGAGATGACTCATATATTAATGTGACATGTGTAGATACTTCCCCAGGAGCAGGTAGGAATGGTACAAGTATGGCATTAAAGGGTTGTGTGGGAACAAACCCTCACTGAAGTTTAATAGAAAAGGAGAAGAAAACCTAGTTATGTTGTGGAGCCTGGTAGGTTATGTTCATCACTCAGCTAATGTGTGAAAGACTTGCACATGGAGGGATTTAGTAGACCCATCCTTGCACTTAATATCATCTACACACAGCAACTAATCAGAGGGGCCTGTAAACACACAAACCCATCTATATACACCAAGCGTGCTTTTTCTATTTCACACAAAGTGACTTTGGACAGCATGGCACTCACATGCACACACTTGACTATTAAGCATGTCTCTCACTCACACACACAGACACACACACACACACACCTTCAGTTCACTCAAATTCACTTTTTAGGCACCTGTATTTTCCGATTCCTTCAAAATTCTTATTTAACACATTTATCTTCAAGAAATGCCTTTTATTTGCGCCATATAATTTCATTTGAGATGTAAAAAGTATTTAATTTTAGTGTCATTTGCATTGACAAAAGAAGATTTTAACATGGACTTGTCCTAGTAAACCATAGCAGCCTTCAAAGTCACAGATACTGCACACACAGACAAATTGGCACACTTAACCACAGACACGGATTATTGGGTGAGCTCGTCAATTCGCATGGTTGATTTGGTGTGTGCAAGAAAGAACAGTGGCGCTAGTGAGATGTCAGCGTTGTTACTATTACAGTCTAGTCTCGTGGCCCGAGGCTGTAGGACATAAAAACACACTGTCTGACTTGGCCTGTCCTCTCCGCTCTGTGCTTTGTTGTCTTTTCCCATCATCCATCTCTTTCTCACTCGCCCTCGTCTACCATTTTACCCAGTCTAAAAATCATTAAGTAAGACTAGTTCACATGGTTCAGTGAAGATTTAGAAGCAGCAGTGGAATTTGTTTTTAGCTGAGAACAAGACAGCCTTCAGGATTGCTTGTTCTATGAAGGTATGGGGGGGTGGTTTGGGCTGTGATCCATGAACACACACACAAAGGGAGGCCTGGGTGGCACTGGTTAGGGTGACAGTTACATTACACTTAACTGGTAAAATGCATAGGCTACAAAATAACATAAATGTACCACTACACAAAAGGACCATTTAGAAATTACAATTTAAGACTTTGAGTGCGTTGCATTATATCATGTGCATTATAGTGTTGTGTTTCCATTGCAAATGTCTTATTTCTGTGTCTACAGTGTATGGTACAGTGCTGACAGTTCCAAAGCCAGTTATCTACTATAACATTAACGCATTGGTGTTTATTTACTGTTGGTTTAAAAATGTTTTTTTCTTTTGTAGAGGAAATTCAATATATTTTCTAAATTTGCTTCCTTTTTTGTAGAATGACAATGATATGTACTGGCAAACAAATGTGTATTAAATATTCTATTTAATAGGCTGGGTATATTAATTTTTTCTTTGTCTATTTTTAGTTGGGGTAGGTGGAGTGACATCCTTGCTCATGGTCGCTTTAAGCGCCCCCTGAAGGAGGCAGATGTGGAAAAGATCTGCAGAGCCCTTTTGGCCTACTGCCTGCTGCACTATCGTGGAGATGAGAATATCAAGAGCTTCATCTGGGATCTGATCACCCCAAGTGAGGACGGGACTACCAAGACGCTGACCAACCACTCTGGTAACACTAACACACACTCGCACATCAAAGAATCTAAGAATGACACAATTTAGGAAAATCTGAAATCACTAATAATGTTACTAAGTTAAAAGTGATATCTTGCCTAAAATGTTTCTTTTGAAGCGCTGATGGTTGAGAAAGTAGGCAGTAGTGTTGGGTGGTAATTGGAATAATACGGGGGAATTTGGGCACAAGTGAGTTGGTCACTTAAAAGAAATCTGTACTGCGATACAGCACATGTTTGAGCACATTAGAGTGCCTGCCTTGTGCTCTTAGTTATTAATAATTCGTCAGACCCCTCTGTCATTTCATAACTTGGAATTCTTGATACTTTTGACTTTCTGATGCAAGAGATTTGGTGTAACTCAACAAAACCTCCTAGAACCTTGTCAAAGTAAGGTTTGATAGGTTGGATAACTAAACCCAGTAATATTAAGGATTTTTTTTATTCCGCTGGCCATTTTTGGAACATTTTCTGGAAATGTTTGAATAAGGTTAAAAGGTTGTCATTTTGCGGAGGCCTATGAACATTGTCTTAGCACCCTTTCTTTCTGTCCCTCTCTCTCTCCAGGTCTCTCTACTCCAGTCCCTCGGGGCAGGAAGGGCAAAAAGGGGAAGCCCACAGCCCCGCCTCCGCAGACTCCCCGAGCTGATTGGCTTGCCAGCTGCAATCCTGACCACTTATTGCAAGAGGATAGCTACAAGAGACACCTGAAACATCACTGTAACAAGTAAGGCTTTCTCATTTTCACACACATACAGAGACTCACCTGAAACACCATGGTAGCTAGTGTCCAAATATTGCTTTTGATTTTGTAGGGGCCATCAACAGTTTAGGAAAGGAGCATTGGTGAAAGAGTTCAGATAGTGGAAATGCTCATAAATTCCAAATTAATGTTGATGGAGCTGTTGCTTTAAAACCAGAACATGGAAACAAGTGGCAGGTGTAATAGTTTTTTTTTTTCTCCCCAACCATACACACAGCACAACTTAAACG
>NC_048418.1:3912329-3931485 GCF_013103735.1 Etheostoma cragini | reverse complement strand
TGTGTGTGTGTGTGTGTGTGTGTGTGTGTGTTTGTGTGTGTGTGGTATGTATGTATGTAAAATTTGCAAACAAACTGCCGAGTCGACAGTTATGCTCCGCCGTGACCACAGCGCTGAGTGTGTGTCAGAGCGCCTCTCTCTGTCAACATTAAGAGAAGACAGATGAATTCAGCCTTACGCGCTCTCGGATACTGAAATTTGGCACCGTTTGATTTGACGTGAATCGGTCCTCGGTCCCAAGATGTTTGCTGTATGTAACCAAAAATGTTGTAGCCTATAACACTCGTGACAGTTCTTAGAGTGCCTTTTGAGAAAATGTGCGAGGTTTATTCAGTGCTAAAAACTTGTTAGTCGCAGCCCGGCTAATCTCTAGTCTGTGTTGAACTAAACCAGACAACTCTACTAAAAGGAGAATTTTACCAACTTGACTTTGTTCTGCAGGGTGTTGCTGAGGGTGAGGATGCTGTATTATCTGCGACAGGAGGTCATAGGCGACCAGGCGGAACGTACTCTGGAAGGATCTGACGCCAGGTTAGTTAACACTTATTTCAGTGTCTTCTCTTTAACCACTTCTTTCCATGCGTATACAGAGCGGACTACAACATAGAAGGCAACTTTATTTTTCCTTTTCTCTTTTCACATTACTTTACTCACATTACTTAGTTGTCTTTGTAAGTGAGCCTTTTGCTGTTCAAGTAGATTATTCAGTTCCATTTCTGTTTACAACACACTAATCATAGTCCCACTTTCTCTCTCCGACGTCTGCGGATCTTTAAAACAACATCTTACATTTTTGTTTGTAATCTGTTGTATTAACCCCGTTGGCCCGCGTTGGTTGTATATAATGAAAAACAGCAAAAAAAAGGAATCTTCAATTCATATTTTAATCATTTTTACAGTCATGAGAGCTTGAAACTTGCAGTCTTTTCCAGCTAAAAGCTAACATGGCTGTCACTGTGGTGTCTTTGTGGCCCTTACAGAAGGAGTTATATCCAGCCTGGAACTTATGCCTTTTTTGGGGTCTTTGAGCAACAAATCCAAAGTCTTACATCAAAGATCAATCCACTTTATGTCCATAATTTATGAATTTTTGGCCGCTGAAAGCCATGATGGTTTGGGAGACGCTTGTTTTTGTGTTGTAAACCAATGAACGGCAGGTCTGTCACACATTAGGCCCATATAAGGCCGGCAATGCTTCACCCGAGGTACAACAAAGATTTGCTTATTGTGAGGAGAGATCACTCAAAGTCTAAATAGTAAGATTTGACTAAAGATTTTCGAAACCGTTCTACAGAGAGAAATAGCATTACTGTTTTAAGTCTTGGCATAAGTTTGGGCCTTGTTTGAAGAAATGAGAATTGAGATTCAATATCTATTTTATTTGTCTTCATGGTCCCAAAACCTTTTTTTAAATTAATGTGACCTCACTGCAGCACAAATATATTAATAGCCTAGTTTGTCCTGAAAGAAATGTTTATAGATTGACTGTGGACAAGAGGGTTGATGTTTTACACACTTTTATAAAAAATAAAACCAGATGGACCACAAGTTGTCAAAAATACCTGAGGGTGCAGAGGGTTAAAATCACTGATTTAAACAAGCATGGACAGAAAACAAAACTAGTGTTCTGTTCCTGTGTTTTCAACCCAGAATGGCTGCCTCTGGCTTTGCTAGTCTTTCCAACATTTTGAGAATTTGTAACTTGTCCAGACCTCCTTAAGGGCCCATAAGTTTGGCAACCTTATATTACTTCTGAACTCCCAAATGAACACATCATCCAGCAGAGGATTTTTCCTTGAATTCAACATACATAATGTTTACAGTCAATTTGAAGGCTTTCATGTATTGGGTGCATAATGAAAGTGAGTTGAGAGATGGATATTTATATGAATGTGTAATGAATTATTACTAAAGTGTATTTCCATCTGTTCTAGTGGCCTCTTTGGCAGGGTTCTTTTCATTCTGACAAAAAAAAAACTTGTTTCTATCAGGGGAAAATAAGCTTTCTATCTCAGTTTTGACCCAATTTAGAGTTGTTGTTTTTTGCACATTGACGAGCTATTGTCATTTGGCATGAGGCCTTACAGTGCAAGGTTGTGGATGTGAAGGTTTGCTAAACGGTTTTCTTCGTCTCACCCTGACAACTCCTAAACTGCTTCCTCTTTCTTTTTCTGTTGCACCACACATTTCTTGCCATCTGTCCATCTCTCCCTTCTCTCTGCAGTCCACTTTAGTCTCTCATCATCTCCCATCCCCCTCTCATCACCCTTTCACCCAGATGTGATGCATTTATAATGTGGAGCACGTGCACTTACGTTGATCTCTCCCACTCCCTCCCCTCTCTTTCCCATCTTCCCTCTCAATGGCGTGTGTGTGTGTGTGTGTGTGTGTGTGTGTGTGTGTGTGTGTGTGTGTCATACGGGGTGCCATCGTGCCAACATATGCCAGGGGGATTTAGCATGCCAGTCTTGGCGCATATATGCGTGTTGCCAAGGCCAGGCATGCTGCTGTTTGCAGAGATAAGGGACTGTTTCCCTGGTTTCTCCTCTCCTCCTGTCACCTTCCTGTCTTCCTGTCTTTCTGCTTCTATTGTGTATTGTACCCTTTCTCTCCATAACTAGCTGGAAACACCATTTTCTACCTTCCTTTTTTTCCATAATGGAGGATTAGTTTTTTCCTTTTTTGTGCCACAACAAACAATGTAGCTTGCTCATTATAACTATTGTGAGTTTGTCATTTACATGCATGAAGAATTCTGATCTTGACCAAGTGGTTAGTTGGACTTTTTGTAATTTGAAAAGATGGGTCAAAGCAACAAGCTTGGACGTTAGGCGTTCTGTTTTTCTGTACCAGTCAGCTTTCTTTCTCCAGCATCCGGAAGAGTTGCATCCCTCGGTACTATAGGTAACTAGTACAGTCATGTTTTGTGAATTTTGGTGCAGAAGTACCGGTTCCCGTAACATCCCTATACACTAATATTTTTTCCAAATCCATCAACTGTATTGCTGATTGCTTTGGACAAAAATGGATGATTTACACAAAAAGCAATGTGCTGTTTTAGTTTAAAGGAAAAGTCAAAATGTGAAGTAGTACTTCACATATGGCACTGGGTGCCATAGAAAAGAATTATCAAAATATAACATTGGCCTCTAGAGAAGGGATTTGAACTGCGATTTGCTCATTCCCCCAAAGTCAGGGTTAAGCCACTAACCAGCTGTACAGGTAGGTATCGTTGGAATAGTCTCATCAGTTCTTTTTATTACTAAAGATTTTTTTTATTATTATTGAAAAAAAAAATTACAGAACAATTTGAATTTTCGGTTACACTTTACTTGTAGGTGTTTACATATGAGTGACATGACACTGTCATGAACATATTATCAACATTTCAAACGTTTATGGCATAACACTTCTAACAGTAAACAAAAGTTAAATTACAAAAGTTTTTGTAATTTACTGCTCTGGGAAGGCAATATTTTGAAGTTTATTCATAACTTAAAGACACGTTGGGGATCAAGCCCAACTGGAACTAATTCAACATTTTAACAACAGTTTAATTTATCAGTGATTTTATGTTCATTTCTGCCACAGTGAGCTGGACATCTGGATTCCCCAGCCGTTCCATGCTGAAGTCCCAGCTGACTGGTGGGACAGCGAGGCAGACAAATCCCTGCTCATCGGTGTCTTCAAACACGGTAAGAAGCACACACACTCCAGCAAGCTCATACACCTACTGTACATATAGATCCACATCTTGCAACATTTCAGCCTATAGTGCATATATATGTGGTGAAGACAAAATGAACATCACACACCCACATTAACATGTCAGCACCTTCTGACACACTCACAGACACATGCAGGCATTCACATACACATCATTCAAACTGGGTGAGGGCACACAAACAAATATCCCACCCACTTCTGCTGCCACCGGTTGATTGCTGTTGCTATGGTGATAGCGGTACGCAGCTGGCAGGCTCAGTGTGCTATTGCGAGTGTGATTGATGGGTGGTTTCACCATGAGCGTGTGCATGTTTCTGCTTTGCAGTTTTTTACAGGTGTTAAACTAATTATTACAAAGCTAATTTCAACGTTAAAATAACGTGTTTTTTCTTACCGTTAACCCGGTTATTTAGATAATTTGGAAAGTTGCCCTAATTTCCAAATTACCCACCATTCGGTGGTAACTAAATGTAACTCCCAGTGGCGGACAGATGAGATGGAGTATAGTGTCTGTGCGCAGCGGATGAAGACCCTCATTCATATTAATTTGACATAATTGTCATAAGTTTCCATCATTGCCACCCTCTATGATTCAATTAGGACACACATACACATACAGGAGTACAAAAGGGCTCACCCATAGTTAATCATAATCCTCATTCACTAGGGAGGCCCTTGGGGGGGGGAACTAACGCACACAACCACACACAGTCTGCTTTGTATGCAGAAACACGCACGCACAGGCACGCAAAACAATGCGTCTCACGCACACACAGAAAAGTGATGGCCTGTAAAGGCCCCGATGATTAACGTTTGGCTGTGGGCACAGAGCTGCGTGTGTGACAGAGATGATTAGGTACAATGCGTCATATCTTACTACAGATGAAAGGTTAATGGAGAGACGGTGTGGTCCTGTTATGGTGGCCTTCTTTGCTCCTCTTCTTCCTCCTGTGCACAATCATTTTTCCCTTCTCTACTTTTTTCCCTTTTTCCACCTCTATATTTCCCCTCATCCCCACCCTCTCCTTCACTGTGTCTCAGTAGGATCTGCACATTCTAATCTGTTCTGGTTGAATGCCCCTAACGGACAAACACACACACACTTTCTCACACCCACTAGCTCACTTTCACAGACGCCATGACATGTGCACTTTTTCCTCTTCATTTTCTCTCCTTCTTTATCTTTCATTCTCTCTCTCTCTTTCTCTCTGACACAAATGAGCACCTGCAGGCTCACTTGGATAGGCATGCGCGCACACACACACACACTCACTAAAGGCGGGTGTACGTGCACAAACACACACACACACACACAGGCTGTCTGTCTTGTCAGCAGCTGGCTCCTGGGGTCTGCCCTTCTGCTGCTGTTTTTGTCTACTCCATTTAATATGGGATGCTGTGTGTGCGTGCATGTGTTTAAAAAAAAAAAAAAAAGGATTATTTGGCATCATGTCTGTCTGAAAGTGAGCTGTGTGTGCTATGCATCTTCAGACATGGTTTCCAAGCTTCTGTATTATTCTTTTTCTCTTAAGGCTATGAGAAGTACAACTCAATGCGAGCTGACCCCGCCCTGTGTTTCTTGGAGAGGGTCGGCATGCCGGACGCCAAGGCTATCGCTGCTGAGCAGAGGGGCTCCGACATGATGGCAGATGGCGTTGAGGGGTAAGAGAGAAGGCAACACACACCAAAAAGCAGGTTCTCTGCTACCCCTTCCCTCAAGTATTATTTTCCATCTCAGTGATATATCACATTTTATTACCCTTTTCCAGTCTCTTCCCCCTTTAAACTTCTCAACAATTAACTTTAAATAGTGCTCAGAATGCTCAAAATCTGATAAATAAATGCTTTTGATTTAAATCCTGTAGTGCAGTATCTCCATAGATGTGACTGGAAGCAGGTGTAGGCACACATGTTTTTGTATCTGATGTTTTACTCTGAAATATAAAAAATAATTGTTGTGCCTCTTTTTATTGTTCCCTTTCCGCTTTGTTGTGTTATTTCTTCAAGTATTAAAAGTGAAAATGATTATGTCTAAAATCTCCTTGCCTGTCTTCCCAACCTCTACAGTGAGGATGAGGATCCAGAGTACAAGCCACTGCGGATGCCTTTTAAAGATGAAATGGACGACTTCACCAACTCACCACTGGATGACACTGTGGAAGGTGAAGCCGAAGGTAAACTTTTAATTCAGCCCGAAAGAGTCAATTATTATAATATTTGGAGCAAAAAATAGTAAATTAAGATGCCACTACTGACTGTTCTTGTAGGCCTTAGTTTAGCAGTTCCTGCAGAAACCGCTCTGTTAGTTACTAGGGGTGAGGAAGAAAGACGTCTCTTTTCGGAAAATTTGTACCTCTTACACTAAGAATTATGGCCAATAAGCCAGCATTGAATGTTTAAATTCTTTTTTAAATGTTTGTAAATGCATTCCTAATGCAAGTTGTCTAACTGAACTAAAAGAAAATTAAAGTAAATTCATCTGTTTATTTTAATTGTCTTATTAAACATATGCTGTTTTAAAGTGTTCATATTCTGCTTTTTGGCTTTTTCCCCTTATCTTGATTGTGTTATCTTTTTTTGTGCACGTTATAGGTTTACAAAGTCAAAAAGCCCAAAGTCCCCCTCCCCAAATGGACTTACCATCTCCAACAGAAACACTTTTCTTAAACCGTTCCAAACAGCTCTGTTGTAGTCCAGGCTTTACTTCCGTAACGAACGTGCGCCATCTTGTAACACACGTTGTAATGCTCACCCAGCTGCTAGCGTGGCACATCCTTGTACTCTGCAACTAGCAAGCTAGCTGTATTTTCTGCGCATGCGCGACTCCCAGCAAAGATGGAACAAAAGTGAGATGTCTCACTCTGTAGCTTGAAGGAGAATTCCGGTCGATTCCAACACGTAGCTCTGTTGTTTGTAAATTTGGAGTGAGAAAAACGTAAACAATTGGTGCTGCTTACGCTGAGTTATTGGAATTGACTGGAATTCTCCTTTGAGCAGAGCTAAACACACAGGGTGAAAAGAGGAGCTGCAGCAATGTGCAGTATAACAAAACATGCTGTTTTCTGAAAATTAAACCACATAAACCTATTCTGGTACAACCTCTAAATACAATTACAAACCTGAAAAGGAGCATAATATGAGCACTTTAAAAGTAGTGAGTGAATTAATGAATGTGTTAATTAATTAATGGTCACACAGTGAGGGAAAAAATGAATCCTGTATAGAAATAAAGAATGTTAATGCATCAAGATTCATTGATAATGTTTTCATCATGGCATTGTAGTCCTCGGAATTGTGAGCTGCCTGGAGATTCCCACTCCTATTGGTTACTGCCACAGGCTTTTCAGTCGTAACCCTAATTAAACTACCACAGGCTGTGTGCCACATGAGCACAGGGACGTGTTTGAGAACAAATGATAAAAAGATGAACAGGCTCCTTACAGCATTTTTCTCCTTTTTGTTCCTCTCTGCCCTCTCCTCATGTAGCTAAATCAGGTGAAAACGGTCAAAGTGTTTTGGGCGGAGCTTCAGGCTCCAACGAGCGACTCTATTGGCCAGCAGCCTCAGCTCTGACTGCCCGTCTGCGTCGCCTCATCACGGCCTACCAGCGCTCCAACCGCAGGGAGCAGCTCCGCCAGGAGGCCCTCAACCGGCCTGATGGTCGCAGACGACGACGCAGGGAGTTCCTGCCTGCCATCGGGATGGTTACCGATACACAAGGAGCAACTTACATCCAAGATGGAGCGGGGGTCTTCTTGACAGAAGGCAGCCAGTATCTGGCTAAAGGAAGTTCTTACTTTGCCAAAGGTGGGCAGTTCATGCCAGAGGCGTCACCAGTGATGACCGCCAGCTCCCTGATGACTGATGGAACCATGTACTACAAGGAAAGGAGACAAAGGTATTGTTGCATATGATGTCTCATATTTGCGTACAATTATCCTACGTACAGTATATGTATACACAAGATTATTAAGTAATTGCCCTACGGCATTGCATCCTGCAAATCAGTATTCAATTATGCCAAATAATTCAAATCAAATCACTACATTACTTGTTGTAGTTAAACCTTTGCTCACACATTTTTTCTTTGTCAGATGGACTCGTCGTGAGGAGGCTGATTTCTACCGTGTAGTATCCACCTTCGGAGTCGTCTTTGATACCCACCGTCAGAAATTTGATTGGGCACAGTTCAGGGCATTTGCTCGACTGGACAAGAAAACAGACGAGAGCTTGGAGAAATATTACTATTCATTTATTGCCATGTGTAAACGGGTCTGCAGAATGCAGGTCAAGACTGATACAGGTAAGAGGAAAATTAATTGCTTATGGTTATTGCAAGGCGCAATAGGATATTTTGATCGTTGCAGATGTGTTCAAATAGTTTGTTTGCGTGTTCTTGTGAAAAACTGAGAAATATTTGTTTATTTTTCTTAATGAAGACTGTTTTTTACCTTGTTAGAACTCCCAGATCCAACGCTGATCATTGACCCCATCACAGAGGAGCGTGCCTCTCGCACCCTGTACCGCATCGAGCTGCTACGTCGCATCCGTGAGCAAGTTCTCCCCCACCCGCTGCTCTCTGAGCGCCTCAAGCTTTGCCAGCCCTCCCCAGACCTCCCAGAGTGGTGGGAGTGTGGCCGCCATGACCGGGACCTCATCCTGGGGGCTTCTAAGCATGGTGTAAGCAGGACAGATTATCACATCTTAAACGACCCTACCTTGGCCTTTTTGGACGCCCACCAGCGATTTACAAGCCAGCGAGGGCCTGGTGTCAGCATGGGAGTACAGGGAGAGGTCACCAAAGCGGGGATGGGGGCAACAGAAAACATCCCTGCACCCCTCTTCACCTCTGCAGAGCTGGCAAGCGCGGCGGCTTCCGCCCAAATTGCCGTCGATTCAGCTAAAGAGGAGGGAGAAGGGAAGGAGGTGAAGACGGAGGTGAAAATGGAAAAAGGAGATGCCAATGACATTCCATGTACCAAGACTGAAACTCCTGATGACGAGAAGGAACATGAGGGAGAGGTCAGAGAAGGGAAAGATGAAATCGCTGCTTCACCGAGAAGGGAGGTGAAGAAAGAAGAAGAAGAAAAAGAAGAGGGGGCCCAGCCAAAATTAGAGAAAGAGGAGCACGAAAAGCAGAAAGAGGAGCACGAAAAGCAGAAAGAAGAGCAGATTGGAGAAGGAGACAAGACTTCCACGTCAGCAGATGACCAAGACAAAGACTTAACAGAAGAGAAGAGTCTGACTCTTGTTGACTCTCTCAGGGACCAGAGGGAGATGACCACTGAGCTCACAGAACATCCCGACTCCTCTCCTAAAGCACAACTGGGCCACAAGACTTCAGAGCAGGGAGACAGAGAGGAGAGGGAGAACCCGGAGTCTCCTAAATCTCCAAAGTCAGCTGACACAGAGAAGAGCCCAGAGGAGGAAGAGGAAGAGAGGATGGATGAAGATGACAAATCGGAGAAATCATCTCAGGCTGAAGGTAAGGGGAAAGTTTATTGCTTTGTCATTAGTATGGAATTAGTCATTGGTCTCTGTGGGCACAGTGTTCACACTTTTGTTTTGAATTTGGTTTACCAGGGAGAAGATGATGTGAAGTTCTTAATGTAGCTTTTACACAACATGAATGTCTCAAATATCTTTCTTTAACTGTACTTTTATTATTATCCTTTTTGTTAACCAGTTTATTTTCCCTGGTTGTCGGCCCCCATCATTGCTGACACCACACTCAATCACAGGCCTATTCCTGGTATTTCCCCTCATGACTTGGAAGTGTTTTAATAAGTTCCAGGGGCGAGAGAATAAAATGAATTTAGATCCCTTGATAAAAATTTGGAAACCCTTTTTAATTAAGAGCGGCAACGTGACTTTGCCTCTCTCCACACAGCGAGTGCTGCGTCAGAGCAGAAGAACTTTGATGAGGAAAGTATCGCATCTCTGAGCACATCTGCTCAAAACGAAACCAGAGATGGGTTCTGCCCCGATGACCTGCCAGAAACCTCTGCACTGCAGGCCTTACAGGACCGCGCTTTTGCCTTCTCATTCTGGCCTAAGGTGAGTTACAAACAGAAGGAAGACAAATAAAGGCCAGTCGCTAATAAACCCAAGAAATAATCACCCAGTTGTCATTCGCTCTATTCACTTCAACACTACTGTTTTCCAGTTGTTGTTCCTGCAAATGTTTCAAATTGCCCTTTGAACCTTTTTAAGCTTAATATATGGAGCATCTGTGCAGGACCTGTTGAGTTTCATTGACAGTAACAGCGATTTTTGAATATAAAACAATGTTTTTGTTAAAAGGGAAACCCAAAGCAGTAGTGAATGAATTATGAATTGTTGTGCTGATGGTGTTAGTGCTGGAAATTTATTCATCAACATGGGTGGTTTTTGGTCAAATATAATCAAATAGAAGGCATGTCTCTCATATAAGCCTATAACATTCAAATACTGTAGTGGGAACCATTTGAGAAATAGTTGATCATTAGCTCTCTCCATTCTCTCCACTCTTCAGGATCGAGTGATGATCAACAGGATGGATAACATCTGCGAGGCTGTCCTGAAGGGCAAGTGGCCTGTCAACAGACGCCACATCTTTGACTTCCCCAGTAACCTGTTACCAGGCCATGGCTCCACAGTAACCCCAGCAGCCGTAGCCACGGTGACCGAGAGCCCGCTGCAGAGGCGGAGCCTAGCCGAGCTGACAATGGCCGGCATTCATACACCTTACAGTGGGAGTGAGGATAAAACACTATCGCCACAGGTTCATGTGAGTATTTGCGTGCATGCACACACAAACACACAAATTAGAAGGTAACTTTAAGCACTCTGCTTTTGTAAGTAATTATACTGCTAACGTCTTTAGTATTTAATGTTGCTGAAGTACCAGTAGCAACAATATGACAAGTTCCTAGGTGAGATGCTGTTATGCAGACACAGGTGTGACTGTTACCCTTATGTTGCAGGAGGATGCTCTGAGCCTGACAGTGCCTCGGCAGAGGAGGAGGAGAAGGAGGAAGATTGAGATTGAGGCAGAGAGGGCCGCCAAGAGACGTAACCTAATGGAGATGGTGGCTCAGCTGAGAGAGAGCCACTCTGCTGCCGAGTCCCAGAGCCAAGCTATAGACCTCACCAAGGTGCTCACATAAACACACACTAACACACTCAGACCATTAGGTTCCTAATTATGGTCCTCCAAGAAACTGTGTAATTTTTACATTAAAACTAAGTCAAGTCAATTAACTTTTTTTTTCTTCTTTTTTTTTTGTATAGGGTATGCACCATCACCACAAGGCCTCTCCGTCATTGGCTGGCTTCCCCAGTGCCCTGGTGACAAGCCCATCCCTCAAAGCCCAAATGGAGCTGCTTCAGCAAGCCCCACCCTCTGGACACAGAGCCAATGGTGCACTGGAGGCTGACCTGCCCATCATGAGGAGGAGGCGAGGCCGCAGGAAAAATGTGGAAGGCCTGGAGCTGTTGTTCATGGGCAACAAGAGAACAGGAGCGGTATGAGTGTGTTTTAATAGACAGTAAAGTTGTCAACATTTTACCAACACAAAACAAGATAGTACGAGAATACAATTAATGGGGTGACCCCAGCAAGCTATTTCAGACAGGCAACTCAAGCTGCACTGCTGTATACACACGTGACACGCTTCACGCTCCCATCAATTTGGCGGTCTATTTAAGCTGCTTATCAATGATGCTGCTACCCTGCTCCCATATTGCTGACTGCTCTGTAAGCTCCACCCACCACCAACCCAGCATCCACCTGCAGTCTCCAGCCCGGGGAAAGCTACTTTATCACATCCCCAATATCTTATGTAAACCCAATCTGTAGGGAGGGGTGAGGTCGGAGTCTGGCCGCCAAACACAATATTCCGCTGTTATAAGCATTTCAATCGTAAGGTTTGTTTGAATGAAATGCATCTTTCATTCACCTCAATTTTCTGTGTCCTTCTTGGACATTCAGGATGATGGTGATGGGACAAAGGTTTCAGGTGTGGAGGTGGTTCAGGATGCTGCCCGTGCCCACAGACCCCTCTCCGTGCCAGAGCAGAGCCCAAGTGCCAGATCTCTTGCCTCTGGCAGTCTGGAGGAGGAAGAAGCAGCAGTTTCCAACAAAGAGCTAGGAGAGTGGCTGAGGCAGCACCCAACATACACCATGGACATGACTGGATTCACACCAGTAAGTCTTCCTCTCCTTAAAAATGTAATAGATTTTTTTTTTTGCTCTTCACCTTTAGTCCTTTGTTAGTGTGAATCTAATCAGGAATATGTCTTAATGATTTGTTTCTGCTGTTTATTCCTGCCTTCTTTTCTCTAAGCCACAAGTTATTCAAACCCACCTCTCTGTTTTTTGTCTTCCTGTCAACAGAAGAGCGAGGATTTATTGCTGTCTCAGTTTTCTAAGCCCAAGCAGAAGCGCCATCGCTGTCGAAACCCCAACAAGATAGACATCAACACCCTGACTGGTGACGAGAGAGTGCCTGTGGTTAACAGACGCAACGGACGCAAGGTAAGCTGACACACATCAAGAGTCTCCACTCTAAACAATTTTTTTTAAAGGCTAGAATTTGTGTTTTTTCAATTACAAGGTTGTTGTTGTTTAGCCCAAACAGTCACATTGCTGTATTGTACATTTTTATATAGTTCATTTTCTACCAGAAATATTTTGCCCTTTTCAGGCTGTACTTGGCTTAAAACAATATTTCAAAAGGTGTACATTATTGAAATAGTTTGAGAACCACTGGTCTATATATTGATTACTTTTTATTTTCCAAGATAAACTCATTTCATCGCTCTGTTCCACAGATGGGCGGGGCCATGGCTCCACCAATGAAGGAACTTCCCAGATGGTTACTGGAGAACCCAGAGTATTCTATTGCCCCTGATTGGACGGACATTGTGAAGCAGTCGGTTAGTAAACAACTAGCCTATGGATTTCACTGTATATAAAATGTTTCTTCAGTGGTTATGTATATGAAAATGGTTAAGTTATTGTTTCCTTTATGGCCCCTCTGGGCTCAACCTTCTCGAATTGCCAGCTTGCAGCTTTCAATTAGTTTTCTAACCTAAAATCATCCTCCATACAGGGTTTCCTTCCAGAAGCCATGTTTGACCGCCTTCTGACCGGCCCTGTAGTTAGAGAGGAGGGCGTCCGTCGACGGGGGCGACGACCTAAATCGGAGATTGCCAAGGCGGCTGCAGCTGCCCAGGCAGCAGCAGCAGCTCAGGCTGCCCAGGCATCGCTGGCCTCTGCTGTTTCATCTGCAGGTACACACAGAATATATTTTACCTTTGTCTTGAAATAGCTCCATCGTCAATCTTTTGTTTTTTTATTTTTTTAAGACACATGTGTAAGAGATGGGATTTTATAACTGTTTGTGTATGTGCTGAAGAGCGTAACTTTAAACCTGCCGTGTTCGTGTTTGTGTGTGTGTGTGTTTGTGTGTTCAGGAGGAATCAACCCTCTGCTGTTGAACAGTCTGTTTGGAGGAATGGACCTGTCATCCCTCCAGAGCCTTCAGTCTCTTCAGTTGGCTGCTGGTCTGATGGCCTTCCCTCACACCGCCGACCCCAAGCACGCTGCTGCCAACGCCGCCACCGCCTCCATGATGCCCCTTATGTTGCCCGGTATTGGAGGCCTGCCCAACATGGCTGGCCTCCCGAACATGTTTAGTCTAGGCGGGCTGTTTGGAGGTAACCTGGCAGCAGCTGCAGCTGCAGCCTCAAACTCCATCACTGACCCTTCACAGAACACCAACGGAACAATGGAGAGAGACGGAGGAGAGAGTGACGAGGCAGTGACGACGAAGAGGAAGAGAGATAGACAGGAAAAAGAAGAGGGAGAAGACTATGAAGAGATGGGAGATGATGAAGAGGAGGCTGATGGTAATGAAGAAGTGAAGAAGAAGGCGAGGAAGAAGGAGAAAGGGGGCAAGGGAGGGGCTGAGAAATCAGTTAATGATGTAACTGGAGCTCAGATCCCAGCTGCTGATTCGACATCCATCAACGGTGATGCCGCAGCCCTGTTAGCTGCAGCCGGAATGTCAGCAAATTCCCTGGCGTTCAACCCCTTCCTCCTCTCCACCATGGCCCCCGGCCTCCTCTACCCCTCAATGTTCCTTCCTCCAGGCCTTGGAGGGCTCAGTCTGCCCGGCTTCCCCACCGCCTCCACCCTGGCCGAGCTGCAGAACGCCATGGCTGGAGCGCTGGGGGGCAACATTGTGACCACAAACCCCCCAAAAGACGAGGAGGAGGAGGAGGACGGTGACGATGATGAGGAGGAGGAGGAGGAGGAGAAGGGGGGGCTGAAAGCCACAGGAGAGGAGGAGTTGGAGGGAGGAGAAAGTGACTTGGCTGAGGAAAAGGAGAATGGAGCGGAGGAGGAGACAAGAGGCAACGATTCAGCCTTGGAGGATGGAAGGATGGGTGAGGAGGAGGAGGAAGAGGAGGCAGCGGCGTCTTCACAGAAGGACAAGAGTGACTGAAATAAAACGCAAAACTGACTGGCCTTGGACATTTCCTCACCTCTGACCTCCCCTCCCCTCTTCCTCGCCACGTTTACATGCCTCCACCAGAAATATCCAAACTATTATGAATCCTGTTTTTTTTTTTTCCTTTACATTATTGTTGATGATTTCTCTCACTCTTTATTTTTTGACCAGACATATTTACTATGCGTCAGAGAGAATAAGGTGTGTTTGTGTGTGTTAAGTTAAATCTCTCTGATTGATAGTGTAGTCAGGGAAAATCCTCGCAGCCGCTCGCTCAGAGTTCAGCTCCTCTTTAAAGACTTTCTTCCTGTCTGGTTGGCCTGATCTCACAATCCTGCAAATAGGACTTTACAAGGTTCCAGTAGTGCTATTATTATTATTATTATTATTATTATTGCTGCTGCTTTCAGCTCTCAAATCTTTATTTTTGCTTCCCTCTTTGTCTGGACTGTTTTGTTGTTGTTGGCAGCATCTCATCAAGAAGAGAAGAAACGTCTGCTGGTGACGCTTCTTCTAACATCGGTTCTCAAAAAAGCATTACAGCTAACCCGGCTGTCTGTCTGACAAAGCTGCTGCAAAATGAATTGTGGGTAATTGAGTAGATTGAGCTGTTCTTTTTCAGAGCAGATTTTTAGTTCTCACATATCAGACCAGGTAGACTCTGAGGAGGAAAACGAGACCAGACTGGCCTAAAACTCAGTCTCACACACTGACTACCACAACATGCATCTTCCAACACATACTTGATCATTAGCTGCACACACATGCACACTCGCACATTCAGATGTCCACCACTACACTAACCCTCTCTGTTATGTGACTGTTTCTGGGAGGACTCGTCCCTTTTTGAGTTGATGTGCGTGGGTGCATGCACACTGAACCAATACTGTTAAACCCAGTCCCACACTGTTTGAATACCAGTCTAGAGTCTTTTCACTGCCACATCTGAATCCTGTCTCTCTTTTCGAGGCGGCTGGTTTTGGCTCAGGAGTGGCAGGCGGGCTGGGTCTGCCACCAATCAGGCCTTTTGATTGGTCCGCTTCATGTCGCTGAAACCAGCTGTCCACGTTTGGAGGATTCTGTAAATGGATTTGGAGGTGGTCCACACAGGGATGTGATGTTTCAGGTTTATTGTTTAAAGGAGGCAGATGGCTGATTTTCCCGGTCGCTGCCACATTAAAATCCATTTTTTATTTGTATTTTCTTTTCTTCATATTGCGATAGTGTCAGACCAAGTGCTGCTCCCTAGTGACCTTCTCTTTTAAGACTGTTTCTCTAGTCACACACACTGACACCAGGCCTGGCCGAAACAGGACCGAGACACATTTTCAACGGAGTTTGAGGTTCACAGGTATCTAAATGAAGTTCAACTCTGGTTGCCGAGTAGGTTATAAATACTTGAAAAGTGCAGGTGGTGCTTGATTTGTTTCCATTTCCAAGGCCAGTTCAAGTTTCAAAGATAAATCGAGCGCTGCAAGTGGTTCAAATATTTGAAAATGCATTCAAACACACTGTGGCCAGGTCATTAACATTTGCTATCACAGCCAGCCCAGCAATGCAGAGAGAGGACTGGGACGGGGAGGGAGATCAGTTTTTGCTGTCTGGAAGACACCTTCCCCTTCAAGTTCCTTGTTGTCCTGTGTAATGCTGAGACAGCAATAACCAAGGCAGCTTTTGAATGTCCCAACATCACTCTCTCAACACACACACACACACACACACACACACACACACACACACACACACACACACACACACACACACACACACACACACACACACACACACACTATATGAATAACCACAAGTGTCGTATGAATAGAAAGTCTAAACTAAAACTGTAAATGATGACAAATAAGTACTGCAATCAATTTTGTCTCACTCTGTTCCTGTTGATGCACTGGTGTTAAAGAGTTAAAATAATCAGGTACCTTTATTACTTAGCTACTTTTCTTGAAAATAAATGGACTTTTTGTTACTTTTAGCCAGCAAGCTGAAGAGCATTACCTCAAAATTCTTATCTAGCCTTGAAGTTTACAGACATACCATTTAAATGTTTTATTTCCTCTTTTTTTGGTGTTTGTCTTTTTGTTTTTTGTTTTTTTTGAGACATCATGTATGATGAATTGTAGCTATGATGCTTTTAATAAAAGTGAATCATGATATTCGCCTAGGAAACCAAACTGTTGCTTGGATCTCATTATTTTTCACTCCTCTGTACTTTTTAGGAAGGCTCTGATGGCATTTTGTGCAACACTTGTTTCCAGGATAAGATCAGACTGATCCAGCTAAACTAAAACCACAGCTGACTGATGCTACTTTCTACCCTGCTGCAACAAATACAATGCAGCTTTTATTCTGATCTACTGTGTGTAGATATGGTCCAATTGAACAATTCCAGACAGGACCAATCAGGGACTTGGATCAGTTTTCCAAGGAAGTTATGGAATATCAGGGAATTCCATCGACTTTAACCTTCCTTTCGATGGATTTTAGTCTATTGAAGTGATAAACTTGAGTAAATTAGCACACCAGGAAAAAAATTAACAACGTCCACTCAAAAGCAACTATGCAAACATGGCTGTTGAAGATTAAGAAGTGGTTAAATCTCAGAAAAAAGCTAAGTGGGCCTTGAGGTAAAGGATCACTGGAGTTTAACAAAGTTGTTTACATTCAAGTCTGACAAACATATCTGCATTTCCTCCCTTAAACATTTGCGAAGATAAATTTTGGAAGAATTAGAAACCTACAATTTTCATTTGTCTTTGCTCGTTCGCAGTAATCTTCTTCCTTGCATGTTGGAGCCACCAACTGTCAAGTAGTGGAATAGCATGAACCCTCAGCAGGACTGTATCTTACCATCACCTTGACCTTGTACACATGTGCAAGATGATAACGAAATAGGCCCACTCCTAAAAACAAGTTGACTGGGCTTCCATCCGGATGATTTTCTCTAACTGTTGTCTATAAAATGTCAAGCAGTGAAAAATTACCATTATGTTAGACCAGGTGTATAAGAATTCCTCATTTTATTGGACCATTTACTCAAAACCCAAATTTTTTACATTGACTACCAGACATGACTAAAGAAGCAGAAAACCCTCACATTTGAGAAACAGTTTGCAGTATGTGTCGGCATTTAAAAGGAAAAAAAAGAGTTCAAGTAACATTTCAGGCCAAATGAAGATGAAATAAAACAAGAAATTGCCAGGCTCCTCTGTGTGTGTGTGTGTGTGTGTGTGTGTGTGTGTGTGTGTGTGTGTGTGTGTGTGTGTGTGTGTGTGTGTGTGTGTGTGTGTGTGTGTGTCTGTCTGTCTGTGTGTGGGCACGCGCACATTCCAGCCAGCCGTCAGAAATGGCCTCTCTCCCACTGGAGCTGCTGACAAAACACAAACTGACAGCCAGACCCCACTGTGTGTGTGTGTATATATGGGATATATATAGATATATATAGATATATATATAGATATAAATCATGTTTACTTGTATATAAGCAAACAGGATCTAATGAGTCTGGCTTGGCGGTACCATTGTTTGTCTCCGTGTTAATATGTTGTCATGAGGGGATCACACTTGTACTTGGAAACTACTGCACCTTTAAAAAGCAACTGGCAGCATGTCCTAAATGGAAGTCCATAGAATGTCCTCGCATGAATAGTAATACAAACATTTGTGTGTTTGTGAGTTTACTCTAGTAGACAGGAGAGAGAGATGTGGAATGTGTGTGTGTGTGTCTGTGTGTGTGTGTGTGTGACAGACGTCTGGCCTAATCGCCTTGCTGGAGGAAGTGGGACGTGAAATCCACCAGCCGTCCCGTACCACGCACACGCACGCATGCACGCGCACGCACACACACACACACCCACCCACTGAACCACAAACCCAGCATGCAGTCTTCTACCCTCATTTCTCCTTCAAGGAAATTAGGAAGAAATCTGATTACCTGATTTCTGGCGGTGTATTAAAGGTCCTTTCTACAATGTAGAAATTACAAGATCAAATATTCCATACAACACATTGTACACTATATAAATATATATATATATATATAGTGCATTAATTATAAATGCCATTTCTTGTTAGATACTTGAAGCTGTGGTGAAATTATTGGATTTATTTTAAATAGAGTAATTATTGTTTTCAAGCTATTAATTTGTCAAAACCACTCCATATCAGTGTTTACTAAATACACTCTTAAGGGCTGCTAATATTGTTCAATTAAATTATCTTAATACGCAGAGCAGAATAGAGTGATATAGCGGGACAAAGCCTGCCTTTGTTTCTGTAAGCTCTTCAGTCAGAAGCAGCTCTGCTGGCATCCCGGCTCTGTCTGCGTCTATATCACTGCTCACTGGCTTGCCAGGCTGAGCTCTGCCAGCTGATTTGTAATGAATTTACCCAGATTAGTGAACATCCAGCCTTATTGTCCAACATAATGTGCACCATGTTGATGATAATCCAGATCTTCAAATCTAGATACCAAGTCAAAAGAAAAGTCAAAGTTTTCCAATTCAAAATCCAATTATACACTGCTTTTACACTAAACTCACAATGACTAGTAAGCTAGTCAAGCTAGCGGACATTTTCCATTATGCTATCAAGTTGCACGATGGGAAATGTGCCTGTGTTTTGGATCCATACTAGGGACCATTTATTTTATTTTACAGTTATATGTCTCTTGTGAGTTCCTACCCGGTTTGGAAATGCAATTGTAAATTGCTGCAGTACATCTTTACCACGTTCTTTGTAAAAGGATGTAGTATTTTGTAATCAAAGTCTGATGTGTCTTCCATTAAAACACATTAATGAGTCCCACTGTTGCACTAGGTGACATGTTCATCATTACCCTGAACACACCATAGACAGTTAAAGAAATGGACAAAGCTACGCCATCATACTTTGACGAAGGATGACCAGTGAAGGATATAATT